>NC_090654.1:208887240-209222336 GCF_040937935.1 Hyperolius riggenbachi
AACACTAGACATGGTTACTGAGATGCTAAAAAAGCTGTCTCATGTAGATTTAATATATTTGGACTGCAAGCAGCATACACATTTGCTTGCACTACTAGATGCATATTGCTTTTTTTTTTTTTTTCTTTCTTCCAAAGCCAGCCCGACCAATCATTATGCTCAGTATGACTTCACAGTCGGCCAAAGCTCCAGGATCCCCAACACTGACATTTCTAGCTGCTCTGCTCTGGGTGAAAGCTGAGTTACACAGTAATATATTTACAGTACAACCTATAAAGCTAATCATTTTAATGTGCTGTAATCCTAAATCATTAAATCTAGTATTTTAATATTACAAACCACTGTGAAGACTAGAACCAGACACAGCTAAAAGATCCACCAGTCCAGGTCACATAGGTACACCCTGATAGGGATGGAGTTGTTTTAATGGCCTCATTTCAAGCTCCCCGCTCAGCCTGGCCAGATGTGGAGTTCCCTTTGATCCGAAAAACACGTCAGGACTCAGACAATAAGATTGGTTTACAATTTATTGTGCCTTTGATTCCTGCACACTGATGAGTTTTAAATTTGTTACCCGGCGCGGCGCTGGCCGCACGAGGAGGGACCACAGAGGGAAAAATGGCCTGGAGGCAACTGGCAAAGGTGTCTCCAATTTCAGACTACGACTTAAAGGACGTATCATGAGCAAGACTAACTAGGACATCCCCTTGATGGCTTTTTCACACACTACAAATGTATTCTAAGTGGAACATACAACAGGTGGACTAATCCTTTAGGGCAAAAATGAATATTCCTGAATGTAGCAGTTTATTTACTGTAAAAAAAAATGCCAAACCTAGCCATACATGAAGGTGATGGTGGCCTGATTTGACAAGTGATCAATCACTCTCTAAAGCCTGTGGTCACACTTCATGCAGAAAAGCATCAGTTCTCTGCGATGTGCGCTTCTGAGTTTTTTTAGGTTCGTTTTTATGTGCATTTTTTCGTGTTTCCGTTAAGCGTTTTAATGAATATTCATAGCGGCCGGGTGAAAAAAAAAAATTCAAATAATTTTACCCCCTTTTTTTAATCAAAAAGTGCACCAAAAACATTTTTGAATTTCCATAGGGAAGCATTGTATGAGAATCACAAGTGATTCTTATAACGCATGCAGAAAGAAAGAACTTTCTAAACTTTTTTGTCCTGCACCTAAAAACGCATTGAAAAAGGCTTACCAATGCATTTTTTGTGTGGTCCATAGACTATCATTATGTGCGTTTTCTGCTTTGTCAGAACACATGCATTTCTAAGTGTGACCCTAGCCTAACGGAGCATCAGTCAGATCACTTTTCACGCTAGCATTTTACTGGTCTATGCCACTGTTCCTCACTCCCACTCCTGGGAAATATAAAGCCACTTCAACCAATAACCTCATCCACCTTAACATTAACAAGTCATGCTTTGCGCACTAACATGGGGCAAATCAAAGTTTATGAACCGTACACACCTCATCAAATTTGCAGGGGTGCAATAGATTCCATTGTTATAACACAGAACATGCAGAGTGCAGGAAGAACCGCACACATTGACCTGCACAATGTTAGTTAGTGAAAGTTCACACTGGTCAGTTACTTCTTTGTGTGTGTTACCTCCATTGCCACCGCAAATTTGTTTGCTTGTGTTATATGTATGTTACAACGCATTGTAATTGAATGCCCCAGTGTGAAACTAGCCTAAACTGACTAATATTGATTGCAGATTTCTTGTTCAAATATACGGGGGTCAATAGATTGTTAGCAAATTCTTATCTAAAGCTGAGAACACACGTCGGATAAAAATATTTGCAAATCTGCCACATAGGTTTGAACAATCGTTCAAACGATGGCGTACACATGCAAAATATTGTTTTTAAGCTAAAGACCGCTGGTATGGTCTTTGAATGTGCCGGAGTAGCCAGATAAGAAAGTTAAAATTCCTCCATGGGTGCGCTATTCATCAAGAGTATCTGAGAAATCTGAAAAATGTAAGTATACACCTCCTTTACTAAGCGATCACCAGCAGACCACATCCCCTGGGATGGATTTAAGAGACTGAGAGACACATATCTTTTGTCTATCTTTGGAAGTCTTTTGCAAAACTATTTTATAACAATTATCAGCTGATCGACTATTGATCGTTTTCCAAAGACTTTTATGTTGGGTTACTGTTAGGACCCATCACGTTGTTACTGTGGTCTGTGCCCATGTCATGGAAAACGCCTTCACTTCTGAGACCACCTGGGCTCTAATGTAGGGAATGGGGTAGGGGTGTCGCAGCACCCTATTAAGAAAAACACAGCAGACAAAAAGACGGGAGCCCTGTAGTGCAGTATGTCAATGATAGGTATAAAATAATAATAAGAAGAATGCTACTCACAAAGGAGGGTTGCAAGGAGCAACCAACCACAGGAAGCAGGTGGAGACTATGAACCCGACTCCACTCGGGGTGGTCCTGAAAGGATCCGGAAGTGAGTCCCTATGCTGACTGATTTTTATCATTTGGCACTGTTATTAGCCTGAGGAAGCAGGCTCAGACCCGCAAAACGCATTGCCTGTGCTAAATAAAAATCTTTTTTAGATTACTAGTTTACAAAGATTTCGTCATTGAGGTAAGACACCTCATTACCCTTTTCGTTTTTAAACAGTTTTCAGAAGCTTTTATACATCCTCTTCTCCCTCTTAACTTCTTGCCGACTGCTCCACGCCAAATGGCGTGAGCAGTGCGGCAGCCCCAGGACCGCTCCACGCAGATTGGTGTAAACAGTCTTCTATGGGGCTAGCAGATCGCGCACAGGGTGCGCGCGCATTTCCTGCTTGGGGGGGGGCGGAGCTCCACCCATTTTCAGTCTCCCAGCTTCAGTGTCACACGGCTGTCCCCTCCGTAGGCCGGGGAGTGATTGGCTGGCGGGTGGAGGGAGGGAGCAGGACTGAGTATAAAAAAAGCGAAATTTATAAAAAATAAAATAAAAATATTTATTAACCCATTCGCGTTCCGTCATTTTCACTTGAGAAATGTTCACCTCCCATTCATTAGCCTCTAACTTTATCACTACTTATCACAATGAACTGATCTATATCTTGTTTTTTCCGCCACCAATTAGGCTTTCTTTGGGGGGTACATTTTGCTAAGAGCCACTTTACTGTACATGCATTTTAAGAGGAAGAATAAGAAAAAAACGGAAAAAATTCATTATTTCTCAGTTTCCAGCCATTACAGTTTTAAAATAATACATGCCTCCATAATTAAAACTCACGTATTGTATTTGCCCATATGTCCCGGTTATTACACCGTTAAAATTATGTCCCTATCACAATGTATGGCGACAATATTTTATTTGAAATTAAAGGTGCATTTTTTCCGTTTTGCATCTATCACTATTTACAAGTTTAAAATAAAAAAAAAAAATAGAAATATTTCATCTTTACATTGATATTTAAAAAGTTTAGACCCTTAGGTAAATATTTACATGTTTTTTTTTTTTTATTGTAATTTTTTTTTTTATATTAAACATTTTATTTGGGTAGTTTTGGGAGGGTGGGATGTAAACAATAGGTTTATAATGTAAATGTGTCTTGATTTTTTTTTTTTTTTTTTTTTACTTTTAGTTGTAGTATTACTTTTTGGCCACAAGATGGCCATGAGTTTGTTTATATGACGTCACTCTAAGCGTAACATACGCTTAGAGAGGCGCATGGGGGAGGTAACAGCCAGAAAAGGCGCAGCTTCCGAGAGAAGCTGTCACTTTTTCAGCGAGGGAGAGGAATCAGTGATCGGGCACCATAGCCCGATTCACTGATTGCCTGGCTAACGAACCGCGGGCCGGGAGCACGCGCGCGATCGGCCGCGGTGGCGCGCATGGTTCCTGGAAGTAGTTTCTACGTCCAGGAACTAAAATAGGTTAAACAAACAACTATGGAGCGATCAGACCCGACCAACAGAGAGCTCGGTTGGTGGGGGGGGGGGATCACTTGTGTGCTGAGTTGTGCAGCCCTGCAGCTTGGTCTTAAAGCTGCAGTGGCCATTTTAATAAAAAAAATAGCCTGGTCACTAGGGGGGTTTAACACCATGGTCCTCAAGTGGTTAATGGGCTCTAATGTGATGTTGGTAGTCCCCAGGCAGGTAGTGAATGGATGACAGAATGTAGGTAGAAACTCTTAGGAAATGTGAAGCATGACAAAGTTGGATGGATGCAAGGTGCAGTTTCTCAATCGCTTGTAAAAATGCGCCTTGGCTGCCTATCAGACTTTCTGAATCACTGATCAGAACTCGGTATACAGATCAGATTACAGATTACAATTTTAAAAGGTATTTTAAAAATTGATGAGTTTTAAAAAATGTGTACAGAGAAATAAGTATCTTCAGTTCATGCATTCTGATGACGGGTGTAACTAGACTTAATAGGACCGCGCCCCCCCCCCCGCCTGCAAAAATGATAGACCTCTTGGTCCCCAAACCCCAATGCAGGTCACGTGATCGGGAGCCAGCAAATGGCAGCAGAGTTTAAGCAGTGTCTGGAAGCAGGAAAAACATTACACATGCTCCTGCAAACTGTTTTTGTGAGCAAACAGAGAGGTTTTATGGCTAATTGGCAGAACTTGTGGTTGGGGAGAGGGAGGAGGAGCGGCCCCCAAAGCCTCTCGGCCCCCCTGCGATGGCAGTGGTCGCAGGGGTGATTGTTATGCCCATGCTGATGAAGCACAGAATAGGGAGGGCAGGGTATAGCAATAAGGGGTGCAGAAGTTGTGATTGGACCTCTGTCACCTGGAACAGAAGACCCCAAGGAAGCAGGTTGTTTCTGCGCACGGTGCTCCGCGCCGAAACTAGGCCCCCCGTGGCAGTAATACTGCGCAAGGCTAATTGGCGGATCCTGCAATCGCTAGACCCTGAATTACATTTCCCTCCAGGTTGCAACGACCGAGAGGGGGAAAAGTAAGCAGCAGGGTGAGCTGCCATTCAGCTCACCCTGCACCCAGCCTACACGTACGCCTCCCTGGACACTGCAGGTCTGAAATTGTGATAATTGTGATAATTGCTATTTTGTGCATCTCCCCCCCATGTCACATGAACAGCAGTCACTAACTGCTATTGTGTGCAGTCATTTATAGCAACTGCACCAGATATTTATATTTGCACCTCACTGAAGCTTACCGATACTATTGCTGGCTGCAGGGCAAATTGTCAGATGTACTCAGCCCCCCTCCTCCACCCCAGTTCAATCTGATAATTCTGCAAATGCAGGCTTATAAGTGTAAAGGGTGAGTTTTAACCACTGTAGACCAGGTAGAGCATATGGTGTGTTGTGGCGCGCTGTACAATTAACAAGCTGACACATCATTGCATTGCGGCAGTTCTGGAGGAGTGGTTAGCTTACGGAGAAAACAAAGGGACAATTTTCACATTCCGCAGTGATGCATTGTGGGAGACATATGCTTACTCCAACCTGGAAAATCACAAATACCTTCTGTTTTAAGAAGGCAAAATTCTACCTTGCATCCAATTTTAGTAAGGCGGCTTTTTTGGTCCTTTTTAGTTCCTTTCACACTCCTAGAAGTGCAGGTTCACCAAAGTTTAAAGATTCCGCATTCTGGAAGTTTAAATGAGCTCAAAGATAGGGGTGGTCAGTGAGATGCAAATCATTTTATGTTCATACAGAATTTGACATATTTTCTCTGCAAATGTATGCAGCTTGCAAAGGGAGCAGCTGAATGAAGCCGAGGTGGGATTGGATTGATCACTTTTCAAGCTGCATAACTGCATCAACTCAGAATGATTTGCTTCTGATTGACCATCTTTACGGTGTAGTAACCAAATATTTCATGACTATTAGACCCAAGCCTGTTTAAAAACAGGCTCTAGGTCTTTTTTCTGCCTCCGCCGCCAGTGTGCACGCAACCGCCGTGCCCGCCCACCTCGCTCCCTGGTCCCGCCCAGCCGTCCGTTACTGCGCACATGCGCAGTAGCAAAAAACAGGGACAGCTGGAGGCAGCGACATGGATTTTATTGTATAGGATTATTTCAAAGATTGCAAAAAGGTTTAGTGAAATGGTCACACATTGCACATATTAAAACAAGTTAAAGTTTCACATTCCTGAATAATCTGTACATTTTGAATTTGCCTATAAAAAGAACACTTGGCCCCACCGACTTCAGCTACATAGCATCTCTATTTGTTTATACAACAGTTATCCATATATCTAAAAGGCAGTTGTAATATGCACCGCTGTCTGTACTAACTAATGGGCAAGCTCACGATCTCAGCTTGTCTTTTCATTGATAGAAAAGGATATAACAAAACATTACCATTGTTCAGGTCTATGACTGCATTGCATTAAAGCAAACCTGAAGCGTAGATAATCTTATGAGATAATGAATTGTATGTGTAGTACAGCTAAGAGAACATAAGTAGAAAAGAAGAGAGTCTCGTATTATTTCCAGTACAGGAAGAGTTAAAAAACAACAACAACAAAAAAACCTTGAGTTACCTATGCGAAAGAGCTTCACTGAGCTGTTATCCAATTTGGGTAGAATACAGTCCTGTTTTCTGAAGTTCAAACTCAGCATTTCCTCTCTGCTTTAAAATATTACTTACATTAACCTACAATTACAAAAACAATTGTTGCAGAACAGCATTTAAACAGTTACACACAGGACTTTGCTCTGCACTGGAAAGCTCATGATCGGCATCCACAGAGGAGATAACATTTTCTTTTCTTTACATTCCACAGATGTTACATTGTTATTCTGAGCGACAAACAAGCTCTCTTGCTTTAAGCATGCACACAGTTCAGAAAAGCTTACTAGAAGATTTTAATATATAATTTTTAGCAGCTATAAATACAATGTAATGGCAGCTTTCAGAGCAGATAAACTGTACTTGGGGAATTTGTAAACAGGTAATATTACTTGTGCACATAAGCAAATATGGTAACTAAAATTAAAAAGTAGTAAAGAGTAAACTCTAAACCTACTCTGTTTTCTAGATTAAGGCTACTTTCACACCAAGACGGTGGTCGCATAATGTGCCCCTAACGCAACGCCTGGTGGTGTTGAAGCAGGACCCAGAGTGAGCCGCGTTATGCAGCTCTTTGTGCGCTTTGTGTGTCTGCGTGGCGCTGATTGGCTGGCGGGACCACGTGATGCGGAGTGTTCCACTCCGCATCACGTGGTCCCGCCAGACAATCAGCGCACGAATCGGCCGCTCCAGGAAGAAAAAACACTACACGTCAGCAGTGCAGTGAATATTAATTAGCCATGTGGCTAATTACTGCGCATGGGCAACCAGTCTAACGTAGAATGCACAGCATGCTGCACTTTCTCAGAACGTGCAGTGTTACAGTGTAACGCAACGTGGGCACTGTGAACAGCCCATTTAGTTTTCATTGCTGTGAGTTAGGCTGTGTTACAGGCTGCTCTAACGTGTGCCTGTAACGTCTTACTGTGAAAGCAGCCTAAAATATAGAATGTGGTTTGTAAACTGCAAATAAGACCAAATTATGCAATATTATAAAGATATATAACAAATTTAAAAATATGAGACTGTTCTTTGCTGCTAACTTTCTATTCATTATTCGTACTACAGATACAATTCATTATATCATAAGGGTTTATTTTAACTTCAGGTTTGCTTTAAGGAGTTGTGGAAGTGCAGAGTATCTTGCATAAAAAGTAATCAGGTGGCACAGGGTATCTAGCCTCTGGTGCATGGCTTTCTACTGAATGCTGTGTTTAGTCAGGAGCTCTGTTTTAACACCACATTAGCATGCATTACTCCGATTTGAGCATTTAAAAGGCTTTGCCCATTGTAGTATTTTTTTTTAACCCTGTTGACCTCAGGATGTCTGTGCTCGGCAGTTAAAACATCTTAGAGCTTTGCCAAGAGAGGGATTTTGCAATATTCAAACCATCAGAGGCCTGAATGCCGCTCCGCTCCCCTCCCAAGCCTTAGAAGTCTTCCTACTTCTGTGATGAAGCAGTATATTAAGGGGAGGAAATTTAGAACCTCATAAAAACAAACAGCATGAAGTGGCAGACACGAGAACAGTTTTTTATTAAAAGTGACGCTCAGTATATTTACATCTGTGTGCCATAAATATTGCGTTCTTTACAAGTACAAAATATAAGTGTTATGTTGACCGAGCATTTACAAGGAACAGCAAGGGCTCTTTCTTCACAAGTGACATCATCAGCCTACACATCGCATCATTTCCTCACATCCCAAGTACGCAGCAACCAATCTATCCTAATTTCAGCTCAAGGGATGATAGGACGGAGACATCTCAAAACTTCCAAATAGAATGTACTGATGGGGCACACACGGACCTTTTATTTATTTTTACAGAATTTATAATTGTGGCCTACAGATGCAGCAAGTCGGATCATTTACATAAAAAACTGTACCTAAATGGTTAACATTAGCAAGGAAGGAAAATAGATTTCTTACCCTTTTCAGGCTTTTTCATCTGAAAGGATTTGTGTAAAGAAACAGCAGATACAGTATTTGGTTAATCAGAATCTGTACTAGACCCTATAATCAGGGCCTCTGCCACCCTTGCTATTCACTGACACGATTGCGCTTGAAACACTAGCAGCAGCAATACACCCTGCTTTAAATTATTATGAAAATTATATTTTTCTAATTTACCTAAATAATTCATGTAAATAACAGTCCACATAATTCTCATGTTATCCAGGGGTGCAGCTAAGGTTTTGGTGGCCCCAAGCAGTCCATAACTTGAGGCCCCCATCCATGAAAGAAGGCAAAAAATGGATAGCCACACCTCAAAACAAAGTTGGGTGTAGCCAAATACTAGCAGTTTCTAGGCTAAGTTGCACCCAGGGTGAGGGTGTAAAATGGATAGGTGCCCGCAGTATAGGTAGCCAGCTATAGGTAACCCCGGTATAGGTAGCCTATATAGTTGCCCCCAGTATTGGTTAGATAGGTAGGTGCCCCCATATAGGTTAGATAGGTAGGTGCCTCGAATATAGGTAGCCAGTATATTTGTCCCAGTATAGGCTAGATATGTAGGTACCCCCATATAGGTTAGATAAGTGGGTGCCTTCAATATAGGTAGCCAGCATAGTTGCCCCAAGTATAGTTTAGATAGGTAGGTTCCCTCCAGTATAGGTTAGCTAGTATAGTTGCCCCCAGTATAGGTTACATAGGTAGGTGTCCGCAGTACAGGTTAGATAGGTATATGCCCCCAGTATAGGTTAGATAGGTATATGCTTAAATACAATCACAAAGGCAGTGTTGGACATAAATCATCCTACCTAATAATCCTCAAGTGTCCCTGTGTCCTGTCCGTATGTCAGTGCTTTTGCGCTACTGCGTATGTGAAACACTGCCAGCCGTTGGGACAGGACGCAGGACGGGCTGGCCGGCAGAGCAGACGGGGCGGGTGCGTGCGGTGATGACAGACCTAGAGCCCGTTAGGTCACTAGTTGTAATATACTGGATTTATAAACGATAAAAAAGTACAATATGCACAGATATTAATTGATCAAAAGTTTGAGCAACAGTCCACTGCTGCTGCTCTGTAGCCCAGGTCAGGCGCTTCTGCCGCTGTTTCTATTTCAAAAGTGGGTTCATGCTTCCATCTGCTGAAAAGTTTTATGGAGATTAAGATTTCATTTTTCAGCACAACCTGGCACCTGCTCACAGTGCCAAAACCACTGGTAAATGGTTTACTGACCATGGTATTACTGTGCTCAATTGGCTTGCCAACTCTCCTGACCTGAACCCCATAGAGAATCTGTGGGATATTGTGAAGAGAAATTTGAGAGACGCAAGACCCAACACTCTGGATGAGCTTAAGGCCGCTATAGAAGCATCCTGGGCCTCCATAGCACCCGAGCAGTGCCACAGGCTGATTGCCTCCATGCCACGCTTCATCGAAGCAGTCATTTCTGCAAAAGAATTCGCGACCAAGTATTGAGTGCATAACTGAACATAATTATTTGAAGGTTGACTTTTTTTGTTTTATAAACACTTTTCTTTTATTGGTCGGATGAAATATGCAAATTTTTTGAGATAGGAAATTTGGGTTTTCATGAGCTGTATGCCAAAATCATCAATATTAAAACAATAAAAGGCTTGAACTACTTCAGTTGTGTGTAATGAATCTAAAATATATGAAAGTCTAATGTTTATCAGTACATTACAGAAAATAATGAACTTTATCACAATATGCAAATTTTTTTAGAAGATCCTGTATATACAGTATATATATATATATATATATATATATATATATATATATACATATACATACACGCGTATCAAAAAATAGGGTTTCAAACCATCCAAAAAAGGTATCATGAAAATTCCAAGGTTTCTAGGTAGTCTCAGTGAACTTCGCTCCAAACACTTCATTATAGTCTCTTTGACTCCTTAGACTATACCCACAATTGTCCTAATACAATATCCAAAATCACTACTCGCTAACAACAGGGGACACTTAGGGCAGATGCACATAGTTTCCGTTCTGAATGTGCATGCCGTTGCTATAAGCATATACTCTTTGAATCACTTACAGTTGTTGTCTTCAAATATTACCAACAGGCTGATCCTTACACGGATCCCTTGCAAGATGTCTCACCGCTGTATCCAGTATGTGCAACGGCGGTTTCCGCCCTCCGCTTCCTAGCAGCCTTCAGGATCAATCCGCAATGTCACTTCCACCTCGTGCGTCTCACATGTGGCTCACTGATCAGTGCTACCCTTCCTTGCACTTCAGCTCACTGTAGAAGTGATGTTTGCATCCACCAGCCAACTCTTTGACGTTAGTGAATAAGTCTACAGCGCTTCAAGATACTGTAGCTCTGTATTAGGATACCTTTTTGGATGGTTTGAAACCCTATTGTTTGATATATATATATATATATATATATATATACACTTTTTTTTTTAAAGGGCACCAGCTAGCTCCCAAAAGTATGAGTGTTAAATGTGGTGGTTTTAAACTTTTGATCAATTGATATCTGTGTATATTATATTTTTTTTATCATTAATAAATCCAATATATTACAATCATTTATGTCCAGAGTGCCTTTGTGATTGTATTGAAACCCTTTTCCTGAGCCTAGGGGAGGGGGTACCCCCACATATCTTAAGGCTAGCAGCAGGAAGAGAACTGTGGGAGGTTGTATACCATTGTGTACAACATATATCAAGCGGCATTAATACTAGCAGCGCCCCTCAGTGTATATATACATAGGTATATGCCCCCAGTATAGGTTAGATAGGAATATGCCCCCAGTATGGGTTAGATAGGAATATGCCCCCAGTATAGGTTAGATAGGAATATGCCCCCAGTATAGTTTAGATTGGAGGGTGTGCGCAGCAGCAGGGGAGCGGGGAGAGAGAAGTTTCCACTTACCTGCCTTTATCCTGCACACAGCTTCTATCTTCAGCCTGTCCCGGCGCATCGGTAACAGCTCCCCCTGTGATGACATGCGGTCACGTCATCACAGGGGGCACTGTTACCATAGCGACAGACGCCGGGACAGGAAGTACATAGAAGCTGCACAGGATCCAGGCAGGTAAGTGGAAACTTCTCTTCAGCAGAGAGAGGCCCCCCGCAGTGTGAGGCCCCAAGCGACGCCCCTAATGTTTTTAAGTATTAAGAGTACAATTCAAAATTTAGTGAACAAACCACCAAATAACAGTATTTAAAAAAAACAAAAAAACCCCAAAACTTACATGGTACCAAATTATTACGCACAGTAAGTTTAAATACACTTTATAGGTTGTAAAGAACTGAAAATGAAATGAAAAATTCATTTGTTGAATTTGCAACATTAGGAGTTCATATTTATGAAATAAAAAGCCATTTCAATTAAAAACATCATAACAGGTAAAGTTATATATGAATATAGGACCCCTTATTTGATAGTAGCTTGAATCTATTGAACTTTTGAGGTTTTTGGAGAGTTTCTGCCAAAACTTATTTGCAGGATGTCAGAATTGCCTCCCGGAGCTGCTGTTTGGATGTAAACTGCCCCCACTCTCATGATCTTTTGCTTGAGGTTGCTCCAAATGGCCCATACTCACGGGCTACAAATGTCACCGCAACACACGGCGCGCGCGTGTTGCAGCAACAGGTCGCCCGTGAGTATGCTACGTTGCACGGGCGCGCACCCCGAACCTGATGTCGCCGGGCAATTGAACCGCTCAATCGCCTGGCGACAGTCGCCGCCGCAACTGTCGCTAGTCCGCGTGAGTACGCGGACTAGCGACAGCAACAACATTGCAATCCATTGGGCTTCCGGCGGGGGGAGGCGCAACAGCGGCAGCTTCCGCCGCATCAGTTGCCAGGTCCCTCCGCCGTGTGTATGCGGAGGGACCTGGCGACGAGCTGTTGCCGGCCTGTCGCGCACACGCTCACGTGTGCTGGCGACAGGCCACTTTTATCCCTAACGAGTATGGGCCAAAAGGCTCTCAATAGGATGGGACCATAAACAATTAACTTTTTCACCTGAGCTATCTCCTAATCCGCACTGCTCATCCTGGGGAGAGCTGCACCAGGCTGATGGACTACAGCTTTCACCATGCCCTGCCAACTCCTGCTAGAGGATCGCTGGGTGCCTGCTTCCATTTACTTATTTTATGTTTATTCCCTATTTACTGGGCATGTACGTTCAAGGAATGAATGGGGGGACAAGGGAGGTTTGGTAAGAGACCGCTCCCCATACACACAGCGTATACCCCTCTCCTAAAACTAAACCCCTCAGCCCCCCCCCCCCCCCCCCCGAAAATAAGCCCTAACAGATATTTGTCTTATATTCAGGTAAAGAGGGTAAAAAACTCAGGAGTAAAGTGAATTTCATATGGCCCAATGAGTTTCTCTCCTTTTATGCAAACAGCAGCCAATAACTCAAAGGTAATCCTTGCAGCAGTACATTGTCATGCATGAAAATCTTATCACGGAAAATACCGTTTTTTTTGTACCATGGAAGAAAATGGACCGCCAGAAACTCTGCACTTTTCACAGGCAATTTTCCAACCTTGAGGGACCCTAAAGGGGTGGAACAGCTCTCTCCCCATGATTCCAGCCCAAAACATTACTCTGCCACCCCTCCTTGCTGACATTGCAGCCTAGTTGGAATGTGGTGGCTGTTAACCAACCATTCACCACTCCACCCATCTGGACCATGAAGAGTTTCACGGCACTGATCAGTAAACAAGACTGCTTCAAATATTTGTTTGCTGCTTTGTATTGGAATTTTAGCAGCTGTTCTCTTAATCTGATGTATTTGTTTGACTGATTTCAGTGATCAAAAGGGCCCGAGACACAATGCCATTCATACGTTTAATTGAAAACCAAAAAAATCTAATCTTTGTGACACTTTAATAGGAATTTGCATAATGTGAAACATGTTGTGCTGGTTCATACTAAAAACATATGCACTTTAACTACTTGACCACTGAGGGGTTTTTATGCCAACAATTAGGCTTTCTTTGGGAGGTACATTATGCTAAGAATTCGTTTATTCTAAATGCATTTTAATTGGAATTTTTTGGCCATTATAGTGTTAAAATAAAATGTTCTACTGTTGATAAAACCAACACATTTTATTTGCCCAACATTATTGCAACATTTATGTATGGTGCCAATATTTTATTTGGAAATAAAGGTGCGTTTTCTTCAGTTTTGCGTCCATCATTCCTTACAAGCCTGTAAATTAAAAAAACAAAAACAAAAAACAACCTGTAATAAACCCTCTTGACATACCTATTAAAAATGTTCAGTCCCTAAGGTAACTATTTATTCTTTTTTTTGTACATTTTTTATACAAAAAATGATGTTTCAGTACTATGGGAGAGTGTGGGAGGGAAATAGTTAATTTCAGATGCATGTGTTGGTATTTTTATTAAATAAAATGTATTTAGATGTAGTTTTACTATTTGGCCACAAGATGTCCTCGTATATTTCCGATTCGCACACGTAAGTATGTGAATCGGAAGTAATGCGTGGCACTGTAATTCCAGGAAGATACAATGAAGCAGGCATATAATAGATGCCAGCGTTCATTGCCACCAGGACTTAGATTAATGAATGGGAACTACGTCCCCATTCATTCATCTCCCCGCCAATAGGCGGTAACGGGAGTGCACACGGTGGACGTCCGCCGCTGGGGATGTGTATTCAAGGCCCTAAGACTTCAAGTGGAGTTTTCCCAGGCCGTGATTATACTGCACCTGGTGGAGTAAGTAGTTAATGCATTTTTGTGCAAAACTCTTACTTTTTTCTCCTGCTATTCATTACATTATACCAAACACACATACAACAGCTAGAAGGGTTTTTATGGAAAACTGCATGTAATACATTGTTCGAAAGACTGAAATGTGTACACAATAAAAGAGCCCAAAAAGTTAATAAACATCCAACTTACCATTTTATTTTTGCAAACCAGTTACTGGGCTAACTTTCCAGAAGATAAAATTTCACCTTTCAAATGTGGTGATACTACTGCATATCCTTAGGAACATAAGGTTGTTCCAACTGGATATTTTTAATTTGATCCTATATAACAAGATGTCCTGGTAAGTGAATAACTATTAGTAAATTATGTATCTTTTCACAGTGCTATAAAAGCTATTTTGCATTGACTGCATACCCACATGTTATCGCGAAGGCAGTTTGGTGTCTGAACGAGACTAAACAATAGTCTTCATTCCCAGCTACTAGTGGAGCCAAAGACTGTCACAGTGTGACCATGATGTAATGGTGGATGAACAGTGTATACAATATCAGGTTACCCCCATTGAATCGATTTCCAGCTTCCAGCACAGCTTAGTGACAGCTGATACGCTGCATCACAGGTAAGTTATGTGGAAATGTGACAGTATGCCAAGGGTCAGAAACAAAGGTATGGGACAGGTCACAAAGACCCTCGTTTATTACACAGCCGTGTCAGAAAAGACTCTTGCCTGAATCCTGTATTTATACACATGCTGCTTTAAAAGCAATAATCTTGCTAAACAAAACAC
Source organism: Hyperolius riggenbachi (assembly GCF_040937935.1). NCBI lineage: Eukaryota > Metazoa > Chordata > Amphibia > Anura > Hyperoliidae > Hyperolius > Hyperolius riggenbachi. The sequence goes on from NC_090654.1 coordinate 208,902,251, forward strand.
CTGATCTATAAGCCAATGCTGAAGAGGGCATTCCCCGGCTCATAAGCGACATGTTCTGGGACAATGAGGCTGTGCTGCATCAATAGGGAACGCTTTGTATTCCTAGACCAATGCTCACTTTTCTATGGCGTACACTCTATACACAAAGACAATTAGTGCCTCCGTGTAACGGTGAATATTAGGCTAGAAAGACGCTAAAGGGAACCTGACGCAAGTGCAACATGGAGGCTGATATAAGATTTTAAATCATACCAGTTGCCTGGCAGTCCTGCTGATCCTCTGACTCTAAAGGGTCCCATACACTGAGTCGATTAACCAATCGATCGATTTGCGGCCGATTTCAATCGATCTGACATGCTTGAAAATCTAGGTCGATCTGTTGAGATTGCTTATTTTGCATTGGACCTAATGTTAATCTAATGGCTAAAAAATTCCATCAGATCGATTTTCAATAGATTTCATACTGACATCTATTGGAAATCTGTTCCTAGTAAAAAATGTTCCTAAACACATTAGATAGATCAGAAATCTATGTGATGATCTATCTGCTGCTAATCTAACGAGTGTATGGCCACCTTAATACTTTTAGTCATAGACCCTAAACAAGCATATAGATTATAGGTTTCTGACAATAATATGACAAGATAAGCTAAATACTTTTTTCGGGTATGTGATTCCAGGAGGATCAGCAGGACTGCCAGGCAACTGGTATAATTTAATGTGAACCTAAAGTGAGAGGGATATAGGTTGCCATATTTATTTCCTTGCATGCATGTTGCCTGGCTGGCCTACTGATCCTCCGCCTTTAATACTTTTAGCTATAGACCCTGATCAATCATGCAGATCAGGTTCTCTGACCGAATTCTGACTGGATTAGCCGCAGGCTTGTTTAAGGTGTGTGATTCAGACACTACTGTAGCCAGAGATCAGCAGGATAGCTAGGCAACTGGTATTGCTTAAAAAGAAATATGGAAGCCTCACTTTACTTTCCCTTTAAAAGGAAATTAATATGCCAGCCTCTATTAACCTCTCACTTTTTAAAGTAAATTGCAAACAAAAACTTAAAGGAGAATTCAAGTCATCTACAAAAATCCCAACCACCATGTGGCAAACTACAGCAATGGCTTTTTTTTTTTTTTAATTATACCTACAACTAGTCTTCTTTTACTTGCAAAGACATTATAACATGACTGTCACTGTTCTTTCTATGGAAGATTATTATTATTTAGTATTTATATAGCGCCAAAATCTTCTGCAGCGCTGTACAGAGTATATTGTCTTGTCACTTAACTGTCCCTCTGGGGGGCTCACAATCTAATCCCTACCATAGTCAGATGTCTATGTATGTATCGTGTAGTGTATGTATTGTAGTCTAGGGCCAATTTAGGGGAAGCCAATTAACTTATCTGTATGTTTTGGGGATGTGGAAGGAAACCGGATTACCTGGAGGAAACTCACACAAAGGGAGAACATACAAACTCCTTGCAGATGTTGACCTGACTGGGATTCGAACCGGGGACCCAGCATTGCAAGGTGAGAGCGCAAACCACTACGCCACCATGCTGCCCTAATTCTGACCCCTGGCAATCTGAGCCATACATCAAAGGTCAGCGCAGGTTTAGAAAGTCATTGTATGTTGGCAATGATAAATTATTCACCACAATATATCAAATGCTCAGAGGTAGCTATCCGCCAAACATCAAAACAAGAAAAGGTTTACCAGCTCCCAACAACTCAGATTATAAGGTTGTAAAATGGCTCAGGTCACAGATAACGCCCAGGGAACATCAGACGTCGTGAAGATCCAGTGGACATCCGTATGGAGGTAAAGTTTCAAGAATTTACATAGGAAAACAAAAACCGGCAATAGCTAAGCGTAAATGTGTATAGTAAAGGGTGTAGAACTTGCCCCGGGCTATGCAAGCCCACTCGAGATGTAAGCAGATGACAGTACAGTACCTTAATAGAGGTTACATCTAGCTGCCCAAATACTTGCTGTAATCCCGATCTCTGTATTTCAAGTAATCCCGATATCACAGCGGCGGAGGATAAGAGCTAGCTTGCTCTACCACTTCCTGTTTCCGGTCTGTCAAGCCCTACTGCCAGTGCTGCAATGCAATGTAGTTCCGTGCACCAATAAAATCGCACCGGACAGACAGCCTAAAAAAAGAGATAGGCAACATATAGTGCAGAGAGTAGCGAAATGAGTGGCCACCGCTTAGGAATCACTTACTAGAAGCAGAGCTTGTTTATTGCACGTAATAAAACACGTAGACTCCTCTCCCGACTCGAGTTTCGCGGTGTATGCCTTCCTCAGGGGGTCAATAGCTAAGCGTAACCCGTTTATTTAGATAAAATTTCTTTAAAAGGTAGTAGATATAAAAACAATAACTCACATACGGGGCCCATAAACTGGGAACCCCGGAAGATTAGCGCGCATGTAATGGTCAATCGTAGATCAATAGACAGCGGTGCAGCCTGTTACCTTCCCAACCAGTTTCGCAGTCTTGCGTCATCAGGGGAGCCATGCCCCCCCCCCCCCCCCCCAACCGGCACTTCGTAACATTGGGGCGCACTGCTGGGAGGGGTGGGGGGGACTAACTTAAGTGGTGATCCCATGACAGAATCTCAAAGATTAAATTAACTACTTGCCGACCTGCTAACGCCAATGAGTGTGGCCGCGGCGGCAGCCCCAGGACCGCCTAACGCCAATTGGCATAAAGTCCTGGGGCTCTAATTAGCATGAGATCGTGCGCGTCTCATGCTCGGAGGGCAGAGCTCCGCCCCCTCTTCAGTCTCCGAGCGGTGATTCCCGCTCGGGAGACTGTTAGACGGCGTGATCACCATCTATTTACATAGTACATCGCTGCGATCAGCAGCAGCGCTGTACTGGGGACACACGGCTGTCCCCCTGGGGGACAATAGAGCGATCGGCTCTCATAGGCAGAAGCTTATGACAGCCGATCGTGTGATTGGCCGGCTGGGGGGAGGGAGGGGATTTCCTAGAAAAAAAAAAATGAATTAGTTCAAAACATTAAAAAAACGTAACAAATGTTTATCAAAAAATAAATAAACACATGGGGGCGATCAGACCCCACCAACAGAGAGCTCTGTTGGTGGGGGGTAAGGGGGGGGATCACTCGTGTGCTGTGTTGTGCCGCCCTGCAGCTTGGCCTTAAAGCTGCAGTGGCTGGTCTTTAGGGGGGGTTTACCACTGTGGTCCTCAAGTGGTTAAAGGTATTTACTAAAAAGCTACTACTGGTTACTATTATTTTACAGTGCAGATGGAATTAGTTCAACTTAAAATCCCTCCTAAGTTCTCCAACCTGATTGCATTTGTTTGACCCCTGGAAGAGCTGTTCAGAGGTCTGCGGTGTCCAGCCACCACAATGGCACTTTCAGAGCTTCTTATCACCTATTTAATTCAAGTGTTTGGCCTTCAGCAGAAAACCAATCCTTCGATTGGCCACTTTATTGCTAGCTGAGCTACTGATTGGCCACACTGCTGTGAAAAGGTAATTGGATGTGGCAATCGAGCAGTGGGACTGCTAGAATCCATCAGATAATCACATGATCCAAAAACTATTCCCAAACATGAGGCCTCAATATTTCTGTATTAAGCTGTGAATAAACAGAAATGAACAGCCAATATTTAGGACAAATTTGACTGGGGCCTGAATCCAAACAGCAATGCTACTCAGGAGACTTCACAGCCCCTAAGCCAGTATATGGATACCAACATTTTGGAGGAGAAACAAAGAGAACTGACGTAATTAACCCACCATTTATTCATGCTGTGCTCCATGCTGCTTGAATATCTTGGAGTATATCATAAGAACCCACAATTTTCTCACTCCCAGCTAAAGCAATAAGCTTAGTGAGCGTGTGTTTTGTAGCATTCAGTTCAGAGGCAGTGGGGGTGAATTCCCTGGGGATGAGAGGTCCAGGGCCCACCCACACTTCCCTCTGGGTATCGCATGGTGGTTTGGGGGCCCCAGCCAGTGAGAGACTGGGGCTCCTGGCTGTCGTGCGAACCATTGTGTGTGAATATAAGAAGGCAGCTGATCCACCATAGCCTCTGGCTGGTCATATAATCATGGATGCACTAAAGCTGGTAACAGAGCAATAGAGTCATGAGTTGAAGGAATCATTTATTTTTAGTATTGCAATTCTGCCCATAATATTAAAATAGGGTCGATCACACTCTTGTAAATATTTGCTGCTGTCTGCCTGAATGTTTTTATAATTACACTTCATTTTGGAGACCAACGCAATGCCTATGTATCTGATAGAGTGATTGTTCCAAGTAAATGCACAGTATTTTTTTTATCAAGATGGCAGAGTTATAGGCACAGCCAATGTCTAGGATCACGTGATGGATTTAGAATCATTCATTTTGTAGTTTGAGATGGCACTAAAAAGTTTTGGCCATCTGACACTTTCTTATACCGAGGATTCTGGGTTGGTAAGCAAAAGTAAGTTAAGTAATGCTTTATAGGCTTGTAGTTTAATTTCTGTTCCATTAGTTCTTAAATCCTTTTATATTTGTATTATTCTGTATGTTTCTGATTAGTGGTTTTAACATTATATTAAACATATTAAGGTATTGGGAGTTTCCCCCTTTCTGAGGCTCTGCTGATTTGAATTTAGCAATAAATCTGAGGCTTTTGTCTATATCTGATGCTATAATTGCAGCTAATCTGCCTGTAATTGTTCTGCATGTAATTTAGTAACAATTCTTTGCCTTATATGACTTTAAAATTTCGCATATTAAAAAAGTTCTTGCGCCTCTTACAGTAAGTGGCTCATCATGCAGATGCATACTTTGCTTATCAAAAGGTAAATTCACATCCTCTTGCTTACATTTTCTATTAAATATACATCCTGGCTTTGAAACTGTAGTGGCCCTAACGACCCAACTAACCTAGACTAACCTGCTCTGCTCTTTCATGCCTAACCCTAAACTAATGCACTTCCTGACTGCCACCCCTCCACCAACAGCTCCAACTTTAGCTGAGAGCCTAACCCAAATCTTTCTCCTATCTCTAAGAATTAAAGCATAAAATTAAATCCACCTTTTACCCCCTCTCAAACACTATTAACTGTTAGGCCCGGTTCACATTGGGTTTTTGAGCCTAAAGGATGCGGTGAGCGGATCCGGTCTCCGCTTCACCGGATCCAGATGGCTCGTCCGTGGGCCTGTTCAAATTAGTGAAAACGGATCTGATCAATGATTGATCAGATCCGTTTTCACTCAGCAATACATACCTTATCTTCATTGGCAGCCGGCGGTAGAGGCTTCCTCTGTAACTACACAGCGCGTAATGCGACTAGTCACATGATGCGTCATGTAGTCACATGACGCGGAAGACGACGGAAGCCTCTACCGCCAGCTGCCTATGAAGATAAGGTATGTATAAAGTCTCCCTAGCCCACCTGCCCGGCTGCTGCACCCTCCCCTGACCCTCCTGTCACTAGATTCGCATCGGCCCATGCCCCCATCCCCCGTGGACCGGTGCCCCCAATGCTGCTGCATTTTTGTCTGGATCTGGAGCTAAGCAGAACGGTCCGGAAAATTAGGGCCTGCAGCATTTTTTAGGTCCGGGGACCGGGAATGTATCTGTACCAACAGACGCATGTGAATGGATCCATAGGGTAACATTGGATCCACTCACATCCGTTCCGTTTGTACAGTATACGTTCCGGTTAAGTTCCGGTAAAAACGCTAATGTGCACCGGGCCTAAAACCTATCCTAACTGTTACTGAAAAATGTAGCCCTACCCTAAAATACCTCTAAACTAACCTACGTCCTAAAACTAACCACCTTTGTTCTCCTTATCATAACTAATTAAGGTACGTACACATGTCCCAATTTTTAGCCAAACTTGTCATCTGACTTGTCGTTTGAACGTCAAGTTGGATGTGTGTACGCACAGTCGAGCGACTGATGACAGCCGGTTTGCCAGATCTACTTGGCGGATCAGTTGGACCAACTGTCGTTCAAACGACTATCCGGTCATTACGCGAGTACAAATGACTTCTAGTCGTTTGTCCAACTAATAAGGTGGCCATAGACTGATAGATTTTCAGCAGATTAGACCATCAGATAGATTTCTGTCAGACGCCTGTCAGGTCGACTGACAGGAATCTGATGTGCGCCGCACACTAGGAACAGATTTTCAATAGATTTCAGAATCGATTAGTCGCTGAAATCGACCAGTGTATGGGCCCCATAGATGTTCAAACATACAGTTCTTTGATCAGTCGTTTAATCTATTCCATTGTTCTATCCAGTCCATTGTCCATTATCAAGTTGGTTAAACAACATAAATTAGGATATCAGCCGCTTTGTTGGTCAGTGTGTACAGGACGTTTGAATGACTTGTTATTTGCACTTCAAGGGCTTGAGTCACAAAGCAGTGATAACTTATCACGCTGTGAAAAGTGTTTTGCGCAATAATTAACGTGAAAATGGGTATGGCGTGCAAAAATTCGATAACGCGAAACTTGCGATAACACGAATTTTCACACGTTAACGTTCCGCATTTGTGATTAACTTGCGTTATCGCGCGAACATTAATGCGCAAAAGTTTGCATTATTGCAAATTTGCGCGATAACAGTTTTTCCAAGCAAAAACGCATGCAAACCACTTTTTCACAGCCGTGATGACAGTTATCAAGCCCCAAGTCGCTCAAACAACCAGTTTAAACGACAATCAGGCGTAAAGTTGGACGTGTGTACGCCCCTTTAGTGATGCTTGCTTATGGAATTAGAGCAACCTGTTAAAATACATCAGTGCAGCTCTGTGCCAGGGATGCTCGCTGGATTCCGCGGAATTCTAAATTCCGCGATTTCGGCCGAAATTGGGCCAATTCCGATTCCGCCGGTCGGAACGGAATTGCTATACCTCTAAAATGGAATTTTAACTGAAATTTTTTTAATTCCACGGAATTAACATTTTTTTTCTCACCTATCTATTTTCCCTCCTTTTCTGCCTTCCTTCCTCCCTTTCTCCCTATTCTTCCAGTGAATTGTAGTATTTCAAAAGCCAAGCTTACATACCGTGGCTGGGAATTGAACCCAGGCTGGGCTGGGAATTGAACCCAGGTCTCAGTATGTGGTAGGTATCTGACTTAACCACAATACCACCAACAACACTACATGCTGAAGCCAGCCTAGCATGTACCATTATGATCAATCCAAGAGAAAAAGTAGCGTGCTTAAGGATTTGTAGCATGTCAAAAACCAACTCACCATGGCTGGGAATTGAACCCAGGTCTCAGTGTGTGGTAGGTAACTGACTTAACCACTATACCACCAACAACACTACATGCTGAAGCCAGCCTAGCATCTACCATTGTAATATACCCAAGAGAAAAATGAGCTCTCTCTCTCTAGGACTTGATGCCATTGAACTGAATTTTCAGCTTAAAACCATCAACCGATACCGGCAGAATTTCACAGGCATTTTCGGAATTCCGCCAGATTGAAAAAGCAATTCTGTTCCGACCAAACGGAACAGAATGACCAATTTCCGCCTAAAAATTCCAGAAAATACATTTCCGCGGAAAGCGGTGACCATCCTTACTAGAGAGAGAGAGATGAATCTACCTGGCTATCTGGGGTTCTCTTCGGACAACTCTTGAACACAAAAGGCAAGGCCATGCCTGGCTACAAATCCTTAAGCAGGCTAATTTTTCTTTTGGATTGATCATAATGGTACATGCTAGGCTGGCTTCGGCATGTAGTGTTGGTGGTATAGTGGTTAAGTCAGTTACCTACCACACACTGAGACCTGGGTTCAATTCCCAGCCCAGCCTGGGTTCAATTCCCAGCCACGGTGAGTTGGCCTTTGACATGCTACAAATCCTTAAGCACGCTACTTTTTCTCTTGGATTGATCATAATGGTACATGCAAGGCTGGCTTCGGCATGTAGTGTTGGTGGTATAGTGGTTAAGTCAGTTACCAACCACACACTGAGACCTGGGTTCAATTCCCAGCCCAGCCTGGGTTCAATTCCCAGCCACGGTGAGATGGCTTTTGACATGCTACAAACCCTTAAGCACGCTACTTTTTCTCTTGGATTGATCATAATGGTACATGCTAGGCTGGCTTCAGCATGTAGTGTTGTTGGTGGTATTGTGGTTAAGTCAGATACCTACCACATACTGAGACCTGGTTTCAATTCCCAGCCCAGCCTGGGTTTAATTCCCAGCCATGGTATGTAAGCTGGCTTTTGAAATACTACAAATCCTTAAGCATGCTACTTTTCTCTTGGATTTATCATAATGGTACATGCTAGGTTGGCTTCAGCATGTAGTGTTGTTGGGTTGGTGGTATAGTGGTTAAGTCAGATACGTAACACACACTGAGACCTGGGTATAATTCCCAGCCATGGTATGTAAGCTGGCTTTTGAAATACTACAATTCCCTGGAAGATGAGACCCTCCTCCCTCCGGGAGGAGGGAATCGGGAGGAAGGGAGGAAGAGGGAGGAAAAGGACTAAGTGAACAGTTAATAGGGACTATGGGCTACCATATACGATTTTTTCAATTTTTCCGACGGAATCCGGAATTTTGTACAAATCAGGCGGAATCTTTATAGCGACGGAATTTAACACTGACGGAATCCGTGATTTCCGGCTGAACGGAATTTGCTGTTTTCGATCATCCCTACTCTGTGCCCAAAACGGGTGGAAGATGCTTTCCCGCATCCGGCTAGGATAGGAAAAGAGGCAAATTCTCCCACAAGGGCACACAAATAATAAACCTAAAAGATTCTATCCCCTCTACGCACTAAAACTAGCAATTTATTTCTGATGAAGTTTTTTTTTTTTTTTTTTTCAACTACTGTTTAAAAAAGATTTCAACAATATAAAACAAACAAACCGTGCCATTAAAGGGGCACTATGGTGAAAAATTGTAAAATTAAAAATATGTGCAAACAAACAAGAAGTACATCACTTCCAGAGTAAAATGAGCCATAATATACTTTTATCTTATGTTGCTGTCACTTACAGTAAGTAGTAGAAATCTGACAGAAGTGCCAGGTTTTGAACTAGTCCATCTCCTCATGGGGGGATTCTCAAGGATTTATTCATTTTCAAAAGCACTTAGTGAATAGCAGTTGCTCTGTCCAACTGCCAAAAAACCACAGCGAGCAGGGAAGCTAGCCAGCATCATGGTTTAAATCCTTTTTAGGGAATATTTTTATAAAGAATAAAAGCCTTGCTGAGAATCCCCTATGAAGAGATGGACTAGTCCAAAACCCGGCACTACAATTTTTCGCCATAGTGCCCCTTTAAGGCAAATCTATGGCAAGCTTGGCAATAGCGTCCATGAAGGCTGGGTCACACAATGCTGGACTCTGGAGTGGAACTGTGTGTGTATTGCTGTACTGGCTCCATAATGCATCCATAATGCATTACAGCTTCCTCTGTCACTCTGAACTGAATACCAGCCCCTCTTTCCTGACTTGACTGCCCACACCAATCACCCTTCCTTGAAAGACGTGAAGAAGTGGGTTCAAACCTGCAAAACGCTTTCTTTTATTATACTACCGTATATACTAGCAAGCAAGCCAAATTTTTGCCCCCAAAAACTGGCCCAGAAGTTGGGGGGTCGGCTTGCTTGCGAGTCACATGGTCTGCGCCCCCCCCGCCACTATTACCTTAGCCGGGACCGCTTCCTCTATTCCCCTCTCCTGCTCGCTTTTGACTAATTCACAGCAGGCAGCGCTCTCCACGGCTGCTGTGATGATGAGGCAGAAGCAGGAGAGAGAGCGGTTCCCCATAGTAACCGGCGATACACCACGCCGCTACAGGAAGCCGCTCTCTCCTGCTTCCTGCCTCATCATCACAGCAGCCGTGGAGAGTGCTGCTGTGAATTAGTTACGAGCGAGCAGGAGAGGGGAATACAGGAAGCGGCGCCGGCTAAGGTAATAGCAGCGTGGCCGTGGGGGGAGCGGCGGGGGGCACTACCTACCTATTCTGGGCACTATACTAGCTATACTAGGCACTTTACTAGCTATGCTGGGTACTATACTAGCTATACTGGGCAATATACTAGCTATACTGGCACTATGCTAGCTATACTGAGGCACTACCTACCCATACTGGGCACTTTACTAGCTATACTGGCAACTATACTAGCTATACTGGGCACTATACTAGCTATACTGGGACACACTGGAGGGAACACACGGCCAGCATTTCTTACCCCCCGGCTTATATGGGGGTCAATCCTTTTTTCCTGTTTTTTCTGGTAAAAGTTGGGGGGGTTGACTTGCTTGCGAGTATATACGGTAATACATGTATTTATCCAAGAAATCTGACTTTTCCAGAAAGGTAAGCCAACTCTTCCCTTTTTAAATTGGTATTAAACTTTTCATTTACCTTGGGCGCCTCCAAACACAATCATTGTTTTAATAATTCAGGATGGCCTGCATTTGTTCTTATTGTGGGTTATTCAAATAACTGCAGTCAGACCACAAATAATTCATTCATCTTTCAGCAATCCCTCACACCCAGACCACCACTTCCTCAGTCGGCTTCCTTTGGGACAGTGGTATCGGTCCATCTCCACCAGGACCTCAAAACACAGGAACAGAGTCTTCCTCTCAGCTGTCAACTTTCTGAACTCTCTCCACGCACATTCTCTGCCCCCTCCCCCCCACTTCAAGTCAAACAATATCATGCTTGCACTGACTGATGCACATTTTATCTTGATGTGCTGAAGTTCTTGTGTTTAAATTGATGCACGGCCCAGTCATGCTTGGCAAAATAAAGAGGATTCTTAGATGAACCAGGTGAGTGCTGCAAACTTTTGTGTCTTCTATTAAATATTTTTTTTCTGGATCACTTGCACTCACAAACCTTAAATAAACCCTGATGGCATAAACTACAGGAGACCTATGCCAATCTGCCAGAGCTCAGATTATTATTATTATTAAACTTTATTTATAAAGCGCTAACATATTATGCAGCGCTGGACAATAGATTGGAGAGAAATTACAACATTAAAGGGTATTGAGTAAACATTTCCCCCCAGTTTAAATTAACTAGGGCTTCTTCTAGCCTCCTGTAGTTCGGGTCCCTCACCGGAATTGCACTCATCACTGCAGCAGCCTTTGGAAAGGCGGCAGACTCAGCCAGTGGCCGGCAACTGCGTGGCCCCGGAAACACGACTCCTCGATCGTGCTCCTATATGCGCATTTGGCGCATGCACAGTTGCAATTTTTCCGAATGTTCCCAGCCATAGGAGTGAAATTGAGGAGGTGCAGCCTGTGACCATGCTTGCAGCTTTCCAAAGGCTACAGCTGATGCAGGGATGAGAGAGGAACAACCATAACAACTACTGGGGGTCTAGAAGAAGCCCTAGGTAAGTTAAGCTAGGGGAAAACATTCACTTTACATTTCCTTTAAACAATGTTATGCAGGGACATTATAGCGTTCAATAATGAAAACAACATCCCATATTGCGATTCTTGGACAGGATCTCTCTGACTTATAATGTATATGCAAGCACTGCTTATGTCAGTTTCAGTATTAGCTCCATATCGCAGATACACACGTCTATTTTCCATTTTATAGTCCAAATCTTAAGGCAAAAGACCAGTTAAAGTGTTTAAAAAGGCATTTTATTGAATAGTTATAGGAAAATACTCCAGGTGGGTAGGTTAATTCTGAGTAAGAACAGTAACACATTGGATGTTATGGAAAGTGGCTGCTGCATAGGTCTGTAAGACAGAAAACACTGCACATAATTATGACAATATTCTTTCAACGGATTTGTCTGTACTGCACCATGTAACACAAAACATGTAAAGATAACAGAGGACAGAAATAAACAGACAAAAAAAAATTACACTAAATCAGCGCATACATCGCGCTTGCCAGTAACATGCCAAAGCAGATAATAGCGCAGGTAAATTTGGGTGCTGCTATGCTTCCAATGTTAGTTTACCAGATTCAGATTATCGTAGGCGCAGCCTGCCCTAATAACAGGTAAAGTTGCCGTGTGCAGCAATTTTACCACAGTTTGCCAAGTTTTGCGATCCGACTTGCAAAACATAGGGTATAGTTTAATGGGAACAGGAGTGACCATTTCCATTAGTGCAATCCAAACGCGGTGCAATTTCCCCCAAACGCAATTGTTCTCCTGCCGTGTTTTAGCTGCGGTTGGGCTTTTTACAGTTTGTATAGAAGCTCATTTGCAGTAGTGGAAATTAGGAAAAAAAACGTGATCACATCGCGGTGCGATTGCAATTCATAGTGGAAAACGTGCCTTAGTTCTAATAAGAGGAGGAGATTCCTAAACATTTTTTAAGTACAGGTAATCCACTTCAGCCAACAGCCTTGCTATTTTAAAGTTGCATTTTATTGAATTAGCCTTACTATTTACTATGCCTTTTGCAAATGTTATTTTTGAGTCTAAATTAGCTAGACTTGGATGGAATAAGTGGATTGCCTGTAGTTACCACCAAAACAGAAAAAGTTACTCTATAGGAAGAAGAAAACTTCTAAAATAGAATGCAAAAAAGCATCTAGTTGAAGCAATATTTTTTCTTTGGCTATGCCATAACCAATATAAGGGAGATGCCTTACAGAAAATAGCTCTGAAGATCTTCCTGGGGGCCAAACGGTCTCACTCTACCAAACAGGAAAGACTGTTTTTTGTTTAAGTGGAGTTGTTTTTACTGAATAGGAGTGTGTACAGTAAAGGTTATGGGAGCATGGACTTGCACACACCAATTGATCCACACAGGGCCACAGTATGTAGAGCAACATTTCAGAGCTTTGGCTAACACTGGGTAGAAAGAAATACTCAGCTTAGCTGCAAGATATAACCGGACCAGGAGTAACCAGTTATCATACAGATAAGCAGGAGTCATTGGGGGGAGCAGGGAACGGGAGGGGGTTATCCATAAAAATGTATCTTTACATCCAACACTTGGAGAACGTTTAATAATTAATAATAGCATTTTATCCTCCACACATACATAAATAGATTTATCTTTATATAGATATGTTTATCTCAAATATTCTATACAAGAATATACAAGTGCATCCTAAAAAAATAACAGAAATAAAATAACTGCTGCAAATAGGTTTAGCGAAGTCTAGGACAAGTCCAGTGCTTTGTTCAGCACCACATTTCATACTGAACTTATCTGCAGGCTTAAAGCTTTGTCCTTCTTTCATTTAGCATATATACATATTAATTATACAGCCCTCTAAACAGGCTATATGTAGGTTTATATACATTTCAGCTCTATATAAAAAGGGGTTTTGTTTCCAGACGCACGTGTCTCATCCGTGGAGTCCTTTCACTGTCTGGCAGGCCCCTATAGCCTGGGACTCTCTTCAGCACATCTTGCAGCAATACACTTCCTTTATTCAGCTGTAGGTGCAAATGTCCCCAGAAACAAATCTGTACTTTCCACTGAGAATCAATTGTTGCCGACGCTCGCTTCTTTCTGTCGTACTCTCTCTTTCTGTATCGAGGTGGGAAAAGAAGAACATAGAATTAATATACAAAGTAGAAGCAAGTACATGCTTTTTTTGCCTCTTGTCAGGGCTGGATTTACATCTCAAGAGTTTATGAGTACAGAAGCCAGACCTTATGCCTGATACACACTATGCAATTACCCGTCAGATAGAGGGGTGGAATAGATAATTTCCAAAAGGTCTGATCCGATTTTCGATCATTTTTCTGATCGATTTTGTATAGAAGTGATTGGAAAATCGATCAGGAAAACGATCGGAGATCAGATTAGACCTAGAACAGATAGTAGCGAAGGTACGGATGATGGCAGGTACAACGGGTTCGGCTATAACGAAAATGTATAAAGTGTGAGCTGTGGGTGGGATTGAGGGGTTAATGTTAGGCGTAGGTAGGGGTAGGTTAGTGGTAGAAGTGGGTAGGAGGGAGGCTGAATATTACTGATATACTCCTATCGGCATTCTCCATCCAGCACCCAATAATATTGGTAATAGTGCAGATATTCATCTAGTGGCTTCACCTAGCACAAAGTTCCAGACCCCTATTTTCATGTACACAGCACAGTATCATAGGATCCATTATGAACTCTTCATCTTACTAGAGGGTGCTTGCGGAGAATGTGAATAGATCTGTTGAAGGACTGAAAGCTCAACCAAACATCTTGCAACAGGACATTTGCCATAAAAACAGCTAGCAATAGCTTAATAATAAAATAATTATAGGGTGTTTTGGAATGGCTATGCGAAAGCCCAGATCAATATCCAATCAATATGCTGTGAAGTAATATCAAACCAGCTATGCATGCAAGACGCACATCACAAAGCTAAAAACATTTTCATGGAAGAGTTGAAAAATACATTCTTGAAGCCTGTGTCAGAGATTTGTAGACTTCTACAAGAAATAGATAGCGGAGGTGGTTCCTGCTGAAGAGGTAAACCAGGAATTAGCATAGCCGGATCATCCACAAGGCAATTCGCCTAGGGCCTTAAGAGAGTCTAGGGGCCTGGTGGATGTTCTAGCCATGGCTGGATTTCAGGCAAGGCCACAAAGGCCATGGCCTAGGGCACCAGTAAAGCAAGGGGCAGGCTGTAGGCAGCAGCAGCAGTTAATCTGCTGAACATTCACAGAAGTAGGATGAGCGTCCTGAACAGGGGCTATTCCTGATGCTGGCTGTGCTGCACTCTGCACATATTAGTCAGTGCTGGCCCATGGTCATCCTGCTTTACATAGGGGTGGGGGGCTACCAACAGCCAGATCTGGCACTCTGGAGGGTGAAGGAGCCGTGAACAGGCACTTAAAGTACAGTGATCTCTGAGCTGCATCTCACTCACCGAATGAACCACTCACCAAGGAGCTTACAATCTAATCTCTGCCATCAATGTCACTTACTGTCCTCAGAAGAGTTTATAATGTAATCCCTGCTGTGTCATGGGGGACGTTTAGGATGCTGTCATAATAGTTCAGGTGGTAATAGTGGGCCTTGGGCGGTAAAATGTACAAATCCGGCCCTGGTTCTAGCCCCTGCCAAATCTTACTCAAAAAAGCCAGGGGTCCCCTGGCTTTTTTGAATAAGATTCGGCAGGGGCCTAGGCAAGATTGCAGTTTTTGCCCACCCCTAATGGTCCATTAGGGGTGGGTGGCAAAAACTGCAATCTTGCCTAGGCCCCCAATGCATCTTAATCCATTTCCTGGGCATTAGCACTAAGTACCTGCTTTTCTACACAGGAAAATGGCGTATCTGTTTTCGTTCTATATGTGAATTCAAAGTCAGTTTTTTTATTTCACCACCACTATCCTTACATAATATTTCAAATGACAGATAAAACGTCCACATGTAGGATAAAGAAAAAAAGGAAGCACTTAATTTTTCCCATCTATCAAATAGGATGAAGAAAAAAAAATGTGTTGATCCTCTAAGGTGGGCATCAGCTAATGATAACCATTGATGCACAGAAACAAATTGTGCCAAATCATCCATAGAAACCAGAAGTCTGAACTCCTATGATGGGCTGCTCAATAAGGCGATCACATGTGGTTGCTATGAGCAACAAAACATTTTCACCATTAAACAGATCTCAGGCATGTCTTGGATTGCGGTCTGAGAGATTTTTCAGATTTTTGCTTTTAAATAAAGCTTTTAAGAGGAGAAACATGAATTTATGCCTGTTCATCACCTGCTTGACAGATGTCACTGAGGCCACCCTGAGGAAGTACAAGAGTCAGTCAATAGCAACTTTCTCTAATAGGTTACAGACATGGCTTGGTTCCCTGCACCCCAGTGAAAGTGGTCACGAGCCACCTCCTAGCCGCTCAGACTGGCTGCAGCAGCAGACATAACACAGAGACATCTCTTGTTAAGGCTGTCTCATGACGTATTGTTTTGTGCACAGCCTGGATCAGATTCACTCATTGCTCTCTGCTGGTGACCATACATTTGCCGCAGAACTGTGACAGCTAATTTCAGCCTGGAAATTTCCACTGCTCTGGGGTAACAATTAAAATGTGCAGCCAAAAAACAGCAATGAATCACACTGTTTTGCCACTCATGGATTAGTTTTCCCATTCCTATGACTAATAGAAGATAAGCAAGGGCTTACTGAGATAATGGGCTAGATAACATTTCCGGAAGGTTTTTTTAGAAGCATTTTCACCAACCAACACACTAAGCTACCAGTAATAGGTGAGGTATGAACAGGTCAGGTACAGCTAAGCACAGCAGGTATCAAAGTCTCCACAAATAGCAGAAGTCCAAGAGGTGCACAACAGATCCCAGCAGTCCCAATAGCAGTGCTCATCAGATCCAACATCCAGTATCCAAGTCCACACGACCTGCTGAAGGAGAAATACACCAGTCCACAGTCCAGGACCTCAAGACACAGAGTTATAATAATGTCAATGGATCAACTCAGCTAAACAAAAAAAAAATCAGCTGAGGAGTTGAGTGAGTGAATCCTTTCAGCAGCAAAGTTGAGCTAAGTCAGTGATCTGCAAACTTGGCTCTCCAGCTGTTAAGGAACTACAAGTCCCACAATGCATTGTAGGAGTCTGACAGCCACAGTCATGATGCATAAAGGCAAATGTATTGTTGGACTTGTATTTCCTTAACAGCTGGAGGGCCAAGTTTACAGATCACTGAGCTAAGTGAACCTTTTCAGCTAGAAAGCGGATGGTAAAATATTAGGTGAACCTCAACAGTGGTTCTGAAGGAAAAGCAAATAGCCAAATACACACCTACATATGAGCAAACTGCCTGACCTAGCAAAAGATATGCAACTCTGTCCATCCAATCTTCTGTTTCCCCACCTCAGCTAGATGGCATAGCATTCATGTGATGTGACACCACTAATTCATATTTCCAGTCAGCAAATTCCTGCGTCACTGACTGCTTGCTATACAGTGAGTAGTGAGTAGGATTCCTACCTGACGGCAAGGCAGAGGAAACAGGCAACTGCTGAACCAAAATAAAGCTAGTGTGAATTTGGCAGCATTTCCTTAATCAAGAGGCAGACTAAATTAGACAAAAGTACTTGTATGTGATGGAATTGACTGTATATCTCCAAAAAAGCAATACAAGAATAGGGTGAATATATGTAGGGAGTTTTGAAATATCTGTAGTGTGAAGCTGAAATGAAAGTTCGATAAAACAACAACAACAAAAAAATGACGATTGGCTTATCTGCTCTTTAGGAAGTGCATAGCTTAGCCATGGCATCCACACCTGCAGAAATACAGGTCTTTCAGCAAAACGCTGGTCAGTAGGGATGATTCATGAGATGCAAATATTTCTGAGTTTATGCAAGAATATGTAAATTGGCATGCAAGTCTATGCAGCTTGAAATTGACCAATCAAGTGCCACCAGCAGTGGATGGATAGTGTACTGATTAAGGGCTATTCAGTAAGGAGACCTTGGGCAAGACTTCCTAACACTGCTACTGCCTACTGAGCACGGCCTTGTGGCTGCAGCTCTGGCACTTTGAGTCAGGAGAAAAGCTAAAAAAAATATTTGCAGGAGTTCCTTGAGATCCCAAAATTATTTGTAGGGTTCTTCCAGGGTAAAAATGTTGAGAAAGGCTGGTATATGCTGTACTGGAACATAAACCAATTTGTGTACGGTGTCCCCCCATTTTTACATAATCATTTTTATTCAGTTTTGTCCCTTGTTTAAAAATATAAATTTACTAGGGATGGTCAATATGCAAATAATTCCGAATTGATGCAGGATTATGCAAATGTATCCATCTTGAAAATGAGCCAATCAAATCCTACAAAGGAGGAATTCAATTAGTACATTTTCAAGCTGCATAAAAGTAGAATGGTAATTTACTTTAGCAGTGATGGCAAGCCACATTCAGTAGGTTGCATGCTTGTGATAGGAAATACAGGGGTTGGACAAAATAATGGAAACACCTTGAAAATCAACAAAATATATTTTAATATGGTGTAGGTCCACCTTTTGCGGCAATTACAGCCTCAATTCTCCGAGGTATTGATTCATACAAATTGTGAATTGTTTCCAAAGGAATTTTACCCCATTCTTCAGTTAAAACAACCTCTAGTTGTTTTTAGAGACAATGGCGGCGAAAATCGACTTCTTACTTGAATCTCTAATAACGACCATAAATGCTCAATAATGTTGAGGTCTGGGGACTGTGGTGGCCAGATGAGATGCTCAACTTCATTAGAATGTTCCTCATGCTATTCTTTAATAATTCTAGCTGTATGGATTGGGGCATTATCTTGAAAGATGGCATTCCCCTCTGGAAATAGTTCTTGAACCATAGGATGAACTTGGTCGCCCCAAATTCCTAAATAGTCTCGGCTGTTAATTCTTCCATGAAGGGAAATCATTGGCCTGGTGGATTTCCAATAAATAGCACCCCAGATCATCACAGAACCCCCGTCATGTTTTACGGTTGCGAGAAGGCAGTCTGAATTAAAATGCTTCTTTCGGCTGTCCCCAAACGTACACTCGGCCGGAGGTCGGAAATAAGGTAAACAATGATTCGTCAGAGAAAATCACATTTTCCCACTGCTCGAAGGTCCCATTCTGGTGGTTTCTACACCACTCTAAATGCTTTGAAACATTTGTGTAAGAGCAGAGGTTTTCTAATTGCAGTTCTTCTGTGAAATCCAGATTTGTACAGCTCCCAATGAACAGTTTTTGTGGAAACGGAGTTCTGTAAGTGTTCATTCAGCTCTGCAGTGATTTTAGGAGCTGTAGTCTTGAAAGCTTTTCTAACAATTCGATTTAGAGTCCGACGGTCTCTCTCAGACAACTTCGACTTTCGGAGGACATTTTTCCTTCTCTTTCAAAGGCAGTCATTACTTTTGAGACAGTACCTCTTGAAACGCCAAGCATTCGGGCAGTTTCTGTTACAGTAGCGCCTGCCATAGGAGCACCAACAATTTAGCCTCTTTGAAAGTCTGAGAGATCTGCCATTTTTATAAGTTATAACCAACTTTGGTTTAAATATCTGTAAAAAACTATTTTAATTAAACATATCAAATAAAAATAACAAAAAGATTTATATTTCCTGAATCAATGTATAATTAGAGGTGTCCGATACCATAAAGAAGCCAAAATCCAAAGTTTCTCATGCAGATTTATTGTAGTATTTATATCAGCTGTAACGAAGAAATGTTTTTCTCTAAAGGGGTTCTGTGGGGGTTTCTGAGGAGAAAAACTGCCACTTACCTGGGGCTTCTATCAGCCCCCTGCAGCGGTAATGTCCCACGCCGTTCTGCTCCCATCCGCCGTTCCCCGCAGCCGACACCGGGCTATTATTCGTCTGACACACAGACGAATAATGCGCGCTACCGCGCCTCCACTCGCGTCATCTGAGGCTTACTGCGCAGGCGCAGTACAACGGTTTCTTGTACTGCGCTTGCGCAGTAAGCTTCCGATGACGCAGGCGGAAGCGAGCAGGTGCGCGGCCACTGTAGCGCAGCCGCAGTTGGATCCCATGCCGCTTAGACCGAGGCCGGCGGCGGAGAACGGCAGATGGGAGGAGGTCGGCGTGGGACATTACCGCTGCACGGGGCTGATAGAAGCCCAAGGTAAGTGTCTGTTTTTCTCCTCAGAAACCCCCCACAGAACTCCTTTAAAGATTATGCTGCTGTGTGTCTTTTAGAGCAGAGAGGGCGTTCTGAGTTCAGGTCTGCTTTAAGGGCTCTGCCTCTGACACAGGAGTCGAATTTTGGCTTTTCCTGTTCAGAAAGCCAGCACCTATTCAGTAAGGAGTCCTTGGGTTAGACTCCCTAACACTGCTACTACCTACAGAATGGCTGCAGCTCAAGCGCTTTGAGTCCACCAGGAGAAAAGTACAATATAAATGTTATTTGTCTTGTGCCTTGTCTTGCTGAGACTTATCAGACACTCCACATACACTGATAATATGAGGCAAAATAAAACGGCAATTCACTGCTGACTTTATCCCCTCGTGATTCAGACAGTGAGAAGTAACATACATGCAATAATTCACCTCAGGATTATCTAGGATTATTATTTCTTCCTTTGGTTACAACCAATGTTTAGTTTAATGCAATCAAAGGCTCAACACACACCATACAATCTTGGTTGTTCAATC
Organism: Hyperolius riggenbachi; assembly: GCF_040937935.1. Lineage (NCBI taxonomy): Eukaryota > Metazoa > Chordata > Amphibia > Anura > Hyperoliidae > Hyperolius > Hyperolius riggenbachi. The sequence goes on from NC_090654.1 coordinate 208,922,344, forward strand.
TTACCACTTTCATGTAGTATAAGAGCTTATCCAATTAATCATTCAAGGTATTTTCAATCTGTTGGCCCTTATACTACATAGATTTGGTACATCTGTACAACCAAGATTGTATGGTGTGTGTTGAGCATAAGAGAGAGGGGGTGGCAGGCACTCAGAAAGAACTGAGGATGATATCAAAAATAGCCAATTGCAGGTGTAAACTCCAGCAGAAACTACGTGCTCAAGACACAAATGATCAGTTCATTGCATTTCAAGAAGGAGAAGGAGCAAAAAAGTCTGGCACTGTAGTTTTAATGCAAGCAGCAAGTGTACAAAATTGGAAATCAGAGTGGTTGCACAAGAACATGTGTACACGTGAAAAGATGATGTACTTATCGTGCTCCAGCAGAGCACGATAAGTACATCATCTTTTCACGTGTACACATGTTCTTGTGCAACCACTGTGATTTCCAATTTTGTACACTTGCTGCTTGCATTAAAACTACAGTGCCAGACTTTTTTGCTCCTTCTCCTTCTTGAAATGCAATGTTTAGTTTAGGTAGCTTTTAGCTGAACAAGCATGGACTTCCTCCAAGATCGCCACCATGTTTTGCAGATAATAGAGTGTAAGCTCTTCTGGAGCAGACACGGTCAGAGATGTTGCATGCTTTAGGTTAAGCACTGTATATTTGATTAGTGCTATATAAACAGGGTAGAAATAATAAAAATCAAATTCTGTAACTTCTTAATCTGACATTGCAGCAAATTGGAAGCAGTGTGCGTATACAAAAATTGCCCTTATCTTGACATATATCTGAAGTTGTACGCTTCTCATTAGCTATGTGACTGAAGTGTTTGTCTTCTTTTATCAAGCATTTAAGTTTCCTAAATGTGCCTCAGTAGTTGTAGCTTTTCAAGCGGTAAATGTTTGTGTACTTAATGGTTGGAAAGTAATAAGCGGTTTGCCATGTTTCCATCTGACAACTTAGTGACATTTTTATACTAACAGACCCAGGCTGAGTTTGAAAAACATTAAGGAAAAAAAAATAGTCTAGCATTGCTCTTCGCAACTAAGCTAATCCATTGTTTAGCAGACAGAAATATCAACTAAGCTCTGGGTTGCCTGCTATAGAAACGCCTTGGTTCTGAACTCAGCCGTAAGGCTGCTTTCTCACTACAAACATTGCGTATCCTGAAGGTTAAAGGGATTCTGAAGTGTTACTAAAATAAAAAAATACATACTTACCTAAGGCGAGGGAAGGTTCTGGGTCCTATAGAGTTTTCCCGTTCCTCCTACCGTCCCTGTGTTCCAGCTCTGGGTACCCTGTTGGCAGTGTCAGACCAATGGGTCAGAGACTGCTTACTTCTGCCCCTGGAGCATGCTGAAACACGGGGACGGTAGGAGGAACGGGAAGGCTCTATAGCACAGTTCCCCAACCCTTTCCTCAAGGCCCACCAACAGTACATGTTTTGCAGAAAACCACAAACATGCACAGGTGAGGTAATTAGTGTCTCAGTACAGCTGATTAACTACCTCTATGGATTTCCACAAAACATGCACTGTTGAGGACAGGGTTGGGGAACACTGCTCTATACTATAGACTGTGGTCTGCGGCCCACTACTGGTCCGCAGGACGTTTGCAGTTGGGCCGCAGGACTGTCCTCCTGCCCAGCTGCTGCTACCTATGGCGGCCATTTTCTTATATTCCCCTCTCTCCTGCGGCCCGCTGCTGCTGTGATGATGAGGGAGGAAGTAGGAGAGAGCTGGCCACTATACTAGGGCACTATGCTAGCTATACTGGGGCACTATGCTAGCTATACTGGGGCACTATACTAGCTATACTGGGGCACTATACTAGTTATACTGGGGCAACTATACTAGCCATACTGGAGCAACTAAACTCCCTATACTGGGGCAACTATGCTAGCTATGCTGCCACACCCCAGCCCTCCCCCCGTAACCCGCTGCGCACGACACTGTCCACTAGGACACCCCCCCCCCTTCCCCCGGAGAAAAATTTGGTCAGAAAGTGGTCCCCGGCCGGAAAAGGTTGGGGACCCCTGCTCTATTGGACCCAGAGCCTTTTTTTCCTTAGGTAAGCATCTGATTTTTACTTTAATAACACTTAAGACTCACTTTAAGTCATATACAGACCATACCTTATTCCTGTATTGCACGGTGCAACACGTTGCTGCGTCGGAGCTTGTTGAACTGCATTGCCAAACTACTGGTGTGAAAGGCCCCATAAAATGTAATTGCATTGCATTTCTATGGGATTATATTGTCTGTTGCGCCACGATGCAATGGACATAGTATGAAAGGAGCCTAATTAACTGGGCTAGGAAAGATTCAAAAGTACATCAGGAATGTCCAAAGTCTGGCCCGAGGGCCAAATGTGGCCTGCTGAGCCTTTTCCATTGGCCCCCAAAAATTTTAATTGCATTCGGCCAGCAGGCCATTGCTGTGGTGCCACATGCATTAATGTTTAGGGCAAACCTGTTTCACCTCGCTCCCTTCTCCTCGCCTGTAGTCCCATAGGTATTTGTATAGAACTACAAAGAAATGGCTGCTGGAATATCCATTTACACTGGAAAATGTCAGCAATTTTTGTAACTCTATAGTGATTATTATGGGACCACGGAAAATAGTTGCGGAAGTCCTAGTGGAGGGAAAGGAAGAACAGAGACATGGGCTTGATGAGTGAAGGGTAGCCACGTATGCCAGCAGTAGCCACCATGCCAGCAGCAGTCACTCATTAGCAGCCACCACTGCACAAGGGGACGTGCTGACAGCACACATGGTATATAGTTTTTATTTCCCATGGAAAGGTTTTATTTGACAAAACATAAACCGGCATACTGTACCAAGCGGAAATCAGAAAAAAATGTGTTTAGTTTTTCTAGTCTGGTCACAAGACCAGTGATATGGCCCTTGATCCAAACAGTTCGGACACCCCTGCTGTACATAATCACAGAATGACGTGTGGTTCCTGTATTTTCTTTGCAAAAGTTGAATTTTGGCTAAAGCCAAATGTTCAGTCAGGAAGAGGTAGGCTTGCAGCCTTGTTCCCTCCTATCAGCCTCCCATTTCCTCCTCTTAAGGGGAGTGAGTGGGGCGGGAGTATGTGAAAGTATGTGAAGATACCTCTGTGCTTATTTTAGGTAGCTTTGCCTCAGGTCAGGTATGCTTTAATGCTAAAAGTACAGGCTGCATTACAGACATATATGCAATTTAAAAAAAATCCCAACATCAACAGTTTCAAGTGGAGCAGTAGTCATACAGTTACAGTTGAACAAGTTAAAAACATATGCTTCTAGTGCCAAACCGCCATGCATGTGTGCCCACGAAAACCATGACTACGCACATCATGGCGTCTGACACAGCCCAACACTCCCTTGCCAGACGTGGTCAGGAGCTGCGGAGAACGCATTGGACTGGAAAAGGTTAAAAGTAACTATGGTCACATGCTTCTTGGCTGCCATTTAATATAATGGAAAAATGATCTTCAGCAGTGAAGAAATCACAAACAGATTTCAGTGACTTCAGTAAGTGGAGCTAAATGGTGCACGCATACGCACAGTGGGTGATGTCCACAGGAATTGGGATTCAATCCCTTTGAACAACAATTTTGGGACAGAGTGCTGTACAGACTGCTATAAAGCAGTGACATGTCAGTTTCTATGGGTAGGGGAGGACGAAGGACAGCACGGCACTTGACAGATCAGCTTCCCACAGGAGGGGTAAAGATGGGAAAATGCTCCTGAAGGTCACTGGCATTTAATTATCTGGCATTCCAGATATTTAAACAAGCTCAGGGGACACCTGGACAAAAGCCTGTACAATATAATGGGCAACCTCCATTTGGGCTCCAGGGCTTTTCACATTTAGCTACCACTCTCTACTTACTTGGAAAATCACACACCACGATAGCATGCTCTTTAGCAACAACCAAAAGCTTAACTGTTAGAAGGGTCAGTGGTGTTTCTACTGGGGGTGGAAGGCCCCTGAAATAGGGAATATCTGAACAGAAAGACAAAGAGGGGCTCCAAAGATAAGCAGGCTTATCTTCTAATGACCACAAACAAGAATAGATTTCATATTTATTCAATACAGCTTTTTGCTGGTGAACTGCAGCGTCAACAGATGCAATCTTATTCAGAATGTAGAATTGCTAAGCACCTCTGTTTTCTATAAAATGCTTATTGAAGGATTCCAGCAGTGTTTTTTTCCCCTGCAGATTATACTGGTTTCTAATAGCTGTAGTTGCTGCCATTTCCCTCATCCCTTTCTCACTGACCTTCTTTATTAATGTATCCAGGAGAAGGTAACCAAATGTGTGTTTGAAGCAACAGTGTCCACTCCCTCCCCAACCCCTCCCCCAAACCCCCCCCCCCCCCACCCCTTTGCTTATTGCTACTGCTAACTACAGCAGTCCTTTTCTGGGGAGGGCAGGCCACAGAAGTAGGGCAATAAAAGCCTCAAACACACACTTAGAACTACAAGTTTTTTTTATGACTGGTATAGGACCCCCTCACAATTGTTTAAATGGGGATTATGATCATCCAACTCATGCTTTCGTGGATGCACATCCACTGCTGACCAAGTTCACTGTTGGTGGTCTTGTCCACTAGTAGCTGATTTCTGGAAGATGTGCTATACGCTTGTATCTGAAGTGCTCGACAGACAAGTTCACCCAGACCCATGGTCAGCATTATTTCATAGGCCCCACCCTCACATTTCCAAACACCAGAACAAACTTTTGGGACAAATCTGCAATGCCACTAAAGCGCTTTTGGCCAAAACTTGGAAGTTTCTTCCACCTCCTAGGGATGCTCTGATAAACAGGATACAATATATATATATGTGCTGGAGAAATTTACTTCCACAATACGGGAGTCTACTTCCCAGTTTGACGCAGTCTGGGATCCCTGGTCTACATAGAAGGCCTTAAACACCACCACTAGATAAAGCATACACCTTATTCGACTGGTCTGCATTCAGAAGATAGTATGCATATTATAGTTCACTTTAGCCTTACCGCTGATGCACTCTTACTGATGTTTCTTGAGTATACTTGCTGTTATGTTTAATGTTTTTCTTATTTCTTTTCTTGACAATAAAAAGAGAATTGAAAAAAAAAGCCTCTAACAAACATTTAAATGTAAGAAGAAGAGGGAGAATTTTTTTTCTTAGTAATGAGCCACATGGTTAGAATGCATGTTTAATGTGCCATTGAAATGTCCTGGGGCTAAAATTGCTGGTCGGTTTTCACTTTAAGGGCTTGTGTGTATGGACACTCATTTGTTGAATCTTAAAGTATATCTCCCTAAGAAATAAATCCTTATGAAAATAATAATTAAAAAAGTTTAAGTATGTAGATAATCAGTATTACACATGCATTACATGAAACATAAAAACCAATAAGATAGATAAGGGATATGGGCAACTTCAATACAGTGGCTTGCAAAAGTATTCGGCCCTCTTGAAGTTTTCCACATTTTGTCACATTACTGCCACAAACATGAATCAATTTTATTGGAATTCCACGTGAAAGACCAATACAAAGTGGCGTACGAGTGAGAAGTGGAATGAAAATCATACAGGATTCCAAACATTTTTTACAAATCTATAACTGCAAAGTGGTGTGTGCGTAATTATTCAGCCCCCTTTGGTCTGAGTGCAGTCAGTTGCCCATAGACATTGCCTGATGAGTGCTAATGACTAAAAGTGCACCTGTGTGTAATCTAATGTCAGTACAAATACAGCTGCTCTGTGGCGGCCTCAGAGGTTGTCAAAGAGAATATTGGGAGCAACAACACCATGAAGTCCAAAGAACACACCAGACAGGTCAGGGATAAAGTTATTGAGAAATTTAAAGCAGGCTTAGGCTACAAAAAGATTTCCAAAGCCCTAAACATTCCACGGAGCACTGTTCAAACGATCATTCAGAAATGGAAGGAGTATGGCACAACTGTAAACCTACCAAGACAAGGCTGTCCACCTAAACTCACAGGCCAAACAAGGAGAGTGCTGATCAGAAATGCAGTCAAGAGGCCCATGGTGACTCTGGACGAACTGCAGAGATCTACAGCTCAGGTGGGGGAATCTGTCCATAGGACAACTATTAGTCATGCACTGCACAAAATTGGCCTTTATGGAAGAGTGGCAAGAAGAAAGCCATTGTTAACAGAAAAGCATAAGAAGTCCCGTTTGCAGTTTGCCACAAGCCATGTTGGGAACACAGCAAACATGTGGAAGAAGGTGCTCTGGTCAGATGAGACCAAAACAGAACTTTTTGGCCAAAAAGGAAAACCCCATGTGTGGCAGAAAACTAACACTGCACATCACTCTGAACACACCATCCCCACTGTCAAATTTGGTGGTGGCAGTATCATGCTCTGGGGGTGCTTCTCTTCAGCAGGGACAGGGAAGCTGTTCAGAGTTGACAGGAAGATGAATGGAGCCGAATACAGGGCAATCTTGGAAGAAAATTTCTTGGAGTCTGCAAAAGACTTGAGACTGGGGCGGAGGTTCACCTTCCAGCAGGACAACGACCCTAAACATAAAGCCAGGGCAAGAATGGAATGGTTTAAAACAAAACATATCCATGTGTTAGAATGGCCCAAAGTCCAGATCTAAATCCAATCGAAAATCTGTGGCAAGATCTGAAAACTGTGGTTCACAAACGCTGTCCATCTAATCTGACTGAACTGGAGCTGTTTTGCAAAGAAGAATGGGCAAAGATTGCAGTCTCTAGATGCTGGTAGAGACATACCCTAAAAGACTGGCAGCTGTAATTGCAGCAAAAGGTGGTTCTACAAAGTATTGACTCAGGGGGGCTGAATAATTACGCACACCCCACTTTGCAGTTATTCATTTGTAAAAAATGTTTGGAATAATGTATGATTTTCACTCCACTTCTCACGTGTACACCACTTTGTATTGGTCTTTCACCTGGAATTCCAATAAAAATGATTCATGTTTGTGGCAGTAATGTGACAAAATGTGGAAAACTTCAAGGGGGCCGAATACTTTTGCAAGCCACTGTATAAAGGGATTGGAAAGATTTCTATATTGTATAGTGATTAAATGTTATATAAATGTTTGTGTGTAGATGGAGTAACCCTTTAAATGCACAGATTGGATTTTGATTGAGAAGTCATGAAGTAGTTAACCCGTGTTTGTTTTCCCTTTGATTTGCATTTGCCATACATTTGCAAATAACGCCTGTTGCATTCTCCTGCATTTGAAGTTCTTTCTTGACAATTTTGTGACTGTTGGGCACCAAAGGTTATTCAAATGCAAATCAAACAACTATAAAGCACCTATTGCCATTGCAATGTGCACAAATCTGTACAGCATTTTGGTATAAACAAGCCATCCACTCAAAAGCAGTCAGTGCTTATTATTATTATTATACAGAGAAAATACATCTTAACTAAATTTACCAGACTCGCTGCTGGGTTAATCTTCTTAGTTCCTACTTTCTTCTCGGCTGTCAGTTTGTTAGCAGACTCCTGAGCCAGACGGAGCCTGTAAGGTAAGAGGAAAATGCTTGAAGAGACAGGCCAGATGTAATGACACATCATGAATTATAGCGACATCTACTAGACACCATGAGAATTGTCTGCCGTCTGAATCAGGGAATATTGCTTGGCTCCATCCTATAGTGTAAACACAACATTAAAAAGTTATACAATGATGAATGGGGACAGATTTCATGGGATCCTAGTTTATCACCACCAACTGGGAAATGAGTAAGGTATAACCATGTTTACACTGGAAATCATTCTTAAAAAAAAAAAAAAAAAGTAAGAATGATGCTTCTGTAAGATTCTAAACAATTGCTTGCCAGAAATATGAGATGCAGCCTTATATCTGTAACTTCTATAGCTTGTGTTATGTGCATGTCATGCTCCTATGTCAATGTCCTGGGACAGCAGCATATCCAGCACTGTCCACAGATAGGGAATATATTCTAGTCCAAAGAAAGGCTGTCTTATTTGGAAAATAATTTGAGGCAGTATTTATAAACTGCACTCACATAATTGCTTGCAAATTTCCCTTGCTCGGGTCTGGAGATTAAGCTGATATTTACGATACGGTGATGACACGTTCATGTACTAACCCTCCAAGTTACCACAATTAACCCATCAACTGCTTTGTAAATGTAACAATCCTAGCCATTAACTGCATGGAATGATCCTGTGCTGGCATCTGTACTGCAGACCCTTAGGCCTGGGACTCACTTGCTGCATTTTGTATAGCGATTTGGTGGTAATTGCCGGCTATGGGATCGCTATAGGCAAATCGCAAAAGTGCTGCAGGAAATCGCAATTGCTGCAGTGGAAACACCTACATTGGCGCTATTGGAATCGCTGGTGAGCGCTGCAGGTGGGTCCCAGGCCTATTAGTGCTGGCTGTTTTGTACAGGCTGATGTTTGCAAGCCATTTCCCCTTTTTAGCCAATGCAGGAGGAGCAAGATGAGAGTCTGTGGTAAACCAATATATCCTTAGGAGCCCGCGTCAGGTACATTAGGCAGACAAGAACCTCCATAAATTCCTCTTCCTTTTGGAATGGGAAGAGGAAACTAAAGAAATGGGCATCAGGCTCTGACTGCAAAGAAGAAACTGGATGAGTAAACAGTGGTTTCTAGCACATTAAGGTTCCTTTCACACTGCATTTGTTGCATTCTGTCACAATGGGCAAAATAAACGCATCGCAACATGATGCAATCATAATTCTAGGATATGTTCTGTGGGAAGACGCAATGTGCACGTTTACAGAGGCTGTGAAGCAACATACATCCAATAAAGGTGCCTGGAAATTTGGCCGCCCAGGAATGCTGACAGTAAAATATCGGTATTAAATACTGATATTTTACCATGGCCAAACCCAACCCTACTCTCACAAAGACCCCCCCCCCTGCACAAACTACCTACCTAATGCCTAACCCTTAACCCCCCCCCCCCCCCCATATACACACACACTACTTGCCTAACCGTCAAACACCCCTCTCCCCCCCACCCCCCCGCACACTAGCTACCTAAGGGTCCGATTTTATTAGCTGCAGTGCGATGCTATGATCTTATTGCATTTACGGCAATCACCCCAGTTCCAGTGCGCCGCCATCAACGCCTAAAAATATCGGCATTTGGGTGCCCGTTATATAGCCCGCTGTTTACCAAGCGCCCAGATTTCCACTCTGGCATCCCAATTATTAATATTTTGCATTGGTCCCTAATTAGTCCACTTGCTGCATGCACCCCAATTTGCTGCTTCAGTGAATCATACTTCCAATGTTCTATATGAGTCACTGTTTGCGTCACATTACACTGTATGCTTAACGGTTATGATCGCATTGCACTGTATGCTTCACTGTATGTGTCGCATTGTAAAGTGTGAAGCGGGTTCACCACAGTTGTGATCCCATCATAACAAAACATGTATACATTGAAAGTAGCCTAAGGCTGGTTTCACACTGCAAACTGGCGGCAGTAATGCGGTGCGCCCGGCATTACACCGCCAGAAACAGGCCTTTAGGGAACACTTAGTACCCGGTGTTCCCTGTCTGGCCACCAGCCAAGCAGGAAGTGATGAATGCTTCGGGTATGCGGAAGTGCACGGAAGCGTAACTTTAAAATACACTTCCGCACTGCAACATTGCAATGCCAACATTTTTAAAATCCCTGCGTCGCCCCAGAGTAACATGATTTCTGGTCCGACGCAGAGCAACGCAAGTAATGTAGTTTTGTCCTAGCGTCGGGAATGCAGCGAAAACGTTTCTTCCGTCACATCACACCGTACTGTGGCAGTATGAAAGGGTACAGAAAAAATACTGCATCGCACCGGTGTGAAATGGTCCAGAGGGTTAACTGCTGCCCTAACATAGTACTAACATTAATTCACCCAAAGAGGGAGTATTTTACAGTTTCTTCAGGTCAGCAACTTAGTCCACATGAATCAAAGCACTTCGCTTTTGTAAAGCAGAATGTATACTTGATTTGGACACCCAAAACTGGCCTGTCAGAGCCAGTGTTCTAGTGTCTGACGTCTTGCAATGGCCATGTATTTCCTTACCGGGGGAAACAGCAGCAATATACTGGCATATCACAGCACCTGCAATGTGCTCTAAGGCCTCGTTCAGATCATTTAGCGCAGATGGCTGTGCTATCGGAATGTAACGCGTACGATTGCACACCATCTGTGCTACTATGCACTGTGCATCCCATTCACTACAGTGAATAAATCTGCGCTGCGATTCCCGAAAAATGCATGCAGCAGTGCGATAGCGCATTGCAGTGCATATGATGGGAATGGTAGAAGGGCTGTCTATGACCTATCGTTCTTGCGTGTCGCACCCTATATGCACTGCCAAAATGCGCACTGCAGCGCGTATAGTCTGACGTGGCCCAACTACCTACAAGACCACCCAGTCAGCTATGAATGTTAAAAAAAAAAAAAAAAAAGATTAGCATTAACGGCTTTCAAACAGGGGAAGAGGGAGCCTCTTCTTGAGTCAGTTTTTATATCAGTGAAGCTTTGCTCTTACCAACTGGTTATTACAATTTTATGCTGCTGGAATTGTAACTGACCGTAACTTTAGGAATGACTTTCATTGGAGAAACAAACATGCCTTCATTTGGCAGGGATGTCCTGTTATGAGGCTCATTGTAGTAGTGGCACGAGTCTTCCAAACTCTTAGAGCCTTAATTTATTATAGCACACCTGAGCTAAAAAAAAAAAAAAAAAAAAAAAAAAAAAAGGTGAAAGTCAGGGGGGGGGGGGGGGGGGGGGGGGGGGGAAATCGGGGGGATTTGGGGTGGAGGGAGGGGGGGATGGGGGTGGGTCGAAGAGGCGGCATAGACATTCATGAGCATGATCAAAAAGGGTGCGTGGAGAAGGCATAGTATGCACCCATACCCTAACTGGATTCAGTAAGAGCCTTGTTGGGGGGCAGAGCTCCAAGATGGAGGGGAGACGCAAACCCCCAAATGCCATGATCCAACCCCAGATGCATAAAATGGCAGCTATGACGTTCAAACAGTGGAGGCACAAAAAAGTCTTAAAGTGGACCTGAACGCTTGCACAGGTATGTATTTAGAGAGTTTAGCCTGTCTAATTCCCCCTCATCTGTGACTAATCACCAGTGTAATTTGATCCCTCAGCTGGCTGCCTTGGCAGAGCAGCTAATTTGTAAACACAGGATGTTAACCCTTTGTTACCGTTAAACGCTCTCTAAAAACACACTTGTTCCGACAAGCATATGCGCTACCTTAGGCCACTTCCCTTTGTACTAAGACCAAATTGCACTCCTACTAGGTATCCTAAAACACAAAGCACATATATATATGTGCTGCATACTACCCCTCCTCCTGTCCCCCCCCCCCCCCCATTCCCTTTAGATTGTAAGCTCTCAAGGGCAGGGCTCTCTCCCCCCTTTTGTGTCTTGGTAACCATTATACATTTTATTCATCATGTTAATTTTATCACTGTCATTACCAATTCGATAATTTGTATTTTGTATCATTCTTTGTATTTTGTCACTAATTATGTATTTTGTATATTGGTGTACACCATTGTCTGTATTATTATGTACCCCATGTTTGTTTCTTACTTTGTACAGCACCACGGAATATGTTGGCGCTTTATAAATCAATAATAATAATAATAATAATGTCTGCTTACATGAAAGCAGGAAATAGAAACACTGCAGATTTATTGCAGGATTTGTATCAGCTATAACAAAAATGTTTTTTCTTGAAAGGTTAGTATGCTGTTGCTTATCTTTTAGAGCAGAGAGAAATTCCTTAGTTCAGGTCCGCATCTTTTGCTAGGAGGAGTCAGCTCCTGTTTACTCTCCAGCATCTTTTTGAGTTCATTACATATGCTGTAAATACCTTCTACCTTTTTAAACTTTTAGTTTATGTAAAAGGACTTAAAAACACATTTGGGGCTAGAAGTTTATATTTCATACAGAAGTTCAAATTTTGTTTTAGTTTTGGAAAGTGGGAGATGTAGAGCCAAGTGTTGGCACTGCAGTGCACTTGGGGAGGGTGGTGACTGCACCATTCAGGGCCGGCTGGTTAGCCAATAACCATGCTCTGCATGCTCAGACCACAAGACACAATACTGCACGTGGAGGGGGAAACGCAAAAGTTGGCTCTGCAGACAATCCAGTTTATTCTATTAAAAATATGCAACCAGCAACATAGAAAATTGTGCTATCCAGTGCAACAAGTCAAAAATATGTGCACATACCGGTGTCGGTGGGCAGTCAGTGGGTGATCTTCCCAAACAACAATAAGCCCTGGTTCAATGGCAGACTACGCAAGCTACGCAAGTCAAAAGAGGAAGCCCACAAATCTGGAACACCAGAGGAGTTCAGGGAGGCCAGGAACACCTTAAAACGAGAGCTGAAGGTGGCAAAGAGAGAATACTCAAACAAGCTGAAAATCAACCTTCAATCCAACAACGCTTGAGAGGTCTGGAAAGGCCTAAGGGTTGCCACAAACTTCAGGCCCACTCCTCAACACATACTTCCAAACACCGCACTAGCCGAGGAGCTCAATAAATTCTATTGCAGGTTCGAGGCCGAACCAATCCACCCCGCAGATCAGGCGCCCACATCCTCTCTCAGGCATCCACGACCCTCCTCTCCTCCACACTCTGGTCTGCATGCCCCCCCCCCCCCCCCAGCACTGGCTACAGTCCAGGAGACCGATGTTCTATCTAAAGCACCTCCGGAAGCTAAAGACAAGGAGGGCCTCAGGCCCGGATGGCATATCCCCATCCTGTCTGAAAATCTGTGCAGGTCAGCTAGCCCCGGTCCTCGCCTCCATTTTCAACAGATCCCTGGAGCTGGGCAAAGTTCCTTCCTGTTTCAAAAAAGCCGACATCATTCCAGTCCCCAAGAAGCCAGGAGTCACGGATCTAAACAACTTCAGACCGGTGGCCTTAACCCCAATCATCATGAAGACCTTCGAAAGACTGGTCCTATCCCATCTGCAGAACCACACTGATCCACTACTGGACCCTCTCCAATTTGCATACAGGGTCAACCGATCTGTGGATGACACCATCAACATCATTCTTGCACACATCACTGAACACCTGGATAAATCCAAGTCATATGCAAGGATCCTCCTCCTGGACTTCAGTTCCGCATTTAACACCATCTGTCCGACCATTCTGCAGGACAACCTGCAACGACTTGGTGTTGACCCTACCCTCTGTGCCTGGATCAAAGACTTTCTCACTAATAGGACACAGCTAGTTAGACTTGCCGACTGCTCCTCCAGTGCAAGAACTACCAACACTGGTGCACCGCAAGGGTGTGTACTATCGCCGCTGCTCTTTTCCCTGTACACAAACAGCTGCACCTCATCTGTGGACATGGTCAAGGTCATTAAGTTTGCGGATGATACCACCATTCTAGGTCTCATCGGTGAAGATGGCGAGCTTGAATATCACCGCGAGATTGAGCGGACCCTCGGGTGGTGCTCAGACAACAGACTTGTACTAAATGCGGCAAAAACTGTGGAACTGATAGTGGACTTCAGGAAGAACGCTCCACCACCCAGCCCAGTCTTTATCAATGGCACGGAGGTCACCAGGGTACAAAGTGCGCGGCTCCTAGGCACCACCATCACCGAGAAATTGAAATGGGATGTAAATACCTCCACAACACAAAAGAAAGCCCAGCAGAGACTGTTCTTCCTGAGACAGCTGAGGAAGTTTGGAATGCCAAGGGAACTACTGACCAGTTTCTACACGGCGGCCATTGAATCTGTCCTTTGCTCCTCCATCATTGTCTGGTACTCGGGTGCAAACGCAAGGGACAGGCTCAAACTCCAGAGAGTTATCAACACTGCAGAGAGGATTATCGGGTTCCCACTGCCTCCACTAGACCTTCTCCATACTTCCAGAATGAAGTCCAGGGCCAACAGGATCATACATGACCCCTCTCACCCTGGAAATCACTTCTTCACCCTCCTCCGCTCAGGGCGTCGCTATAGGTCCATCCCTACCAAAACCACCAGGCGCAGAAATCCATTTTTCCCACAAGCGATTACCCTCCTCAATTCAGACCATTCTTCAACGCCATTTTCTAGCACCCTCCAAGACCCTTGGCACCCCAGAGCACGAGCGCATGCCCAATGACTGATGCCCATATGCTTACTCTTGGCACAATGACAGTTGCCACCAGTACTAAGCATTGCAGTGTAAAGATGCGGCTGTATAGAATGTAGCTACTCTCACTAGGTTTTGTTTTTTTGCACCATGTTGTTACAATATTTGTATTTTAATTTGCTCTATGTTGTTGTGTTATTTGCACCATGTGTTAATTGTTATTTGCACCATGCACCATGCCATCTTAGCCAATTGCCTGTGTCCACAAATAATTGCGGGGTGCGGCGCCTGTCGCACTTGGCGAATAAAGAATTCTGTATTCTGTATTCTGATGGATGGTGGGTGCAGAGCACAGCTGCCTGACGGCCGTTTCACGTAAAGCTGCGCTTCTACGGAGGCTTAGCAATAAGCACTGGATAGCACACTTTTCTATGTTGCTGCTTGCATATTTTTATAGAATAAACCGGATTGTCTGCAGTGCCAACTTTTGCTTTTCCTCCTCCACCTACAGCTTTGTTTTAGTTTTACTGGTCTTTTAAAACATACAAAAAAAGTGGGCAAATAAACTGATTATTATTTTTATTATTATTATTTAGTATTTTTATAGCGCCGACATATTACGCAGCGCTGTACAGTGTATATATATAAATCTTGTCACTAATTGTCCCTCAAAGGAGCTCACAATTTAATCCCTACCATTGCCATATGTCTATATTATGTAGTGTAAGTACTGTAGTCTAGGGCCAATTTTAGGGGGAGCCAATTAACTTATCTGTATGTTTTTGGAATGTGGGAGGAAACCAGAGTGCCCGGAGGAAACCCGCGCAGATACGGAGAGAACATACAAACTCTTTGCAGATAAACTGATGATTAATATATTCAAAAAAATATAACAAAACCAAGCACAATACTATTAGACTAAGAACCACAGCTAAAGTAAAGCAAGTTGTGCAAAATCATCAGGAAATGTGTGCATTAAGTGTTGTGCCACTTGCAAAACATCGCCCTGCTGGGGGCTTTACATATCCCACGGGAGGCTGGAGATTTAAAACTGAACTATTAAATGCATCTGGTTACCCTTTTCCCACCACACTGAGTTACACTGTTTAAATCTCTTAATTGATTTATTCAAGTCAATAAAATAAATGCCACAGAGCCTCACGCTGCTTAGCTTCCACGTTTATGGCAGAACAAGACGCTAGGACAACATAAAAGGAAGGAGAGATGGGGACAGGGAAGGGAACACAGTGTGTAGGAATCAGCAAGCTTGTTTTTATTAGGCCAGTATTAGGAAATGCCGAACACATAGGTGGCTCTGCAGCCATGCTGGTGTGTGGCCACTTAAATGCAACACAAACATGTGCAAACAATCTCATTGTACTCGCACAAGTACTAAATGAAGTCAAATATAAAAATATCAGTACAGACTGTCACAAATGTGCAAAGCTACTGACTGTATCTTGGCATTGGGTGACTACTATACTCAATAGAAAGTTAATAAGATGAGAATTCATTTGTGTAAGAAACCAACATTATGTAATTCATTAACCTGCCTGGCGTTCTATTAAGATCGCCAGGGAGGCTGCGGGAGGGTTTTTTTTTAATAAAAAAAAACTATTTCATGCAGCCAACTAAAAGTTGGCTGCATGAAAGCCCACTAGAGGGCGCTCCGGAGGCGTTCTTCCGATCGCCTCCGGCGCCCAGAATAAACAAGGAAGGCCGCAATGAGCGGCCTTCCTTGTTTTGCTTCCCTCGTCGCCATAGCGACGAGCGGAGTGACGTCATGGACGTCAGCCGACGTCCTGACGTCAGCCGCCTCCGATCCAGCCCTTAGCGCTGGCCGGAACTTTTTGTTCCGGCTACGCTGGGCTCAGGCGGCTGGGGGGACCCTCTTTCGCCGCTGCTCGCGGCGGATCGCCGCAGAGCGGCGGCGATCAGGCAGCACACGCAGCTGGCAAAGTGCCGGCTGCGTGTGCTGCTTTTTACTTGAGCCAAATCGGCCCAGCAGGGCCTGAGCGGCAGGCTCCGGCGGTACTGGACGAGCTGAGCTCGTCCAGACCGCCCAGCAGGTTTTAATACTGTATGTCCAAAAGTAGGTTTTCTATACTTTTTCCAAAATCATTATTGCTGCAAAAATGTTACATGCAGCACTTTTGGGATTTTAATAAAAGCGATTATGTCTGATGTAAAATAGCTCCTATATTACAAGGATGCCAAAACAATCAGATATTCCCATAGTCATTCTACACAGTGACAATATGTCTGATGTATAAACCTGCAGCAATACGGGCATGCCCAGGCAACAAACAATAATATTACTGCAGAAAGACACTCGGAAACACCGCTCACTCAGATCAGGATAGTGCCGGAACCAGGATGGCCAAATCCATGAAACTATAGCAGAAGAAGAGGAAGGCCCGCACGTAGTCCTAAACGAAGTCCTTTATTGTGGACGTATCCAAAGAATCAGCACACACAATCACACATCTCCAGCTGACATGTTTCAGACCAGATGGTCCTTAATCATAGCTGAAGTAAGACTGACACAAGAAGATCTTATATACCCTCCTCCTGTGGGGGAGGCGGCCCTGTAACCAGGGATAACCTTCAACTCCACATAAAGAGGGGATATTAACAATAGTAAGTATATTTAAAACAATAAAATCAACTATATATAATAATACAAATAGTAAAAAGAGGGAGAGAAAAAAGCGGGCTCAGGTGCAAAATTAGGTAATTAAGGCTAAATCCCATCGGGAATTTAAACCGCTAGGGAGTCTCGTGCCCAACCTATAGATCCATAAAGCCTTACGGCTTTTTGATTGTTTAATTGTATCACCACCCCTAGCACTTTGAGATATCCTTTCTAGGCCATGATAAGAAAAAGAGGACATGTCGCCATGGTGAACCTGGCGAAAGTGTTTCGCCACATTCGAAACATTGGTACTCATCCAACCCGGACCGCAGTAATGTTCCCCTATTCTGGCACGCAAAGGTCTGGTGGTGCACCCTACATATTGCAGGGCACACTCACTACAATTAACCAAATATATGACATATCGAGTGCCACAGTTAATAAACTGTTTGATGGGGAACCTATGACCGTTCGTGGCGGAGATAGCTTCCTGAGCTCGAGTATGAACATTACAATAGCGACATGTCCTCACCCCACATCTATATGAGCCTGTCGTATTAAGCCAGGTGGGATTCCCGGACCCAGAGTTAAACAAGCTTGGGGATAGTGATTGGGCCAGAGTGGGGGCACGCCTACTTGCAAAACGTACCCCCTGCTGTATAACATATAAATCCTCATCCCCCTCCAAAATCGGGAGGTATTTTTTGAGGATTGAAACGATCTTGTTATACTCAACACTATAGGTTGTCACAAAGGTGGGTCTAGGAGACTTTGTACCACTCCGGCCTGTATTCTCCAGAAGTTGGTTCCTATCCCTGGAAAGCGCCCGAGCTTTGCCCCTTCTAATCATCGATTCGGGATAACCCCTCTCCCGCAGTCTAGCCTCCATTTTCCCAAACTCCTCGTCGAGCCAAGCTGCCTCCGAACAATTACGGCGGGCTCTGATAAACTCTACCACAGAGTATCGTGTGTTTATTTATATAGTGCCGACATTAAACAGCACTGTACTGTACTGAGTATATTGTCTTGCCACTAACTGTCCCTCAAAGGGGCTCACAATCTATTCCCTACCACAGTTGTATGTCTATATCGTGTAGTGCAGTGTATGTATCCTAGTCTAGGGCCAATTTTAGGGGGAAGCCAATTAACTTATCTGTATGTTTCTGGGATGTGGGAGGAAAGCCATGCAGACACGGGGAGAACATACAAACTCTGTGCAGATGTTGACCTGGCTGGGATACGAACCGGGGAACCAGAGCGCTAACCACTATGCCATTGTGCGTTGTGTGTTGCACAATTAGCGTGACCCACAGTATTCTGTTGGCATTTGTACCAGTAATATTGCCATGTGCTGCCTACACACAGCAGTAGGTTCACGTATCAGGCCCATTGTATACAATGCTGATAACACAGCCGGACCACAGGATCCACGTCTATAACTGGTACTAACGTATGCCCGAAGTGGAAAAAAAAGCTGAACAGGTCTCAAAATTGTGTACATAATCACTACTTGATTTTTTTTTTCCTTTTGTTGGCATTAGAACACAGAAAAGCAAGCAGAACAACAAAAAACCCTAAGATATTACACACAACTTAAAAAAATGGTGAAAACCCAAATTATTGGCTCCCTCAACTTGATACTTGGTAGCACTCCCTTTGAAAGTGATGTTAAAATCAATTGGTCTTTTAGATTTCCCCACTGGAAATTTGGAGCACTCTACCTATCACTACCTCTACGAGCTGCTTCAGGTGTCTCAGGTTCAGATATCTCTCCACAGGTACTCTATGGGATTTAGCTGTAGACTCATGGCTGGTCATTCATTTTGGTCTGAAATCCTTTCTGGGTGCTTTTTGAAATATGTTTTGGGTCTCTATCCCGCTAGAAGAACCATGACTCCAGACTGAGGCCCAGTTTTGTGACTCTGGGCCCTAAATTGGGTCCCAGAATTCTTTGGTAGACTTTAAATGTTGCCAGTGCCTGAAGCAGCAAAGCAACCTCAAATCATCAGTGAACCTCCTCCAGGTTTTACTGTTTTTGTTTTTCTGTAAACTTTATTCATATCTCATCTGTATGGAGGACATTTTCCCAAAGGCATAGGTAAGTTTTAAAGTGTGTACACATACAATTTGGATTGGGAAATCATTAGCCAATTTGACCACTTCCATGTAGTATGAGAGCTTACCTGCACAATCTATTCATAGTATTCAAAGTCTGTTTACCCTAATACTACATGGAAGTGGTAAAACGGTCTAGTAATTGGCACCTTTTGCAAACTCCAATTGTGTTTCTTTTTATGTTGCTGTGTCAGCAGTGGGGTCCTCCTGGGTCTCCTGCCATATTGTCCTTTTTTATTCAGATGGTGACTAATAGTGTGAGCTGACACTGTTGTGCTCTGTGTCTGAATGCCATCTTAAACTTGTTTGGAAGTTAACCACTTCACATCCAGACCTGGTTTTCCCACTTATGGACCAGAGCAGTTTTGTCAGTTTAGCTATGTCCTTATTTAATCAGAAATAAGTGTATCCCTACTTATGACACAGAAACAAAATATATATATATTTTTTCAAGATAAACTAGGCTTTCATTGTATGCCATTTTTTCCCTTGAACAATTGTGTTTTCTATGAATTTTAATGGGAAAGCCAAGAAAAAAAAGAAAAAAACACATTTCTCAGTTTTACCAATTCCAGTGTAAAAATAAAAAGTACTGCTGCAGATAAACAAACATTTTGTTTGGCTATTTTTACCGCTTAAAACTTAGATTATGTTCCTGTCACAATGTATGGTGAAGATATTTGATTCTGAAATTATGCTACAGAGTATTTTTCACTATGAACTGAGAATATAAAAGTATTTTTAATGGTAAAAAGCAATCTCATTAGCTCAGGAAACATATAGTCCCATTCACCAATTAATGCTGCATCAGAAATGTACACAGGAACAAGCCCAATCCTGCACAGCACTGCTTCTGCTACAAGACGTATATCTACTGACTCGTGGCTTAGATGAAGTTACAGAGGACGTAGATATACTGTAGTGGTGGATAAAGTGGTTAATTGAACTTCTTTAGCCACCATTTAAACAACTTTTCATTGTAACAATCTTTCTGTCCAGGTCCAGGGAGATTAGCTAGAGTGCAATGAGCTGTAGATTTCTTTACACTGTTGCACACAGTGGACACATGGACATAGGCAGTATGTTGGCGTAGTGGTTAGCACTTTCACCTTGCAGAATTGGTTCCCCAGTTTGAATCCCAGCCACCGCATTGAGTTTTTATGTTCTTCCTGTGTCTGTGTGAGATTCCTCCAGAAACACAGATTTCCTCCCACTTAAATTTTCTTCAGACCATGATGGACATATGAATACAGTAGGTATTAGATTGTAAGCCCCTCTGAGGGACAGTTGGTGACAAGACTGTACTGTGTAAAGCACTGCAGAAGTTGCCTTGGGATCTATAATTTGGGGTCTCATGTCCTCAGACAATTCGTTGCTCTTCTTTCTGTTCTGCATGCTTATGGTCAAGCGTCAGAATTTCTCCATTTTAAATAGATTCAGGTGGTAATTAGCATATTTTCAGCACCTGTTTGCTACAGGTGATCTTGCTCAGAGGTACACACCCAGCCGCTCACTCTGCTCCTCCAATGAACTTTGGCCTGACTGCCCCCCGCATCACCCAGTCCCATGCAGGACTCCAGGACTTCTCAAGAGCTGCTCCAACACTATGAAACCTCCTATCTCCCCCATTAGGGCTGTGCCCTCCAACAGCTTCAAAGGGCCCTCAAAATGCACCTTTTCACTCTGGCTTACCCCCGCCCTCACTGGTGCTCTAAATCTGCAGCTGAACTCTGGTCCCCTACCTCTCCCTCTAGATTGTAAGCCTTCGGCAGGGTGGTTGTCCTTGTGTCTCCTACCTGTTCACAAACATCCATTACCGTACACCCATCCTATGGATCTGTGTAAATTCAACTTGCCTAATCTCCTTGCTCCCATCCAGTGACTGACTAAGCATTACCTTGTACTCATACTGTGCTGCGTGACCTGGATTGCATGTATTCCTGTATTGTCTTACTGCTGTATGTTACAGCTAAATATTGTCTGTAACCTTAACTAAATGTCCAACGCTGCGTAATATGTTGCCGCTTTATAAAATAGGGGAGTTGAATAACAAAATAAACCAGCATCACATGTTTGAAATACAATTTTTTTGTACAATTCTGATAAGGTGCCAACCACACCATTTCTGCCCTTTTCGTGGAATGTCTCAGATATTTTTTACCTTAGCTTTTTTTTACTCTTCCAGTGCTAACAAAAAGCAAAAAAAACATGACAACATCAAAGCAATATCAAAGCATTTGTTATTGCAATTTTCTGGGAGAAATAAGGGGATGGGTGAAATGAGGTTGTAGAAAAAGACACAAAAGAAGAGCAGGAAACCAATATGGTGTAGTGTGTCTAGAAAATGAGCGATAGAAACGGAAAGTAAACAAGGTACTTACAAACCTGGGATGCTATATATTCTTCTGCGCGTGTGGGGAACACCTGTCATGCATTTGGGTAGTTGGAAGATCCCTCTGTAAACAACTTTTCTCTTTAAAAACAGGCCAGGACCAAAGTACCATCCCTCAGATGGAGGGTAACGCAATAGTGGGAAACAGGGCAAGAGGCACCCAATGGAGTAAAATAATTGTATGGGCATCACAATAAAAAAATAAAAATCAAGAGGTGGCTTACCTCAGGAAAGATGTTCTATTCTTGTGTTCACAACAGAAATGATATTCTTTTTTCATGCAAATAGTGAGCCACCTCCTGAATTTTTACCGTGATACCCATATAATTATTTTACTCCATTGGGTGTCTTAACATTTCCCACTATTCTGGGAAAAATAGTACCTTTTATAAAAAATGCAGGGGTGCCAATATTTTTGGACAGGACTGCATGACTCCTCCCCATGTCATGGACCTTGCTGGCTATCTGATAGCGGCACCACATAAAAAGGTGGTGGTGGGAGGTTGAAGGGAAAAGGGCTGAAGTGACTTCGCCTGGCCTACTGCAATTACCCCAATTTAAAGCTGCTGTGATAGACCTGTGATCATTCCACATCCACGATTATTTGATTACACCATATTTGTTCTACAGAGCGATCTTGTGGCAATCACATCTTATGATCACATCTCACATTTAAGTTTAAGTTCAGGGTTAACATATCAAATCCCATTGAACGGTAAATATTTAGTAATCTAAGAAATGATTCTTTCACAGGCATCAGATGCAGTTAGATGATACTATCAATATAAGCAGCAGGAAAGCAAGTTTAGACTAAACAAGCGCTCACAGGATGCTGCTATAAACCTGGAACTGCTCAGTGAAGAAGCATCACCAGATGAGAAATCCAAACACGGTCCAAGACATGCCAATCTCCGACCCTCTAGTGCAAATGCAGACCACAAACCCTCTGCAACCACACTGTCCCTTACAGTTCTAGGCTTTGGTCGCTGTAGCCAAGATCAGCTTGTTTCAAGTAAGTCAGACCAGACCATAGAAACAGAAAAAGAGGGGGAAAAAAAGATAAGAGGGGAAAAACAGCCGAGAAGGCAGTGGAGTCTGTTTCAAATTAGCAAAGGTCTCCTTTCATTTTACTAGCAAGTAATTGGAAGCGGTAAAGAAAAGTGTAACTTATCGGATCTGGCGTGTTTATCTTTTCGTGAGGAGAGCCGGCCACTGGCGGGTTCCCTCTGGAGCCCTGGGGGGGAGGGGAGGGTTGAAAATCACCTTCCCTTGATGTCCATTTGATCCGAAAAGAAAACAAAGGCGCCTGCAGAACGAGCGAGTGCAATTTGGGCGGCCCAGATGCTGTGTAATGCAAGGAAAGGCCTTGATTGGAAACGTACCTTTCTGTGGAGAGGGCTTTGCTCTCTTGTTTCCACGTGCCCTTGAAGTCACTGCAGAATTCGTACCACACCGCGTAGAAGGAATTGGGGCCGATTTCCTTCTCACCAGCCTTTGGCTTGACTCCAAAATATCCTACTGTGTCTTCAAAGCTGCGAGCGGGAAGAGAAGCTGTCAGCAAACAAGAACCCCTGGAGAGCGGATATTTTCCCCACCTCATCATCCCATCTACCCCTCCATAACATGAGCTGTTTGTGACTCACCAGAGGACACATCAATGAAAAACTTCCAGAATCTAATGGCTGCAGTCTCCACATAATAATGGGTAATATGATTAGCAGAGTAGAGCAGACTGGGGGCTTCAAAAATATCCCAACTGGTGTAGGAAATAGTGTTACAAAATGTATTCTACATTTCCACTTAATAATTTAAACTGACTGGCATGGCGGTTTCTTTTTTCAGCTTGTAACAAATACGTGGGTAATGGAGTCCAACTCCAGAAATCAAGGTTTTCTATTTCTGTAGAAACACTTGGTGGGAAAACTATTTTTTAAATTAGCCAATGTCAAATACATTTCCCAACTCACAGACTTTCAGGCTGCAATCTTCTCAGGCAGCTCTGCTTCTAAACAGGGTAATGTTTAGTCAATTAGCAGCCCCAATAAGACAGAAGTACCACTCACGCTCCAATGGGATAATAGATCCAAATAATGGAAAGAGAGATCTGTGTCACAACAACTGTGCCATATAAGAGCGTGTATGTGTGTGCGTGAGTGTGTGTGCGTGTGAGTGTGTGTGTGTGTGTGTGTGAGTGAGTGAGTGTGAGTGAGTGTGAGTGTGTGAGTGAGTGAGTGAGTGTGTGAGTGAGTGTGTGAGTGAGTGCATGTGTAGTTTAGTCTTTAGTAGCTTTCTTAGTCTTCTAGAGGAATTTTCCTCACTCATGATGGCTTTAAAAAAATGTAATGTACTTTTTGTTATGTCCAAAAGTTTCAATTTTTTACTGCTGTCTGTTCCTGTGAAGCCATCAGGCACTGGAAATGACAGACATTTCTACATTGTGGTCTTAACAAGCTAAAGTTTCTACTTGTGTTTGACTGAATTTCACTATGCAAGTGTATAAAATTACAGATTATAAACCAAACAACTGCTTTCCAAAAATAATGGACTTAGTACCTGTTTTTTGCTTTGATCAGATTATTTTCCTCTGTTTTATGTTCTTCTTTGGCTGGAAAAACAAAAATGAAAAAAGTAATCATGCAAAATAATGACAGGTCACAGGCTGGCCTCCGTGAGGAAATGGACTAATTCGAAAACCAGTCAAATTTTTACAACTTACGGTAAATGACAGCAACAGAGAGATAAATGCACTATAAATCATTTTTACCTGAGACAAATGTACTGTACATTTCATACATACGCATACACACGTATTCTGACAATTTAATTTTTTTTGTAATAGTGCCACAATTTTACTAAAACTTAACATAAACATCTGCTATGAAAGCCATTTTGCAATTTATGCTTATCAATGACATTTATGTTTTGGTCTACAGTCAGCTATGCATATTTTGCATGAGATACCCCATCTGGAAAATTGCATATTTGCAGCCAGGACAGCAGTACGTTCTTTGACAATCCGCACCCTAGATCTCCCTTTGCACACACTAACAGCAGTATGTCTGTGGACACGCCCAGTAGTCACACTGCTTAGCCACCCGAAGTCTGACATGTATGTCTTCACAAAAAAAGGTAAGAAAATGTTATGTCTGCTGAAATCATTGCAATATATTGTACTTGTGTAATTGGCCTGGAGGATTTTTTCCCCAAAGGTTTCAAAAATGCTTGCATGTAGTTATATTTTCTTGTCTTCTCTAGTTAGCTAGTGCAGTCAAACCTGATCTATACGTTGGTTATGGATTGATGAGAAAATATAATAGACGCAGTATCAGCAGGGCAGTCAGGTAACTTAATTTCAACCATTTTAAATTGACAGTTAACATGCATTACAATTATTATTATTATTATTATTATTATTATTGTTGCAAGCCTTATTTGATTTTTATTAATTATTGACTGCTTAGCATTTTCAAATTGTATCTTCTCATTAGTACATAATTATCTTTTTTCATTATAAAAAAAGAAAAAAAAAGGGGGGAGGGGAGCAGACACTTGATGTTGTTCATACCAGGATGTTAGTGCAACTTCACTTTAGCGTTAAAGAGCACAAAGTCCAGCACTAGGGGTAAAATACTTTACTTTTGGATTGAGTGGTTTCACTTCTGTGTCATTATGTTGTTTTTTTCACTCATCTCCCTGGGACCTCCATGGACTTAAAGGGAACACGGGATGAGAGACCTATTTCCTTTTAAACAATGCACAATGCCTGGCTGCCCTGCTGATTCTCTGCCTCCAATACTTTTAGCTATAGACCCCGAACAAGCATGCAGCAGATCAGATATTTATGACAAAACTCTGGCAAAATGAGATACATGCGTGTTTTACTTGTGTGATTCAGACCCTACTGACCAGACTTATCAACAGGACACCCGAGCAACTGGTATTGTTAAAAGGGAATAAATATGGCAGCCTCCCTATGTCTCTTACCTTGGGTTTCTTTTAATATGGGCCCAGATTGGCTCCTTGGGCAGGAAATGAGGGGCTGCAATGAACACTTGAAAGAGACTCTCAGGGGAGGAACACACTAGACAGAATCGCATATGCACTTTCCATAGCACATAGTGGAAAACGCATATGCGATTCTGCCTAGTGTGTTCCTACCCTCACACTTCCATCCCATGATGGAGGCACATAGTAATATAGCTACAAGCAATTACAAGCCCATTCCAAGCTATCCTAAGCTTTAAGAGATACTAGCTCTACAAACTTTTTTTTTTTAATTATTCGTTTGTAGCTCTTCATTAGACTAGGCAATTTTCAATCCAGACATCAAGAACTGAAGATTGCTCTGCTTAATACAGCTTGGGCAGAAAAAGTCAATATAATACTCTATTTTCTGGATTCTATGCATCACAATGAATGGATACATTGGATTCTTATGACTTAACTTATTAAAATAAAGTTCCCCAATTTAAAGTGACTTTTAAGACCTCAGAGGCGGTTGGATATACAGGTATAGTGTATGCAGTCTCAGAGAAAATGTTACCATAGCTCTGACAGAAATAAGCTTGGCTCATTGATGTCATAGAAACAAACAGATCCTGGAGCAGTTTATCTAAGGGGAACAGCAGTGCCCAGACAGGGTTGCAAACCTGCCCAATTGATCCCCCATTTCCTCCTGAGAGTGGTTTGTCAGGCGGCTGTCTGCTGCATTCATTAGATCGATGGCTGAATCAGAAGAAGCTCGTTTCATGCCTAAGGCCAGCTAAAAACACCTTCAGTTAAGGTAGCCAGAATACACTGCTGCTGTTCCAATGTGTTATCATTTACCAGCACATCCAGCATGAATTATTTTCTAATATTACTCCCCTACTGTCGATATGCATTTCCTGCATAAAATTAAGTATTCTATAGGGCAGTAGTAGTTATGACGAGGTTCCAGATCTCCATGCACAAGCAAAATGCATGCATTCTTAACTGCCTATCATCAGTGTATGGCAAATGAATGGTGAAATTAGCCCCAATAACATCTGCATATTTTAGAACAAAAATACCTTGCCCTATACCTTATAAATATGCATTTTATAGAATACCCTAGGGCAGACGTTCCCAAACTTTTTCAGTCAAGGGCCGGGTCAACATACTTCAGACTGCTGGGGGTCCGGAACATACATAAAATGATGTTGAAAACATTACACTGAATCTAGGTATGGATTCCCCCCAATCATGCTTGGAGGAGAACTCCCAGCAGCAGCCATTCAGTTATGCGGCACCCAAAAGAACGTCTTTGTGCACCAGACAGTAAGGCATACCCAGGTGACAACCTGCCGTCTAGTTGGACAGCAGTGTCACCTGATGCAGAATTGGATTGATAGCCAGCGAATGACTGTTAGCTGGCTTCTACAGTATGTGCATGGGTGGTGCCAGCACTGCTATTCTATATTTGAGCAACCGATATTTAAAGGTACAGTGGGCTGCTTCTATAAGTTATACAGTTTGTGTTTGGGGGGCCAGTGAAAAAGCCTCGGTGGGCCGCATTTAGCCCGCAGGCCTTAGTAGGGTTTTTTCCATTTTTGCCCCTCTGCACACTCAATTTTCCAAATTGGTCTTGGGGATCTGAGTGATCCATGGAAAATGTACACCACAAGTTACCAGTTTATTTTGTTTTTAGTCACTGTTTATCCAGGTAAGCATGTCGTACCTCTGCAGCCGTAACCAACAAGAAGAGGAGCTACTCTGCTCATTTCTGCAAGCAAGCTTTGATTAAAGCACACCTGAACTGAGAGGGATAAGGAGGCTGACATTCATTTCCTTTTAAACAATGTAGATTGTCTGGCTTTCCTGAGATAAGGTGTGGAGCTTAAAGGTAGCCATACATCTAGCAATTCTGATTCAGTTGACAAAGCGATCGACATTATTGGGGAATCTACTTTAGTATAGTTGATCGAAAGTCAATCAGCTAGTGAGCCACAAACTAGAAGCGATTCCTATGCGATTCACCTTCACTAATCAATCTGACTGATGTTGTGTCTTCATGCTCTGGATGCAAAACTCAATTCAGAGTCGATCAAATGATAAACAGTAGCAGATTCCTGTGCGATCGACCGATATCTTGCATCCTGCTCGATCGACTAAGCTGGTCGATTTGAGGCGATATCAGCCACTTTTCACTGAGTGGGCATACTGGAACACACTCGATCCTGTCTGGATTCCCTCTCGATTCAATAAAATGATCGAATTGAATAATCGATCGTACAGCAAAATCACTAGATGTAAGAGAGCAGCAGCCAGTTTAGGCGCTCTCAGCTGAAACACAAACCTGCTGAGCCTCTGTCTCTATGCTGAGCCTCTGTCTCTATGCTGAGCCTCTGTCTCTATGCTGAGCCTCTGTCTCTAGGCTCATACACACGCTTGATTAAAGTCAATAATGACCGCCTCAGCTGACAATCAAGCATGTGTACGGAAGCCCTTGACCCCCAACCCCCGAATGATCCACTCGGCAGATCGACTCACCCGATGGGCGGCCAACTTCTTTGAGGACGCTGCTCCCCCGCTTGCTGTGTGACGTCATGCACGCGCTGCTCCGTTGTCCTTCAGCCCCCCCCACCCGCATAGGAACAGCACAGGTTGTCAGCTACATAGCTGACATGCATCTGTACAGGTTTCCCCAGCAATGTCACCCAAGGGGATCAGGTCCCATTCCCCAACGTGCGACACACATTACATTAAGTGCAATCTTCAATACAATTGTCATTCACATTTCAATTGCAATATAATGTTATGTAGATAAATTCTTTTAACATATGTCATATTCATCATAGTTATGCAAAGCTGGTATGATTAACTCCCAAAATACTGAATGGACTACAGCTATACATAGATTTGACTGCAGAAGTTATGCATATTTATTATTATTATTATTATTGTTATAATAGACGTATATGATAAAGGTTCTTTTGAACTGTAATGGCTGTTTTCATATAATTCTTAAAATATGTATACAATTTATTAAAGGCACCTGTTTTCACTGACCTGAGGAAGCAGGTAAGCACCCGCAAAACACGTTGTCAATTTTATGTGCTCAAATAAAATACTTTTTTTCAATAAACTGGTCCAAATTCTTCTAGAGAGGCAAGATTACCTCTCTGTTTATAACGTTAAACAAAAGTTTGCTTTCCTAAAACAGAAAGAATTTGCGATAATTCAGGTTGGAGTGAGCTCGAGATGTCTCCCAGGCACCACTGCTGAATATATGCAAATTAACCATTGTACCCTTAGAAGCTAAACACACCTCCAGAACCGCTGGAATGCAATGATGTGTCAGCTTGTTAATATGTACAGAGCCATAATAATCCAACATGCATACAGACTGTTTCGGATTGTTTGATCCTCATCAGTGCATGGCATGGATTAATTTGGCTCTATGGAGTAGGGCTTGTAAATCCGAGAGGCACAGACTAACCAGCAAGCTCATGGTGACCCAGAACTCATTGGGGTGTGTAAGGGACACAAGGGTAAGGGTGTGTAATGTTTATAACGTTAACAGCTTATTAGCCTATATTTTATGCATTGGGCGCCTCCATCCCTGTTTTAAATATCACAGGTGTGTACACACCTTAATACTCAGACATAGACCCTGAACAAGCATACAGATGACATATTTCTGACTGAAGTCTGACTGGCTTAGCCACATGCTTGTTTCAGGTGCGATGATTGACACCACTGCAGCTAAAGAGATTTGCAGGACTGCCAGGCAGCTGGTATTTAAAAGAAACAAAATATGGCAGCCACCATATTTCTCTCAGTTCTGGTGTCCTTTAACAGTTATCCTTGAAGCACTGCAGCAAACATGATTGTGTTTGTATACTTTGGGAACTCACTATTGCTGAGAAAAAGTGCTGAGTGCGGATGGGTCTATCTCTTCATCTGCTTTTGTGGCGGTCGCTACTCACTAGTTGGCTACTCAATCTACTCCATTTGTCTTTAATCTGAGGCACTAACCAGTAAGGAATGCCCAAAAAGATGTGGAACACAGAATCTAACACAGTACTATCTACCTGATGTAATATCCAGGAAGAGAAACTGGACACCTGAACATGTGCAGCTCTTTCCTCACTGCACAGAGACAGTCTCCAAAATAGAGGATCAAAAGCTTCCACAAAGCTAAATCTACGTTCATGGAAAATGTGCAAGCAGAGTTTACGTCATTGTTACACACTACACAAGATTTCTTTCAGACTTTCTCCCATGGATTTCAGTGGTAGACAATGGTCTGGAAGTCTGGAAGGTTCCTGGATCACTTTCTCCTGCAGTACAATGTTACAAGGTGTCTGAGCATGATCTGCATGTTTCACAGCTGTACAGATAATTGTCCTTTCCACTTGCATGCAATCTGCCCAAGGAGATCTCCCTCTCACAACTCACTTCAAATGCTACTTGCGTATAAGCTACAATGCCGCCAGAACATGTTGTAACAATATGATTCTAATAAAAATGTCATCTCAAAGAAGAAACTGGATGAATTATAAGGCTGCGGGGGTTTGGGTAAAGCAATAGAGTATGGCATTCACTAGTGTATGCACAGCCAACCAGGGAATCTGGGCCTGAGAAACTGCACTGCAGCAATACATTACAGTGGAAGAGTCTTTATTTTAAACCCACTACAGAGAGTGCAGAGCTGAAACGCGGGCGCTCGCACACGCATCCATACATCCTGCAAAACAGCACAAGAACCTAAAAATCCCGGAAGCTAGGGGCATAACTACAGGGGAGCAGCCCATGCATTTGCATTGGGGCCCAGCGCTGTGAGGGGAGCCCCAGCTGCTAACCATCCCTTCTTCAAATAAAGTGGTCTGTCCTTCAGAGCAGGTGTTTTTTGTGGCTGCACTTGATTGTGATGGCCACACTTGTTTTATTGCCCTTGCAAGATGGGGTCCCCAGGCTGTGAGGGTCACCAGTGGTAGGTAAGGGAAAGGGAACATTGGGGGGCCCCAAGATTTGTAGTTACGCCCCTGCCAGGGAGCTCAATTTAGTAACTTTTCATCTTCTGAATGAATCTTTTTTTTAACACCTCACTGATCAATAGTTGGTGAGCATGGGGGCAGCCTAAATGGACTTTTGTGTAAAAAAAACAAGAAAAAAAGTGCCGTAATGGGTTGTACGTTTATGATGGAGCTCTAGGAGCCCAGGAACTTCTTTCAGCAATGGAAATCATTTCTGTATTAAGATACAGTGAGGCTCAAGAGGTTGAGCTCAACTTTTTTTCTTTTTTTAAGCTTAGATAGCTATGCAACTACAGAACTAGTATGAGCACAAAACATTATATATGAGTTTCTGTAACAGCTGACAGGGTTCTGGTGCCACCACATTTCCATAGGTGGTTGGGGTCACTATATCTACATTAGTGCTGAGAACTACCGTATTTTTCAGACGATAAGACGCTCCTGACCATAAGACGCACCTAGATTTAGGGGACAAGAACCAGAAAAACCAGGGGAAAAATGATATACTAAACCTAGTGCATCCATCGTGAAGGGGCATCTTCTGGATTATGCCCCCCTTTGTACCTCATGCTCCCTTGTACCGCTTATGTCTCCATGTCCTCCTCTGTCCCCCTTCTGCCCTTATCTATGCCACTTTGTGTCCTCCTGTGTCCCCCATGTGTCTGCCTCTGTCCTCCTCTATGACCTTTTATTTCCCTGTGTGTCCTCCATTTTTTCCCATGTGGCCTCCTTTGCATGGGCACAGTCCAAAAAATACAGTAAGTTATCCTGACATACAAGGAATTTGCGCTAATACAGTTTAAAGTGAACACCTGTATTTACCCACAATGTACTGCTACTGAATATGCAAATTACCTCTTTATGACCCTGAAGGTTTGGCTCTGTAAAATTTAAAGCTCTAGGCTTGCTATACACCAGCGGTTCTGGATGCAAGCTGGGCTTCTGGGGCATTAAGAGATAATTTGCATATTCAGTAGCGGTGCATTGGGGGTAACCATAGATGTTCACAGCTGAATTATCGCAAATTCCTTCGGTTTAAGAAGGCAAACCACACTTAGCATTGCTTTTTATTAGAAGGGCTTTTCGGTCTCTTTAAGTTACCTATACCTTCCTTGTGGCTTTGGGTCACCCCGAGCTGCTTGGTTACTATGTTGTGCCTCACATACAAGTTTTCACTGCCCAAGGCAGAGGAACTGTTATGCTAGGTACACACCATACAATTTTCTGGCAGATTTACCAGGCAGATCGATTATTTCCAACATGTCCAATCTGAATTTCGATAGATATTCTCATCGATTTTCAAATTGATTTTTTAATCTATGTTTATAGATGTGAACGAAAATCAATCTGAAAATCGATCGAAAAATTGATCAAAATTCAGATCTGACATGTTGGAAAGCCTCAAATGCAATCCGTTAACCAGCAGTTGTTAATTAACGAGCTGCTAGTTAATTATTCGCTAGATGGTGACTTCATTAGCTTGTTATCTTTCAGTTCCCAGGTCAACTGAGATTTGCAGATTAGGGAAATTTTCTGCTCATCAATAAAATCGGATATTTAGCATATTGCTTTACGGCATCTATGGTATCCATTGGTGGTACGATGGACTACACTAGGAGCTGGAATAAACTATCATGACTTCTGTTTCTGTTAGGTTTGTCCCCCCAGGAAGATCTGACCATTATTGGAAAGCTGAAAGTCTTTCTGTTGCACCAGGTCCCGAGTCGGTATGA
Source organism: Hyperolius riggenbachi (assembly GCF_040937935.1). Lineage (NCBI taxonomy): Eukaryota > Metazoa > Chordata > Amphibia > Anura > Hyperoliidae > Hyperolius > Hyperolius riggenbachi. Next base: position 208,954,332 of record NC_090654.1, read on the forward strand.
TGCTCAGTTCCCAAGTTATGGGGTTTTGAAGGAGGGGTGTCCCCTGAACTTGGCTGCAGAAAGTGCAATTACAGAAGTACGGGACGAACCCGACATAATGATAGCAGTAGGAGAACAGAGGCGCCAGCAGGATAAAAGTGGATAAAAACTTTAAAATTTGCTGGGAGGAAGTGGTGGACTTACCTCCATAAAGCAGACATGAAAGACTGTCTGAATAGTAGTCACATTTATTAATTAGTACCCCAAAACAGTGCAACGCGTTTCGCAGGCCCAGCCCGCTTCATCAGGCAATAAAAATGGGGACAAGACTGTAGACAAGAGACAGTACATTATGCTATAGTAAATTCTGCAAATTTGCATATTAATATATTGCATATCATAAAGCATACCATATGAAATAAATAGCTTCGTGGAGATGGCATAAAAGAGTTGGGTGTGCAAGTAGACAATAGGGGGTAGAGGCTATGGCGCTCGTGATAGTAATGGGCTATGGGGTGTTATTTTACACAGATTTGCAATGAGTGGTATTGGTAATGGAAAAGGGTATATGTCAGCAAGAGTAATGGGTAATAGAGCATTGAGAAGAGAACAGGGGGCCAGAAATACAGGGTAAAGTGTGCAAATAAAATAACAAAGAACTCACCAGAATTTCAGCAATAGCAGGTGTAGCGCCTCAGTGAAGTGGTGAGGACGCTCAGCTCCGGCCGGGATTTGAACCCTGGTCTCCCATGTCAAAGGCAGTGCCCTTAACCAGTACTCTATTCAGCTAGTACACTATTCAGCTGCACATTTGGTAACCATGATACCTGTATCCGCCCCCCAACTACCCAATACACCGAACACAGGTGGCGAGAGCCCATTGGCTACTCACAAGCCTGCCCTAACCCCACCCACCCTTCCCAAAAACCCAATTCACTGAACACAGGTGGCGAGAGCCCATTGGCTGCTCGCACACTCACCCTAACCCCGCCCACCAAATACCTCCCATACATCTAATTGGCCCTTTTAGCAAGAACCTGTATATATAAGGAGCTGAGCGTCCTCACCACTTCACTGAGGCGCTACACCTGCTATTGCTGAAATTCTGGTGAGTTCTTTATGTTATTTTATTTGCACACTTTACCCTGTATTTCTGGCCCCCTGTTCTCTTCTCAATGCTCTATTACCCATTACTCTTGCTGACATATACCCTTTTCCATTACCAATACCACTCATTGCAAATCTGTGTAAAATAACACCCCATAGCCCATTACTATCACGAGCACCATAGCCTCTACCCCCTATTGTCTACTTGCACACCCAACTCTTTTATGCCATCTCCACGAAGCTATTTATTTCATATGGTATGCTTTATGATATGCAATATATTAATATGCAAATTTGCAGAATTTACTATAGCATAATGTACTGTCTCTTGTCTACAGTCTTGTCCCCATTTTTATTGCCTGATGAAGCGGGCTGGGCCTGCGAAACGCGTTGCACTGTTTTGGGGTACTAATTAATAAATGTGACTACTATTCAGACAGTCTTTCGTGTCTGCTTTATGGAGGTAAGTCCACCACTTCCTCCCAGCAAATTTTAAAGTTTTTATCCACTTTTATCCTGCTGGCGCCTCTGTTCTCCTACTGCTATACCGTGTCCACCCCTGGTGGAGGGGTGATCTACCCCCTTTCGCATCTACAGAGAGCGACTTCTTATCCCTGAGTGAGGACAGGTCTAATCTCCTCACCTGCCTATACAGTGGTTGCCTGTGTGGTAACCCATGTTTGTGAGTATAATTTTCTCACGATAACCTTTACTTCATTTATGCTTAACATACTACACTATATTGGGCTCTCGGTTTCTCTACACTTTACCGACATAATGATAAGCAGCACACCCGGTAGGTGGTCTTCCTTCTTCGCAGCATAAATCTGTGTCTTCAAAACTTATGTCAAGTGCCCGGGGTCTCATTACAGATGAAGGAGGAAAGCGCAGTGCAGCTATGCACCCTCGTCTTCTCTCTGCCTTACTTGTATGGGCAGGAGACTCAATTCCACTGTGCTCTCTGCAGCAAAGTGCAGGGGTCACCCGTCCCCCAAACCCCCTAACTTGGGAATGGGGCATCGCATTGACTAGGTGCCCAGTGGAAAGGAAAGCCGGGACTTTCAGCTTTCCAAAAATGGTTAGGATCAGGCTAGGGGATCAAACAGAACTTTAACAAAAAAGCTGCCAAACTTTCCAGAAGGGACAATACACAAGTACCCAAACTTCAAACCTGCTTTAGGCCTCTTTCACATTAGATAATGCATACATGAACCCCATTTCGTGCATGCGTTATGACGTCGGGAAGTTGCGGTACAACGTTAATCAGTGCCGACTGTTCTAATTCACCCGATGGGAAAACGCCAGCACTGGACGATACGAAGCACTCAGGTGCGTTACAACATAACGCTCTGGAACACTTTGTCTAATGTGAAAATTAACATGAAAAGGCAAATAGACTTATGTTACCTTTCTAAACGCATCCTAGGAGCGATCTGTCAAAACGCATGGATCAGCTCCTACAGTGTTTCCCCGAAAATAAGACACGGTCTTATATTATTTTTTCCTTGAAAAGATGTGCAAGGTCTTATTTTCAGAAAGGTCTTACATATTTCCCTGTTGCACATAGCCAGATTCCCTCCCGATTCCTCCACTTTACCTCTGCTTTCTCCACTGCACGCCAACATACTGGTAATTCAAACTACAGATCAGCAGTAAACTGCTGATTCCCCCACCACTGCTTGTGGCCCTGTTCTCCACTGCCCGCCAGCATAATTCAAACCACAGATCAGCGGTAAAAGCAGCTAGAATTTCACTGTAACAGTGATTCCGTGTACAGGAAGTAAACAGAAATGTCACTTCCTGTAGACGGAAGTGCTGTTACATTGAAACTAGCTGCCTTCACCACAGTTTACTGCGGTTTGAATTATGCCAGTGGGCAGCGGAGAGCGGGCCAGAAGCAGCAGTGGGGGAATCAGCGCTGATCTGCGGTTGAGGTATGTCAGAGGGCAGTGGAGAAAGGGGATGAGCAGGAAGAGGTTGTCAGGAGGTAAATTGGTGGAGGGGGAGGGGGGCACACGGAAGGGCAGGACTTCCACAGCCAATAGGGCTTATTTTAAGGGTAGGACTTATATTTTGAAATAAATACTAGGTCTTACTTTAAGAGGATGCCCTACTTTCAGGGAAACACGTTAGTGTGAAAGAGCCCTCAGGGAAATACATTTAGCAAGATTATAAGAACGAGATGTAGCTTACCTTTCTGTATAAACTCAGTCATTTGGTCTTTAAAGGGTTGGAGATAGTCTGCAGGGGAATCTTTCATCACCACATTAGCCTGTTCCTCGCACACTGTGGAGTAAAGCAGAAATGTTATCAGAAAGAACAGATTCTACACATTACAATAAATCAATTTTCCATTTTTTATTTTTATAAAATCTGATTAGATGTATTGGCAAATATAAAAACTGCACTTCGTTTAGATTTTTTTTTTTTTTTTTTTACACAATTTCAGACAGAACACAAAACAAAACACCTTTTATACAACATCATCAAAAACAGTCCCGCGTGTACCCACAACAGTAATGGAGCTTTAAACAAAACTAAATTTAGTCTGTGGAGGAGGAAACAATAGACTGATGTACCGTTAGTAGAAGCAAGGAGTTTTAAATCTTCGGAATGATAGCGTTTATTGGCTAACTTAGAGATAAATAAAAAGTAAGCTTCGGCTTATAAGCCTTCATCGGACTTGGTTCCTGCATAAAAGGACAAGATTTCCAAAAACACAGCTTCTATACATTGGACATACACAGGAGAAACATACTCCTGTCCCCAGATAGACTGCAGTTGTCACCATTCTTGTTTGCTAAATGTTCTGAAAATGTACAGTGTCTTCAGGGATGTTCACCCCACTACTTCCAGTAAGGCCCGGTTCACATTAGCGGTGGCTATCCGGAATCGCCGTGCCGGAGCCGCACCGCATGCGGAACGGGCGAAACGGACGCACGGCATAGCAATGTAAGTCTATGCCACCGTTCACATGCGTCCGTTTCGTCCGGACCGGAGCCGGACCGGATCCGGACTCCGGCGTCCGTTCCAACATGCGCTATTTTTTGGTCCGGCTCCTCCGGCAGCCGTATCCGGGGCGGAGCCGGACTGCACCATCCGGCCAATACAAATCAATGAGAACCGGATAGCGCACAACACACTGGCTAAAAATCCGGATGTTCTACCCCACTTCCTATGAGGATTGTTGCGGCGATATTGGATCGGGGACACATGGGCAAGCATTTTGGAGTGGAGCAGCACGAGCTGGAGATGTTGGCAGCATGTTGGAGGTGGAGGTGAGTGCTAAACAGCGGAGGGCCTGATTCCACAGGGTCCCCCTTCTGCTGACCTCCCAGACCCCAACATTTTTTTTGTTTTTTACGTAACTTTTGCCAAACGGATCTGGATCGCATCCTGATGAACACCTGATGCAACCTGACCGGATCCGGATCGGATCCGGATCAGAACCGTACGGTTCCGATCCGGACCGGATCCGGTCAGGTCATCCGGTCCGTTTGGCAGACAACCGCAAGTGTGAACGGGGCCTAACTTGTACTATGGGACAAGTTAGTACTTGTACTATGGGACAAGTTAGTACTTGTACTATGGGAAATGGAAAGCAGGTTGATTCAGCACTACTGAATGTTGAAGCCTGTGGGAAAAAAAGGCACTTAGAATTGCTGCAGTGAACCGGGTTCTGGTGCTGCTGAATCTAAAAAGAAATTGGGTTGTGCGGTAATAGATTGGGCACCAGAGCTAGGCACTGTCTAAACAGGAGAAGTTAGGTTAGGCACCAGAAAAAAAGTCGCTTAGGGTTAGTTATGGTTTCAGGAAGGTAGGCCAGGTATGAACATAAGGAAGTGTATTAGCTAGAGTTATTGATTGTTGTAGATTACCCAGCAAGCTCATGGCGAACCAGAACTCCTAGGATTGTTATAAGGTTCAGGATTCGGGCTAGGCATCGGAAAATGCACCGATTAGACTTTGCAAATGCTGGGGCGGAGACCAGAACTACCAATAAAACACTGTATAACCAAGGCCTAAGGGTGCATACACACATCCAATTTTGATTGTCCAATCACTGGCCAATTTTACCACCTCTATGTAGCATGAGGGCCAACATATTTTGTTTTTTAAAGATTCTTTATTTATACAAAATTTTTTACATATAAATACATATAAACCATATCCAGTCATATTCTATATTTCACTATTAATACCTCTCATCTTTCCAGCCCTTTGTCTAGAGGACCAAGTCCTTCCAGGTTCTAGGGCTCTCCGGATGACTAAATCAGCAGAGAGCGCTTATGTTTATCTCAGGTTCGTATTATTCCTAATCTCCCCTAATTTTTACATATAATCTCAAGATTCCCATTCAGTCCATAATCCCCCCAGTCTTCCTCATTCCCTTCTACATCCAGTCCACAGGGCCAACATATTTTGAATACTATAAGCAGATTGTACAGGTAAGCTCTCATACTACACGGAAGAGGTAAAATTGGATGCATGTATGCACCTTAACACTGAAACCGCTCTCCAACCGCTCCTTCACGACCTCCTTTAACCTCCCTGGCGTTCTATTAAAATCGCCAGGGAGGCTGCGGGAGGGTTTTTTTTTTTATAAAAAAAAACTATTTCATGCAGCCAACTGAACGTTGGCTGCATGAAAGCCCACTAGAGGGCGCTCCGGAGGCGTTCTTTCGATCGCCTCCGGCGCCCAGAATAAACAAGGAAGGCTGCAATGAGCAGCCTTCCTTGTTTTGCTTATATCGTCGCCATAGCGACGAGCGGAGTGACGTCATGGACGTCAGCCGACGTCCTGACGTCAGCCGCCTCCGATCCAGCCCTTAGCGCTGGCCGGAACTATATGTTCCGGCTGCGCAGGGCTCGGGCGGCTAGGGGGACCCTCTTTCGCCGCTGCTCGCGGCGGATCGCCGCAGAGCGGCGGCGATCAGGCAGCACACGCGGCTGGCAAAGTGCCGGCTGCGTGTGCTGCTTTTTATTTCATAAAAATCGGCCCAGCAGGGCCTGAGCAGCGACCTCTGGCGGTAATGGACAGATATACTCGTCCATACCGTCAAGGAGGTTAATGAGTCCTCGTCCACCCCTAACCACCTCTCAGTGGGCGTCCCCCAAGGTTCGGTCCTTGGCCCCCTACTGTTCTCCCTATACACATCCTCCATTGGCAAGGTTATCTCCTCCATGGGTTTTAACTATCATCTGTATGCAGATGACACCCAAATCTACCTCCATACCCCTGACATATCCACCATTACCAGGACAAGGTCTCCTCCTGCCTATCTGCCATCTCCTCCTGGATGTCCGCTAGGTTCCTGAAACTAAATTTAGACAAAAGGATGATCTTCCTACCCTGGTCATCCCTGGACCTCCCAGATGTGCAGGTCACAGTCAACCACACTACCATTCGCCCTACCTCTCAAGCCCGCTGTCTGGTTGTCACCCTGGACTCCGCACTCTCCTTTACTCCCCACATCCAAAACCTCACAAAGTCCTGCAACTTCCACCTTCGTAACATCTGTAAGATTCGCCCTTTCCTGACCTCTGCCACCACCAAACTCCTCATCCATGCCCTCATAATTTCCCACCTCGACTACTGCAATGCGGTTCTGTCTGGTCTCCCTATGACCCGAATAGCCCCACTGCAGTCCATCATGAATGCGGCAGCCAGAATTATCCACTCCTCCCATCGCTCCACCAGGGCGGCTCCCCTCCGTGAATCCCTCCACTGGCTTCCTATCCAGTCCAGAATCAGATTCAAGATATTGAATATGATATGACCTACAAATCCGTCCACAAAACCTGTCCAACCTACATTTCTGATCTTACTCAGAGATACACACCAAGCCGCTCTCTCCGCTCCTCCAATGAACTTCGCCTGACCGTCCCCCGCATCACCCAGTCCCATGCACGCCTCCAAGACTTCTCAAGAGCCGCTCCAACATTATGGAACTCCCAACCTCCACCGATTAGGGCAGCCCCCTCCTTCAACACCTTCAAGAAGGCCCTCAAAACTAACCTTTTCACTTTGGCCTACCACCCCTCACAATCGCTCTAAACCCACAGCTGAACTCTGGTCCCCTACCTCTCGTGTCCCTACCTCTCCATCTAGATTGTAAGCCTTTGGGCAGGGTCCTCCTCCTTTTGTATCCTACCTGATCATGCACCTCCATTACTGTGCACCCATGCTATGCATTTGAGTGAACCTAACTTGCCTAATCTCCATGCTCCCCTCCACTGACTGACTAAGCATTACCTTGTACTCATACTGTGCTGTGTGATCTGGTTTTCTTGTATTCCTGTATTGTCTTATTGCTGTCTGTCACCCCTAAATATTGTCTGTAACCTAAATTAATGTCCAGCGCTGTGTAACATGTTGGCTCTTTATAAATACAATAAATAATAAAATAATAATAATAAATACTGTGCAAACACAGAACGGCAAACATTCTACCAGATAAAAGTTCCTCTAAAGTGGTACTTTTTTAGTAACAGGGAACTGCTTTAATTAGCTCAGCAGCCGCACAAAAAAAAAGTGTAGGGTTGTATTGTCTTAAAAGGAAATGGATATTTTAAAGCAATATCATTCTCGTTAGAAAGAAGTTACCCCTCCTGGGGAGTGTAATTGACTTGAACCAAGCCAAAAACATATTGTGGCAGCACAGTAATCTAAAGCAGTGATCAGGAGTGACAAATGCTAATGAAGAATGGCAGTTAAAACCATTAACTGGTTTGAGGATTGGGGATCAGGCTGCTATCATGTTGGGGCAACTCTGCAAAGAAAAGGTCATGCAACATAAGAAGATAAGAAAACATAGAGGTCCGGGTTACACAAACAAAACTCTCAGTTCTGAAATATCGGCTAAGCCCTTAAATTACCTCTTGTCAGAGGTTTATGCTTCAGCAGGTCCCTGTGGCTACGCACAGAACAAATTCAATTAAGATGCTCCTACATGTAGGAAGGCTGCAGCCTTATATAAACAATTTTGTCACTTTCCTATGACAAGAGCACAATTTGTGCACTGGAAACTCCTACGGCACATCATTTCAGATCTAAAGTTTGCACTTGGAAAATTCTATACATTCATATAGATTTGTTTTCATGCATCACCAAATGTTACAAAAAGATCTATTATTTATGATCTCCAAGCTATGAGTGGCACTATAAACAGGTTGGGAAGGGGGGGGGCCATCTTGGCTATAATCAGATGGGATTCTGCCCTAATTCCAAGGACGCAGGCAGTGCTTCCAAGGCATCGTTAAAACGTGGAATTCCATATCGGCAGTTAGACAAACGTTAAAGAAGAAGAGGCGATTGTGATGAAATAATGTATTGTAAAATGTTATAGGTATACAGAGGAGCCAAAAGAATAAAAGTATCTAAAAAGTTTAAAAATAAAGGAGTCAGTGGTGGACTTACCTCCTCCAAGCAGACAAGAAAATATTGATGTAATATTAATAAAGCAGTTTATTTCTACACTCCAAAAGATCATACAATGCGTTTCCCAGGGTTGACCCAGCTTTTTTTAGGCAATAGGAATGGAGCATATACAAACAAGTCTGTAATTCAGCCAAGCGCCTCAGACAGAGGAGGGGTGTTTTTTTCACCCCATTTTTCCTATCTACAGAGAGCAACTTCTTAATCCTGAGTGGGGTCAGGTCTAATCTCCCCACATGCATTATCAGTGGTTGCCTGAGAAGTAACCCCGATTTGTGAAAATATTGTATTTACTCTATCATGTCTTCCTCTACTACCAGTACATACCACACCATATTGGGCTCTCGGTGTCCCTCTTTTGTTGTATCGTAAAGAGGCACAAAGGATTGTTAAACTTGATACGGTCACCCCTTCTGGCCTAAATGCTGAATTGGACCTGTCCCCTTTCCTAAAGGCTCACCGTTATACCAGATTGTGCCCTTGCTGTCCTTGTTTAATCCCATGTAAATGTCTTCTTGTAATGTATATCTAATCCGCCACTTTTTGTCTGTCTCCCTGTATGTAGTGAATATGATCAGTCATAGCACGCCTGGTCCTGGAGTGATTGTATGTCTGGATTGCAGTGTATGGTCTTTTGCCAGAATAAATCTGCTTGGCTTTACATGTCACTCCTGTAAGGCAGTGACATCGTACATGGCAACTCTGCATGGACAAGGTGTGCTTCAGCAGACTGCCCGACATGTCTAGAGCTTTTTTTTGTAGTGCCCCGTACGGTTTGCGTTTGGCCGGGAATGTATATCCCTTTACATTTACCCGGACACAAATGACTAGTACAGTTGTGGAAGCTTCCATTGGCTAAGACTCTTACTGGACTTATGTGATGCCCACCCCTAAACATGTGCTTATACTACGCTTGCTCAAGCACACAGTGTTTATCCTGGAAGGGGGCAGATAAGAACAGACCTTAAAAAGACTGGTGTTTGTAAGGAAGCCACACCTTGAGGAAGCATCCAATCAGGAGAGCTACATCATGTCCCACACTTGAAACCACAAGTGGTTGGAACAGCGATTTCAGCATCTTTGTCCAGGACTATTCACATCCATGACCTCCTGCTATATTGGCACCAAGGTGGAGCATTGATGTTTTCTGCTACAGCTGCTTGTGGACCATTTTGTTAATAATGGAGTGCCTCACAGAGAATGCCTAATGTGAAGTGGTGAGATCCTCCCATTTGCTTTGCTGCACACTTACATAGGAGACTGCCTTGCTTAACTGCACAAATTGTCTGTGCTGCCACCAGCTTTATGTGCTTTGCGACTGACTCCAAGTGTCCTGCAAACTACTTTGGGGGCCCCCAACTATAAACATTGGCTTGGCTATGTGGCGATTCGCATGCGCACACATATGCTGTATTTGTATCCTAACTCTCTGGCCAGAGAGACATAAGTATAGATATGTAGAGAGGTGAAGTGTTCTGGCACCCTAATAAAAAAGGACACAGAGACAACGGGAGCCCAGATAGTGCAGCATGTTAGTAGCTCATGGATGGTATGTAGAGCAAAAAAGACTACTCACAAAGATGGATTGCAGTAGGGGCAACCAACTTGAGGCAAGTGGAGACAATGAAACCGACTCTACTCGGGGGGGGGGGGGGGTTGTCCTGGAAGCTGGGACTGGAAGCAGTGGCTCTCAATCAAAATCAACTGAATATCGCAATGGCGTCAACCATGCAAAATCAGAGGGAATCCTTCCAATCTCACAGGGATGGGGGTATGAAGCCTACAACAAGTGTAAAGAGGCACCCCGATAAGATTAAATTGGATTAAAAACCAATACAATGTAAAAGGTGAGGTGGCTTACCTCAATGAAGACAGTCAATTAAAACAAAAGGTTTATTATGCACAGGCAACACGTTTCATGGATCCAAGCCTGCTTCCTCGGGCCAGTAACCGTGCCAAAGCTATTAGAGCCAATAGTATTGAGCGCCTCAGAGGTGCATTTGTGTATTTATTTCTTCTTTGATACACAGTGTTTCAAAGGCAGTTGTGGGCTTATTAGAATAACCATGCATTCTCTGCAAACAGAGCTGCATGGTTCCACAATACGTTTGTTACAGTTTTCATACAAACAAGCATAAATTTCAAGGAAACGACATGCAAAAGATTTTCTGATGAGCAGATATAGTTGATGATGGCACACAGCAAAACATTTGCTTTACAAGATTTGTGTCATTTGTTGGGGGAATCTGGACACTGAACATAACCAAAAACCAGTTGCAGAAATATAGAAGCTTCCATAGCGCATGTAATGTGGTGCTAACCTCACTACTTACATATCTTAAGCAAGGTTGTGACGGAATAATTCTAACTATTGCAAACCCTATTGGTACTCGCACCTTCAGCTCCTGCAATCCACTGCAACAAAAATGTAAGCAACTGAGACAATCTGCAGCAGATATAAAACTTATAACCGCAGCAAATTTAACAAGTAGTGGTGAGGGGATTTATTTTTAACCCAGGGCTATTCTCTAGGGACATTTATTAATTATGCTGCCCTAATATAATAAATCTGTTGCACTTTGCTCCTGTTTTGCATTCTCTGCTGTTCATCAGAACTGATAAATATCCCCTTGGTGAGTTGCTGACCAGGGCATGCAGGAGCAAAATCTGAGAAGGCCAACAATCATCTTTCATGTTTGCATAAAGTCCTGCTCTACTATCAGGTTTCCTTCAAAGCAACTCTCAAAGGCAACCTCACAAGATTTACAGGGTGATCCCACTGGCCTTCTCACTGTCATTGTTGTAATCCTCCAATTAGCTGGGCTTTGGACACAGATGAAGCAGTTAAGATTGGGGCTAGATGACCTTGGTTTGGCCCAGCAGGGCAGTACTGGAATGTTTTATACCAGTAGTGCTGTATTGATAGTTTCGGAGGTTGGGAAGGTCAGCTTAGGTGAGAACTGGTTTATAAATTCAGTAAGTGGTAGGGCTATGTTTAGGTTAATCTAGGATTATTAACAATAACATTTCTATAGCGCTTTTCTCCCATAGGACTCAAAGTGCTTAGGCTCTCTCAGATTCAGTAGTTGGTAGTAGGGTGAACTATTAACACAACAAGAATTACCGTATATTTCTGCAAATGCCAAACTGAACAGGTGGGTTTTCAGTCTGGATTTAAACACGTCCAGAGATGGAGCTGTCCTGATCTGCTGAGGTAAGGAGTTCAATAATGTAGGAGCCACATGACAGAAGCCTCTGGGGCCAAAAGTTTTCAGGTGGACTTTGGGTATGACTAGATTATTAGAACTTGTGGATCTGAGACTGCGGGGATTGCTATGCAGCTGCAACATTTCTTTCATGTATCCAGGGCCCAGATTATGTAGTGACTTCAATGTCAGTAAGCCGATCTTGAATAGGATCCTCCATTTTATAGGTAGCCAGTGAAGGGAGTGCAGGACTGGTTTTATGTGGCAGTGACAGGGTTGGTTAATAGTCTGGCAGCGGTATTCTGTATCAGCTGTGGGCAGGACCGTACAAGTCCTTTTTTGAAAGCCCAGTGTACAGAGCATTACAATAGTTCAGTCGGGATGTAATGAAGGCATGAACTACATTTTTGCGATGTTCTTCAAAAGAAACAAGAATGATTTCACCACAGCAGAGATGTGAGAATTTTGGCCAATTCTAGGCAGGAGTGCAAGTGCAATAATAAAAGCTAACATATGGGTTTAGGGTAGAGTCAAGTTTTTTTTTCCAGTTAACAGCTTAAGAAGAATAGGCATAGGATCAGGTCAATGGGAATAGATCTATCTCAGCTAGTGTAGTGTTAAAAAGATCCTGAAGCGAGAGTGATATAGAGGCGGCCATATTTCCTTTTAAACAATACAAGTTTCCTGGCTGCCCTGTCCAGCTGATCCTCTGCCACGAATTCTTTTAGCCATAGACCATGAACAAACATGCAGATCAGATGTTTCTAACAAAAATCTGAAAAGATTAGCTACAAGCTGGTTTCAGGTGTGTGATTCGGACACTATGGTAGCCTAAGAGATCAGAGATTCAAAAGGGAAATCTCCCATGTCCTGTCAAGGGGGAGAAGGAATCAAATGTCCTCTAATTCACCTAAGAAAAAACATTTACGTTTTCTATCATCATTTCATATATTCCTTTATACTAGCCGTATGAAAATGTGTTGAATTGTCATTGTACACAACATTATAGCACCTTTTGCCACTGAGATGTGGGAATCTCTGAATCACAACATAATAACTGCCAGTGTTTCATACCTACAAACACCAGAGAACCTGATGAATCCATATTTATTCACAGCTACAAAGTCTGAAGTATTGCCAAAGAGATATGATATCTACATATCTTTTTATGCTCTGAGAGGGACGAACTGGGTAAGATGACAGAATCTGCACATCTCTCATTAAAATCTCCACCTCAAGAGATGGGAGGTTAAAAAGTCTGAACACAGATCGTCCTTTGATGCTGATCCAATCCATCATAGATCCATCTGCTGGCCGATTGGACCCGGCCCAGCTCCCTTTTACTTTGTGGACTATAAACAAAGAAGTTTCTACCAACATTTTTGGACTTCGAATTCCAAAGGACACAGTAATTCCATAGACTGCTCAGTCTTTATCCAATGTTGCTTCTATATTAATTCCTAATATTATTGTATATCAAATCACATTCTATTGTTAGGCTATTTTTGACATTTTTCTGTGTACATTTTCATGAACCATTTTGTTATAAAATAAATAATTCAAAATTTTTCATCCAAGCGCTTGTTCTGAATATGCTCTGCAAAGAATCCCGCCTTTCAGAGAAAACGTAACCATAACTGTTTTACTGTATTAATAAATATTGTTATATCTAGTGGGGTTGTTGAAATGACCCCATTTCCTACAGGTCTAGCTAGAGAGTTAACATAGCATCTTTTCATGCTCAAATGATAAGTGGTGGCAGCTTATCTGATCTCTGGATAAGATCACATCGATTATTCACTCGCCAACCAAAAAGATTACTTTGCCTATAGTCCTGGATGCCTACCTTCGTGTCTGAGGGCTGGATGGTAAGCTGTGGCATAGGGAACAGGAATTGGAGGGCGATGTCACAAATTTGGTTTGGCGGTTACAATCAGGAATTGAGATGGAGCATTCAAAATTGGGGTAATGTATAGTTAGTTTAATAGGCTAAGGCTTAAGGGGTCTAAAATTTAGTTTTTTCTGGGTGTTAGGCAAAGTTTTTTCTAATGTTTGGATGGAAGGTTAAGATATTACATGTACAGTGGCTTCCCATAGTTCGGCAGAAGAAAAGGCTGGATCAAGCAAGATAGCTCTAGCAATCAAAGTACAACCTTCATGCCACTCTACTTTTGGCCAAAATGATCTTTTATCAAATAATCAGTATGTAACGCAACAGATGGACAGCTAAAAGATCATGAATAATTGTGTCAACAGTTAACTGTCTAAAGTCTGTACAAACCTACTAGCAAGCGCTTAAACAAGCACTCACACAAGTGGGACTTTCTGCTGGAGGAACATAGAACCACTTTATTTCATACATTTCCTGTCAAGCTCTGCAAGGGAAACGGGGTGGGGTGGGGGGTAAGTAGTGGTAAGAGAGGCAGGGGGTCTGCAGAGCGCAGGTATAGGAGATTTCAATGGGGAACCGGAATTCTCGCAAGCAGGGGCATACCTAGAAATTGTGGTGTCTCACTTGAGGACCAACACTTTCTTGAAACTTTTTGGCTATAGCAATGTACAGCAACAGGCAATGTACCATGGGCAGCATGGTGGCTTAGTGGATAGCACTCTCGCCTTGCAGAGCTGGCTCCCCAATATGAATCCCAACCAGGGAACTATCTGCAAGGAGTTTGTGTGTTCTCCCCGTGTCTGTGTGGGTTTCCTCCATGCACCCAGTCTTCCTCCCACATGCCAAAAACATACAGATACATTAATTGACTACAATGGATATATAACTACGGTAGGGAATAGTTTGTTAGCTCCTCTGAAGGACCGTTCTCTGTACTGCACTGCAAACAATGTCTAAGCTATACAAATACTTAATAATACCTATGCATAAACACCATGAACACAAATGTGTTTACAGGGACACTATACCAGCTATAGGGGGCATTCATACAGGTAGATTTAAGTGCCTTCATGGGATGTTCTGACAAGTCATGCAGCAAGTGACTGAAGGTTCACTTTAATTACTAATCCAAAATAAGTGTGTAGCTGATGGTGCAGTGGCCTTTGGTCCCTTAACTGCAAGCATGCACGTCAAAGCATAAGCAGAACTATTAAACTGTTTATTTTATGTCCCAGCATTAAAACTATCTCTTGCTAATCTTGGCCCTGTCCTTTGCTTCCACAAAACCCTTTTACCAAACTGAAATTTCTTTTCTTGGAGCTGTTAAGTTGTTGTTACACAAGCACTGGAAAAAGTATTTCTCCGATTAAACAAGCAAGCTCCATGGAGTTAAACACATGGCCTTACAGACGACTGAGAGGAATTTTGCTACGTTTGATGTCGATTTCCCACAGATTTGGTGTACACGGGCATGAAACCTCCCACCCAAAGTTCACTTTTATTATTGCTATGCACATCATATATTAACAAAATATCCATGCTGTTTACATTATTGTTATCATATCGTATTGCCCAGAAATTAAATATCCATTATTATCAGTCCAAGTCACAGAGCTGATTTTCCAAGGCTTTCTATTCCAGACTTTATGCTTATCTTTCCTCCCCTCCATTTCCCAGCAATATTCGTTTATTTGTAAAATATTTAAATTGAAGTTTCTAAATACTGAGAAGTGCTGCAGATTTCAAAGTCTATTCAGAGATAGGATAACGCACAAATTCTATGGAAAAATATAAAGGACAGCTTCTATTTTAGATACCATAGCAGTAATGCAACCATTTTCTGGTAAACCCATAACAGCACTATGCCTAAACACAGGCTTCAAGCACACCCAGTCGGATACCATGGAAAACAATTTATACGATCAGGAAAATACTTATCGGATAGCTTTATTAGTCTCAACTCAAAAATCTGGCATTGAAGAAATCTAAACACAGGTAAGCACCAGTCCTCTGTTTTGCATAAAAATATACATTTCAAGTTTTGTTAACGCACCTTTTAGCAGAATACCTGCTGATGCCAAAGACTGGCCAATTCCATACCCCTTTCCACCAGCAATAATCCTTGATTGTAGGGCATGTCCACAAGCAATGAAACATGTTAGCATTAAGGCCCATACACACGTCGGATTTGCGCGAACGACGGGTCGTTTGAACGTTCCGTCGTTCGCACGTTTCCGCATGAAATCCGGCGTGTGTACAGACTATCATTCGGGAGATAAGACTGGTTACCAGCGATCCGCCCGGCGGATCGTTGGTAACCAGTCTTATCTCCCGAACGATAGTCTGTACACACGCCGGATTTCATGCGGAAACGTGCGAACGACGGAACGTTCAAACGACCCGTCGTTCGCGCAAATCCGACGTGTGTATGGGCCTTTAGGCAAATTTGCACTTCGGACAAAATTGGTTATAGTGAGTTGGGGGCAGCTTATACTCTAAATTAAAAGAATATTTCGCCCTGTATCATTTTAAAATAAGATTCATTCTCCATTTCACTCACAATTAAGTTCTGTATCAATTGATTACCTAGCACAATTTTAATACTTATCTCTGGGTCTGGAATATCTTTCTCACAATTTCAGGAGTCCATTTTCCACAGTTGGGTTCCATCAAATTACTCTAGATTTCAGTTAACAACCTTTTATATATTGTAGAAGATAGCAATTTGTCAAAATCATTCATGCACCAGACCTTAGACATGTCCCTTAGATTAGATCTAACAAAATCTCTAAATTGGGCATAGTATAAGAAGTTTGACCTTGGCAGACTATGAACTACACAGTTCATAAAAACTGTACCATCTATGAACTTGCAGATTAAGCCTATGTCCCAGCATTGAAATTCTTTTTTCTCCTATTCCAGATAGCCTTTATGGGCTAGGCTAGCAGGGAAGCCCGCATGTCTCCAAATGGCATGTATTTCAACAGTCATGGATAGACTACTTTTTCCTGATCTCCCTCCAAGCCATCCAAGTATCTTTGTTATATCCAGTTTCAATTGGGGGGGGGGGGGGTGTCTATAGGGGGTGTAGAGGGTTGCTAATAATGACCAAGGTTCAGCACAGGTGGTTTCCAATTCAATAGTAGAGAAAATAATTGTTTGTTTCATCCAGTCATGTACATGTCTACATAAACATGCCAAATTATAAGATTGGACATCCGGACGTCACACGCCAGCCTCTTATTTTGGGCATTTTTAATTGAAATAGGGCGACCCTGGTTTTTTTTTTTTTACACTTTGAAAAGTCAATTTAAAGATAAGATGAAATATTATCTCCTAGTAGAAAACTTAGAAGAAAATTTTACCTGCATATAAGCCTTAGTGTTGCTCTAGTTATCAATAACCTGGATGTGTTTTTTTTTTATTGATTTTAGTAGGGTTTTAAATGTAAACCTCAGGCAGTATAAACAGAGATTACAATAAACTACATGATCAAAGCTCATCTATGGTGAAAACTACATGAGTAAATGGTCAGCAGTTTAAAAGACTGTAGCACATAGGTGGAACACAGATAAAGGGAACCTGAAGTGAAAATAAACTTATGAAATAATGAATTGTATGTGTAGTAAAGCTAATGGTAGCCATAAATCTAGCGATGTATGGGCAGATTCGACCAAGAGACAAATCTCTCTCTTATCGAATCTGATGAGAGAGATCTGTCAGCTGCCCATACACCACAGGCGGATTCCTGATCAATTTCAGCATGAAATCTCTTGGGAATCGGCCTTGTGTGCTGCATACGTCCGTCTCGACGCTGTCCCCTAAAGTCAATGTCCCCCCAGTGACCCCTGGAAAGTCAATGCATTACCTCTCCACGGCCTCCACTCGTCCCCTGCTGGCTTCCAGGATACCTTCTGCGCGATCGAAAATGCGACCAATTTACGTCCCGAAACTGGTCGCATTGTTGGTCGGGCATGCACTTGGCGGCACAGATTTTTATCCATTTCAATTATATTAAACGCATTGGATGTTCAATCGGCCGCCAAGTTGCCCGATGTATGGCCACCTTTAGAAATAGAACATTAATAGCAAAGAAACAATTCATATATTGTTTCCAGTACAGGAAGAGTTAAGAAACTTCAGTTATCTATGCAAAAGAGCTTCTCTTTTCTGGAGCATTATACATCAAAGAAACAGTGACAGACAGCTTCAGAGATGTTCAAAGGGTCATTAGCTCTGCAAACCACCCTCTGTATTTTAAACTATACGACAGAGCAAAGTTCAAATATGACAATATGATGCAATGCTATAAAAAATGTTATAACACAGAAAAATAAAAATATGAGACTAATTTATATGCTACAAATGGGAAGACGCAGGCACATGTACCATCTGTCCTGTACCAAAGTGGCCAATTTGCATCGTCCTGGACGTGGAACGCAGCGTGACCAAGTGTTCGGGAGGACATGAAACAGCTGTCACTTATCCCTCCATCATCCCCGATCTCTTACCTCCACTACCACAGCTGACATCATGATGCAAGAGGTATCTCTTTGCTAGATGCATTTCAATATGGATATTACGTTGTCATGAGTGTTGCAATGGAACCACTTTGGTACAGGACGGATGGTGCATGTGCTTTTGTCTTCCCATTTGCTATATATGGATTTCTTCCTTCACTCCAACTGAACGGAGCACACGTCCAGCAGCACGATCCAGGGATGCAGCAGCAGTGGTGAGATTTATATTTGCTTTTGTTTGCACTTGCACACGACTCAAATCATTAATAACGGGCAGAGGCGGCCTTTGGGCGTGGCAAGTGGGGCGACCGCCCCAGGCCCCGCACATGAAGAGGGCCCCGCATGTCATGCCCGCCATACCATGCTCATTTTGGTGGTGGAAAGGAAAGGTCTACAGAAGTCTAGCTGTTCTGAGCAGTGTCATTTACAAATACTCAGATTTTCCTATTTTGTTTTACACACCTTATATTTTGCACCAACCCCCCTTTTATTGCCCAGGTTTTCCTCTTCAGCATGCTTTACTGTACTATGCTGTTTGCATTTTTGTAATGAATTTCTGCACTGACATGAAGCTTGCCAAATGTCAGATTAGGGTAACATGCAAGAGCCTCAGCCTGAGGGCCCCAGGGGCATTTAGAAGCATGGACTGGAGCTAGAGGAGGCTAAGGCTGTAGCTTCCAGACTGGCTGGGGATTGGTGCTAGGTTTCATGGGAAGCTAGGGAGAGGTAGAGGCTGGCTGGGGAGTTAGGGATAGGTACAGTTTGATTACATAACGTATTGTAATTGTTCCTATATTGGTTGGCTTAGTTTTAAACAGTAATAAGGCATACTGCTTTAGAGGTGGACAAGCCCTTGACTGTGGTGGTACGGTACATGGCCTTCACTTATGGCTCCAGGCCCCGCATGTGACACTCGCCCCAGGCCCCGCGTACTCTAAGGCCGCCGTGCCACACAACTTTTTCTTCAGTGTTGTAATTTCTTTGCTACTAATGTTCTATTCCTTATCCGTACTACACATACAACAATTCATTACATCAAGTTTTTTTTTTTCACTTCAGTGTCACTTTAATGAAGTCAACGAGGGAAGACTGACAAGGGAAGACTGAAAAGCGGAGACTGATTGCCACCTTAATCTACTAGAAGATATTTGCGATGTGGCAGAAAAATGGAGTGCCTGTACGAATTCCATGGAAAAAGAATGAGAACTAAAACGAGCACATATAAACTGAATACAGATAGTGTCCTGTCTGAGATCTGAGCCTGAGACCCAGCGATGCAAAAAAAAAAAAAAAAAAAAAAAAAAAAAAAAAAAAAAAAAAAAGAGTACTAGCCACTTAGCCATCATGCTGCCTGCATGCCACAGGTCAAGGCCTTGTCTTTATTATGCTGTAGAATACAGTTCCTTATCAGGTTTCAGATTTTGCAATTGAAGCATAAAAAGTGCATACCCCCCCCCCTTAAAATTAAATACATAGTGGGCCAAAACAATTACGGTGGAAGCTCTTACTGCTGCTCATTGCCTTCAGTGTCATTCCTGATTCTGATTCAGCATTTTTTAAAATTTTTATCGAGAGCATCCAAAGAATCTTCAGGGCCGTGAACAAGCACATTTGAACTGTCTGAATCTCAAATGCCCACTAAATGAAAGTGCTTGTGCACACCTTTCCTTTGTGTGCAAGTGTTTACTTACTGGGCATGCGTGGCTCAGAATTTGTGAAAGCCCAGTATGTTGCACCAGTGCACAGCCGCTTCTGAGCAAAAGGATTCGATTGTTCATGCAGGGGCATATTAAAACCAAACAGAATGGGAGAGACCCTGAGGCAACGAGCTGAAGTAAGGCCTTCTGTAGCAAGTACTCTGCCCCTGAGCAGAAATGTATTAGAGGTAATGGAGCCCTGAGCAAGGTAGTACATTTGGGCCCCCATTGTGGTCCCTCTTGGTAAGCTGAAGTGGAGAGAGGTCAAAGAAAGTGGCAGGTGGGCTCCTTGATGCCCACTGGGCCCCAGGCACCTTCCTAAGTTGCCTTGTGAATAATCCTGCTCTGCCCCTGAGTATTTAATTTTACATCTTTATTCTGCTTCAGGTATGCTTTTAACATTAGAAACACCAGCAGAACAAGCCTGGTTAATAAGAGGCCAATCTGAACTGCACTAGGCTATCATTAAAGAGGAACTTCAGCCTAAACAAACATACTGTCATTAAGTTACATTAGTTATGTTCATTAAAATAGATAGGTAATATAATCTCTTAACCACCCTGTTTTAAAAGATCAGACAAATGTTTGATTTCATGAGGGCAGCCATCTTTTAGGTTGAAAGGAGGTGACAGGGAGCATGAGACACAGTTCCAACTGTCCTGTGTGCTGATCACCCCTTCCAGTTGCTAGGCAACGTGAACAACAACATAGGAAATCCCATCATGCTTTGCACAGCATCAGGGAAAAAAAAGCCTGGGGAGTTTTCTTTGATGGGTGGAGCTTAGCTAAAAATACAGCTAAAAATGATGCTTTGGGAAGTTCTGATGCTGTGAAGCCTTTTCAGTTCTGCTGAGTAGATTTTTAGTCCGGAGGTTCACTTTAAGCATTCACAACACAAAAATAAAATGTATCAAGTTCAACAGCAACCTCTTACCTTTAAGATCTTTTTTCAACTTCCGTAAATCCTTTTCTAGGTCCTCAAACTTAACCTGTGAAGCTTGGAAAAATTCCTGAGGTTCAGGCAGTGGAAAAACGCTTCTCTCTGTTCCTGCATCCTATAAGATATACAAGTCTTAGCACAGACTTCTAATGCATATACAAATGACACTTTACAGTCACAACTTCACCTAACATTGGGCTATAAAGATAATTAAAGTTTTAAGCACACAAACAAAACAAAAAGATTAAAAAAATAAACTATAATCACTCACTTTGTCAAAATGTCGAAGATAATACTGAACAACGTAGTAAATAAGGCTGACACCATTTTCCTACAAAATAAAAGTACAAATATTACACGTTTTAATACAGATACATAACTGACATAAAAAAGTATTAACTAAACAGGGGTGCCCATTAGTTAGATCGAGATCAACCGTTAGATCGCGAAGGCCTTCATGGTAGATCCCGACCCCACTACATTTTCCATTCTGTATATACAAGTGTGCTCCTAAAATTGTACATAGGTAGATCATTTTGACTTGCTAATTTTTTAAAGTAGCTCACAAGGCGAAAGTGTGGGCACCTCTGAACTAAAAGCACACATTTGTGTCAAAGCTTTAGCAGTTTGTGTTCAAAATGAGGCCGCATGGTCCCTCGCTCTCTTCCTTCTGTCCTCTGCTATACGGCCCGGTAGCATGTCCACGACGCGCTTTGTCGCCAATGCTCGGCCCGGCCTCATAGCTGGGAACTCTCTGCATCTGCGCAGTAGCCATGAGCAGTTCTTATGACTAAGGTTTTCCCCAGTATAAGCCTGTGCCATCTCTTCCCTTCATAGCGTGCCATGGTGGCATAGTGGGTAGCACTCTTGCTTTGCAGCCCTGGGTCTCCAGTTCGAATCCCAGACAGGGCACTATCTGCATAGAGTTTGTATCTTCTACCTGCATCTTTGTGGGTTTCCTCCAGAAACTCCAGTATCCTCTCACATCCCAAAAACATACAGACAAGTTAACTGGCTTCTTTCTAAATTGGCCTTAGACTATGATGGACATGTGACTATGGTAGGTGTCTGCCTGACTGCCTAACTTCAGTGGAACTTGACAGTCTGTCACATGGCTGTATACCCCCATAAAGTGATGTAGAAGAAGTCAGTGCAATATAAATACTAAATAATAAAAATGTTGCAATCCAAGTACAGTATTTATATTTATGCTGGCCTCCTCCGCCTGCTGTCTGGGTGGTAAGTCTTACCCTGCTTTTGACATCTTTAAGTTTAGGAAGGATTTCCAGCCCAAATCCATCTGCTTGTCCACGTGTCCGGTTCCCCCCATTCATATAGTTTCCAAATGCTAGAACAACACCCATTATGTCCTTGACACTCTCCATTTCCAAGAGTCCCTGCAATACAAGAGCGAAAAACACTGAGTAATGGAGCTTTCTGCGTCTTACCGAATACTCTAAGATAATAAGGCGATAACCGCTTTGTCTAGGTGGCCTGACTTAGGTCCTGACAAAAGACTGCAGGTAAAACGTAACTAGGCAATTCTGTATCGTGGGGTGATAACACCAATGCATTGATTTCTACTACAATCATGCTCATGGCAAATGTAGATTTAACCCTACTAGGAATTGTAAGCCATCTCCATTTTGCCTGTATAACATTCTGCAGCTGCTATCAAAATATTGGGGATATGAAGATATGGCCTAATTTATGCTAGCCATACATACACATAAAATGCAATAGGGTTAATTTACTAAAGCTGGAGAACATTAAAGAAAACAACTGACCAAGCAAATCTAAATGGATTTACTACTTTTTATTTACAAAAAAAGTACTAGGTTTAAATGAAAAACTTGGTCATCAAGCAACATGGTGCTGATAAATTTCTCCAAAAATTCACTTGTTACACACACTTGAATTGAGGAACAAAGAGAGATAAATATAGAGTGAAATGAACTATATAACGCATTAAGTTTTAAACAATTGTATATGTTTTTGGGGGGGTACAGAGGAGGAAGACAATATCCTCTTTTTAAAAGTAAAAAATGTAAAACAAAATTATTTACAACACTGTTGTATCAGGATAAGAGCATTGCAACAGATATGGTCTCAAAGTACAAGGAGAGTGCTAAAGGATAGGGTTGGTGTTACGATCTGTGTCAATGCTATGCTCGACTCGATATTTGGATGTTCAAATTTGGATCACTCCGAACCGAAAACGGTGCTCGATCCTCTCCTCCATCTTGGTTGTGGCAGAGTTTTTGTTTCAAAAAGATCTTGTAGTTTGCAAAAATAAAAAAGTTCAAAGAAAAAGTGGTTTCTAAGCTTGGTAAAATGACATTTTGCTGCGGCACACTTTAATATATACCAAGTTTTATATTTTTTATATACATTTTATAAATTTTAGGAAAACTGACAGCGTGAGCCATTCTCAGCCTCTGTAACCTTTTGTCACCCATGGAGACTGGTATAGCCAGAATTCAAAGCCTGGACCACTTGGGGCTTCGTACCCTGTTGGGGTTGCAGAGGATGATGAAGGAAGCCTCTTTAGGAGCCAGAGGCTTCCCCCCACGTAAGGTAAGTATTTGATATTCTTCAATTTATTAAGTCACAGGTTTACTTTAAATCTTAGAATCACCCCAGCAATGTTGTAAGGAAGGTGATGTGCTTACCATGCTCTCTACAATGTAGTCAGATGTACTTACATCACAAGCCTTGATAACCGTGTCTATTTTTCGATGAACTGAGACAATCCCTTCAGCAAAGACCGACTGGAAAATTATGCATTTTGATCGCTCCACAAAATTTGGGATCTGAGAGAGTTCATACAGAAACCTACATAAAGAAAATAGAATTTCAATGTTTTCATAATAACAAAAAACCCTAGCTTATTTTGACTATGGAATGCCAGTTGCTGTGCTTCAGGTTGCCATGTCATACGATTGTATTTGCCATATAATAGAAACAATACATTTTTGTCTTATCCATTAATGATTGGGCAGCATGGTGGCATAGTGGTTAGCGATCTCGCCTTGCAACGCTGGGTTCCTGGTTTGAATCCCAGCCAGGTCCCCATCTGCAACGAGTTTGTATGTTCTCCCTGTGTCTGTGTGGGTTTCTTCTGGGCACTCCAGTTTCCTCCCACATCCCAAAAACATACAGATAAGTTAATTGGCTTCCCCCTAAATTGGCCCAAGACAACCATACATACACCACATGATACATAAATAGACATAGGACTATGGTAGGGATTGGCTTGTGAGCTCCTCTGAGGGACAGTTCGTGACAAGACTATAGGCTGCGGAAGATGTCGGCGCTATATTATTATTAATAATAATAATAATAATAATAATAATAATACGTCCCATCATTTGTGGGTTGTATAGACACAACACCAAGTTTTAACTAGTTTAGCTAGGGAAGATGACCAGACTACTGTCTGAAGCACACAGTCTAAAGGAGAATGCTATAAAAAAAATTTAATTGGAAATTAAGTATCAACAATATTTATTTCTACTTTTGCAAAAAGCTTTGTTCTTCAATAGTAATCCAAATCCAGTTTTACCCCCCTCTGGTCAAACCACTAGGATTTGTCCCAACAACACCAGTGCTCAGTCTTACAGGGACACCACCTCCTGTAGTCCACTTTATCAATATAGAAATAAAACAGCACACCACGGGTTAGCAGCTGCGGTCATCTTTCCCTTTATACGGAATAGCCTCCCAGTTCCTGTCGCTGAAAAACATCCCCACAGCATGACTGTAATGATCTGCTCTGCTGTCTGCACAGGCAGACAGCTTTTTGACCATTTTGTAGCTTTCCTCTGGAAAGGAGACCTGTCTTCACTCTGCAACTTGACCTGTCTTCACTATGCAACTTGCTGAGCTGCTGTTCTGGTGAGGAATTTGCATCCACTTGGCATGCAAATTGCTTGTCTGCTTCCTCTGATGGCTTGCAGTATAAAAACCATTTCTTCCCAGAATTCCTTGCTGGTCATGATGGTTTGTTCCTGCTAACTCACCTGGAGTATCAGCCTTTGCTATTGTTTGCTAAGATTATCTTAGAGTAATTCCTTGGGACTGCACTAGGCATCCCTTCTAGCGTAGTCAGGTTGTATTATCTGTTTTGCCCTGTACTGTCTATCTGTTGCGATTGTCTTGTCGCCAGCGGCGGTCGACAGGAAATCATTCTGTCTGTCCTCCGTCTTAAGGGTGCAAGCCAGAGCAGCGGTTGCTACTGGTTGATTCATCTGTTGTCTGTCTGGATCGCATCCGCTCTAGCGGTAGTTCCTTCTGTGCTCTGTCTAGGAGTGTAGGCCAGAGCTGTGGTTGCTGCTGGCTACTCCTTCTCTCTGTCTTGTCTGGTACGAACGCTTGCTGTAGGCTCGGTGAGGTAACTGGTTAGTTAGGGTGGCACGCTTTTCACTGGGCGCCCAACGCGCGGTGCTCGTGTCTTTAACGCGTTAGCTGTTGCGAATGAGTGCGGAGTTCGCGTTTAGCTAGCGTTTGTTATTTTCTTTGACGTTCTGATCATTGTTATTTGCTATGTCTTTCTTGCTACACTTGTGCTTTGTCTAATTCGGTCTTGTGTCACTATTGGCAATCGCCACTCTTGTGATTGCGTTCCCACTTCGTTTCCGCTGTTGTGTGTTCACCATCGCTGGGTGGTGACTAGATTGGTGGACACACATACAGTCTGTCTCTGTGCTCTCTCTCTTTAAGGGCTATCTTGCCCTGCATTGCTTCAACTCGTACAATTCCCATCTGCCATCTGTGGCAGTACAGAGGCTGTGTTCCTCTGCACACCACCGCTCCATCTGCCGGTGGGAATTTCCCTCTACAGGTGCATAGCACCATAGCTGGGTTCTGTTAAATTACACGCTTGTGGAGGACTTCCGCAGTGTCAGCGCGCATCTTGTGCGCTGACCACGGAAATTATTCCGCAATCGTTACAATGACGCTGCCACCACCATGCTTCACTGTAGGGCTGGTATTGGTCTGGTGACGAGCGGTACCTGGTTTCCTCCAAATAGGACACCTGCCATTCATCACAAGGAGTTCAATCTTTGTCTCATCAGACCAGAGATTTTATTTCTCATGGTCTGAGAATCCTTCAGGTGCCTTTTGGCAAATTCCAGATGGGCGGTTATGTGCCTCTGGCCACTCTATCATACAGCTCTGATTGGTGGATTGCTGCAGAGATGATTGTCCTTCCGGAAGATTTTCCTCACTCCACAGAGGACATCTGGAGCTCTGATAGAGTGACCTAAGGTTCATGTCAGCTCCATGACTAAGGCCCTTCTCCCCGGATCAGTTTAGATGGCCAGCCAGCTCTCGGAAGAGTCCTAGTGGTTTTGAACTTCTTCCACTTATGAAGGATAGAGACCACTGTGCTTATTGGGACCTTCAAAGCAGCAGAAATGTTTCTGTGACCTTTCCCAGATTTGTGCTTCGAGACAATCCTGTTTCGAAGGTCTACAAACTATTTATTTGACTTCATGCTTGGCTTGTGCTCTGACACACGATCAACTGTTGGACCTTCTATAGACAGGTGTGCGCCTTTCCAAATCATGTCCAATCAACTGAATTAACCATAGGTGGATTCAAATTCAGCTGAAGAAACATCTCAAGGGTGATCAGGGGAAACAGGATGCACATGAGCTCACTTTTGAGATTCATAAAAAAGGCTCTAAATACTTATGTGCATGTGATTTTTTTAATTTTTAATAAATTAGCAAAAATCTAAAGTAAATGTTCTCTAGGTTGTCATTGTGGGGTGTTGTGTGTAGAATTCTGAGAAAAAAATGTCCCATAAAATGTGGAAAAAGTGATGCGCTGTGAATACTTTCCGGATACACTGTAAATTGTACATAAAGGAAACTCCAAATTAATGTCTATTCCATAGAAACCTGAAAAATTATTCTGCTTTCATACAGTGCATATTTACCCTCTTAATCAAGAATTCTATTTAAACAACATTACCCAATATTTAAATTACCTATTTTCATATTTAAGAACTAACTATACAGAAGTCCTTATAGCCACTCCGTGTGTACAGCAAACAGAGGCGCCAAAAGAATAAAATAGTTAAAATTGCTAATGAGGCCGTGGTGGACTTACCTCCTTGAAGCAAACACAAAACTCAATTTCAAAAATACAAATTTATTGACATACTCCAAAACAGTTTGAGTATTTTTGAGTACACTGCTTTGGAGTATGCCAATAAATGTATGCGTTTTTCAAATTGACAGTTTTGTGTCTGCTTCAAGGAGGTAAGTCCATCACTGCCTCCTTAGCAATTTTATTCTTTTGGTGGCTTGGTTTGCTGTATACAATACTTGTGTCCGCCCCTGGTGGAGGGGTGCTGTATCCCTTTCTTCTGATCTACAGAGAGCGACTTCTTAATCCTGAGTGGAGACAGGTCTAATCTCCCCACCTGCATGTACAGTGGTTGCCTAGGAGGTAACCCTGGTTTGTATTATTCTACTTACTTGCATTCATCTATCCTACACCAGTACTTACTACACTATATTGGGATCACGGTGTCCCCATTTTTGTGTTTTTATATAGCCACTTCAACAGGCATCAACACCACCCAACCAGCTGTGTGACACATGCTATTTAAATAAATTAGTACATCAGACAAAATGATTCTTTGCTTAATAGTTTCACGGATATTAGAGCTGTCCATAAAAGCAACAGAGTTGCTGGGCTCTGTCTGGGAGAACTGTTAATCATGAACACAAATATTAAAAAAACCTCTAAAACTCCATTTAAACTCGCTCTATGATACCGTTTTTACTGAAGCAAATTCCTGCTTTGAAAGTGTGCAGTCACATTCAGTTTTTAACATAGCCAAGCTAGCTATCAACTATCCCACTATGAAATGCAATCATTTCATTAGATCCTAAAATAATTGTTTAAACGCTTCCGGACCACGTTAGTTAAAATCTACATCCTGCAGGTGCCTGCGTGGCTCTGACAGGACGTAGTTTTCACCGCGTGCACCCGCAGCTACCACCGATTGCGTTGCCTTCTCCCTGCTGGAGTTCACTTGCTCTGCCATCTATAAGATGGCAAAGCTCTACAAGCAGATCAGGAGCCGCTTTTAAAACTACTACATACAAGTGTTGTATTATTATGTTGGACCCAAAATCCTTCCATAGCTTCTGAATGCATAGGTCAACAGAATGCATTTATATAGACTAACCCCTTATCCATCCCTTGACACCAGCTTTGAGTGGGAATTATAACATACAACAGAAGTCTAAAGGCAGCAATCAACAAATTCTTGACTGTACAATTTTTATAAATCTACGTAATAGAAGAGTAAACTAAGTGAAAAGATTTTGTATGAATACTTTACATTGCCTCATTTTACATAGATATGAAAAGATTGCACAATTAAGATTGTATTATTGATTGGCACTTTTAACCTCCTTAGCGGTATGCCCGACCCTGTGTCGGGCATACCGCTCTGTGGCCCCAGGAGTCACCTATAATAAAATGTTTTAACCAAATGACTTTAAAGCCTTTAGCTAGCACTAGGCTATTTAGTTTAAGTATTGGGCACCCGTTGCTCCTCTGCGATCCCCCCTTTGTTACGTTACTCCCCCTGGATCCAGCGATCGCGCAGCCTCCTGGCACTGCTCCGGTCTCTCTATGGGAAGGATTGGGTTTGTGCATGACATGACGTCGGCGACGTCATGATGTCATATGCGATCCTCCCCATAGTGAAGACCAGAGCTGTCCGGAGAGGCTGTGCCGATCGCTGGATCCAGGCTGAGTAACTTATAAATGGGGGGCGGCGGGGATCGGGGGGTGCCGGGCATTTGTACTAGCTAGCCTAGTGCTAGCTAGAGGGTTTTTGGCTGCGGGATCTCTGGGGGGGACTGGCGGGCAAGAAATTGCAAAACCTACTGAGCGGCGTAACGCTCAGGAGGTTAAAGTACACCAGTAGTCTAAAATTAATTTAAAATTAGATACTTGCCTCGGGAGAGGGAAGCCTTTGGATCCTAATGAGGCTTCCACAGTCTCCCTCCACCAGCCTAATCAAGCGCTGGCACACCCGCACAGACAATCTTTACATTTCCCGGCTTGTGCACATGCACTAGCTGCTTTCTGCTTGGGCTCTAGCGGAAATAATAATAATCCAATCCAAACATTTATATAGTGCTTTTCTCCTGTCGGACTCAAAGCGCTCAAGAGCTGCAGCCACTGGGACGCGCTCAAGAGGCCACCCTGCAGTGTTAGGGAGTCTTGCCTTGAACTCCTTACTGAATAGGTACTTGACCTAGCCAGGATTCGAACCCTGGTCTCCCATGTCAAAGGCAGAGCCCTTAACCAGTACACTATCCAGTCAAGTCTAATCAGGTCTGCTCTATTGTGCAGGCGCAGACGGTTCATGCCTGCACAGTAGAGCTGTCCTGATGAGGCTCAGCTATTTCTGCTATTTTTCCCCTTCAGATACACTTAAAGAGGAACTCCTAATTATGTATAAATAATTTAGTTAGTGTTTACCCATTGTAAAATAGTTCCTCTCCCTGATTTACATTTTGAAATTTATCACATGGCATCATTTTTACGGCTGGCATGTGAGGTCAGTGGAAGGAGAAGTGGCTTTCCTTTTTTTGGCAGTTGGAACCAGCTGTTATTTCCTACATTGCAACAAGACTCCCAGATTGTGATGTCAGAACCCTGGTGCTCACATGACACTGGGGGAGGGGTTTTCACCACAATATCAGCCATACAGAGCCTCCTGATGATCCGTTTGAGAAAAGGAAAATATTTCTCATGGGAAAGGGGGTTGGGATGAAGTTCAATTCTTGGTTACAGTTTCTCTTTAAAAAGAACAAAGAGGGCAGTGTGCATTGTACTAGACACTACTACAGCAACTGAATAAACCAATTTAGAAAAGTTGGTTAGCTGCAACATGACTAGTATTAGTGCAACAGACTAGTAGTACTGCAACAGTATGCACAGGTATGGCAAACATCCATTATCTACCATATGCAACTGGTAGAAAATCATGTGGAGTTTGCCCACAGTCTTTCAATGCATAACCTACAGTTAAACGCTTTTCAAAGTTGAGGGAAATGGCTTATGTAACTAGATGTATACTCAAAGCCTTCTGCATAAACTAGTATGTATTATGTACATCTACTATAACCAGATGTGATTCACTTTTTTCCAGGCCCTCATAAAAAAGAAACAACAACATTTGAGTGGCAGAAAATAAAAAATAAAGATGAAGTCATGTACTGATAGTAGTGTTTTATGTTAGTACAGAGGCAATGTATAGCCAAGGGTACAATATACTCATAGTACAGTGTGGTGCATAGGCTGGTACTGCCAGATTCGGACACTGGTCAGGATTAGATTAACTAGAAGCATTTTGACTATGGTAAATAAGGATTTCTCAGCCTGCAAATGAAATCTTTTCTTTGGTGAACATTTCTCTCCTGAGGTAGTAGTGGAAGATAGATGAGAGATGGCTGAACATCTGACTACAAAGTAGAAAGTGTGTGTGCGCATTCAGATTAACTATTTGGGCTGAGTAAAAATAAATGGCGTTTAGGATGTAATATTCACCCAACAATGTATTGTAGTCCTAGCTGCAAGTAGGTACCGTATACAGGTAGTCCCTGGTTAAGGAATGAGATAGGGACTGTAGGTTCATTCTTAACCTGAATCTGTTCTTAAGTCGGAACATTGTGCCATCTCTGTCCCCTGTACCTCCTCTGTGCCTCGGTGCCTCCAGTGTCCCCTCTGCCCTTTGTACCTGTTTATACAAGTTTAAAAGCCATTTTTTCTTTGATTTTTTTTTTTTATCAATTTTCTCGAAAACTACAAGTCCGATTTGAAAGAAAATCGTATCGGCGGGTCGTTTGTAAGTCAGGCATTCGTAAGTCGGGGACTACCTGTATTTTAAATAATTTGTCAAGTCTGTGAAATCATAGCTGACTGAAAACCGAAATACAAGTTCTATAAACATTAGGAAATAGCTAAAGTGTTTACACTAACCAGTAATGTATCTGTAATTTATTACTGTACAATAACTTACTGTTCAGGTTTGTCCAGCAACTTCACATCTTCTGCTGCAGAGGTCTCATAGTGTTTTCTGATGGTTTCCAGCTCTTCTGATTGTGCCCTCTGTGAAAGCACAAAAAGAGAATAAATGACTACAAAGGATTGAAACAGCAGGTTCAGACAATAGGAGGGGGGGGGGGGGGGGGGAATAAAACATGGAACTGGCCTTTACAGATTGTGGATCAAACAACAACAACAACAAAAAACAGACATGGCTCTCTTATTCCGCAAATGTTGTTTCAACCAGCGAAGGTGAGAAACGCCATTGTGTTTTCTCTGTCTCAAATAGAGAAAACACAATGACATTTTTTCAGCATGGGGCGGGCTATGTGCCAGAAGGTGACAGACACGGAGCCCCAGGACTGATTTAGAAGAAGACTCAGGTTGCAATTATAACTTTACAGGAGAAGAGGACCTAGTGAATAAGCGATGTACACCAGAGGTCTGATTTAAGGTAGGGTTAAGCTCTCCAAATCGGAACAGTCCCAAGTGCTGATTTTTGCATTGGTATTCGGCAATTCTGCATACAAACACAAAAACATGGAAAATGCCCTGTTCTGAGTACCGTGTTCAGTTTCTCCATTGAAGTCGACAGCACCGACTTCCGCAGTTAATAGCAAAGCCCCCATACATGATATCACCACTGTGTAGTTTTTGAGAAAATAGATTTTAAAGTTTCATAGATAAAAGGTTTTAGAAACTGGGTAAAATTAAACTTTACTGCGGTACACTGTACTGCATTCCGAGTTCTGTGTACACCTTTCATGAAAACTGACAGCGTGGGGTTCCCCCTCCCAAGCATCTTTAACCCTTAGAATAGCCAGAGTACTAGCCCGCATGGTCCATGGTATGGAAGGGCTCTGGAGGAGAGGGGTGGTCAAGTCTTCCCCTCTCCCCCAGAGCCCTTGTTCAATCCATGGACAAGGGGCTCTTCCCTACAGCCGATGCCCAAGAGGGGGTGGAGGCCGTTGATGCCCTGGGGAGGAGGTTCATGATGGCATACAGGGGTCCCCTTTAACCACTCTGCGACCGCCTAACACGGATGGGGGCATGCAGAGTGGCTCCCCCATGACCACCTAACGCTGATTGGTGACAAGAACAGTGGGCAGAGATTAGCATGGAATGCGCGCATGGATCCGTGCGCATCCCCGCTGAGTTACGGAGCTCCGTTACGTAAACAGTCTGCCAGCCGCGATTGGAGCAGGCAGGCTGCAGGGACAAAAGAAACAGCTTTTTTCCTTTTGTACAGCGTTGCGATCTAGCGCAGCACTGTAATGGGGACAGACCTTTCACTTGGCTGACCCCTGGAGTGGCTCTAGGAGTTGATCCTAGTGCTGGATCTCGGAGGGAGGGACATTTAAAAAAAATAACATAATTTAGTAAAAAACTAAACTTTTGAAATTAATAATTAAAAAAAAAAATGACATCCCAGCAGCAATCAGATGCCACTAACAGAAAGCTTTGTTGGCGGCAAGGAAAGGAGGCAAGATTCATTTGTGTGCTAAATTGTATGGCCATGCAGCGAACTGTTAAAGCTGCAGAGTGCTGAATTGTAAAAAATGGCCTGGTCACTAGGGGGGTGTAAGCCTGTGGTCCTCAAGAGGTTAGCAAGTGGACCCCCAGATGCCCGTCCCTCTCCCCTGGTTGCGGGAGAGGGGGAGGCTTATCCGCCATGGACTATGCGGGCTGGTACAGCTGCAGGAGCGGAGCCCCACGTGGTCCGGCCTCCACATTCTGGCTTTTCCAGCCTTCATGGTGGACAATGTGTTCAAGTTGGGAAGTCAGTTTTCATAAAATGTATACAACGTGTACACAGAACTCAGAATGCAGTACAGTGTACTACAGCAAAGTGTTATTTTACACAGCTTAAAAAACATTTTTCCTAGGAAACTTTTAAAATCCATTTTCTTAAAAAGTACAGTTTTGTCACTTTTTATTTTTACATCATGCTTCTACTGATCTCCCTAACATACCTGACAAATTTGGTGGTAGAATGTACTGGGGCTTTGCTATTAACTGTGTAAATCGGCGCCATTGACTTCAATAAAACATGCCTTCAGAACATGAAATTCGGTTTCTGCCTGCAGAGCACCGGATTTTTCCGAAATCGGAATTTGGATGTTCCAATCAACCCCACTTTAACCAATTCATGTCCTACCTACAGTATATTCACGTCGTTGCAAGTGGCTTCTGAAAGCCACATGACGTGAATATAAGTTGTCCTCTTTAAATGAGCACAGCGTGCGTGCTAGCACGCACCTGGGCTCATCAACCCCCCTCCCTCTAACTACACTAATCCTGGATGCCTTCCCGGGGGTCCGATCCCCCCACCCCATGCCCGATCCCCTGTAATGACACCCCCCTCCTCCTCCATGCTGCGATCGGGCAGCATGGGGAATTACTAAGAAGATTTCCCACCTAATCATCTTCCTGCGCGGGGATCGGCTCCCCTCCATTCAGTACCGCTGACAGCCTCTATGTGCAGAATGGATCAGGTCCCGGCTTAATTACGTCATCAAGCCAGGACCCGATCCACTCTGCACATAGAGGCTGTCAGCGGTACTGAATGGAGGGGAGCCGATCGCCGCGCAGGAAGAAGGTTAAGTGGGGAAATCTTCTTTGTAATTCCCCATGCTGCCCGATCGCAGCATGGAGGGGGGGAATCATGCTGCTCTGTTGGGGGGGGGGGGGGGGGGGGGAAGGGGAGCAACACACATGGGATTAACAAGGGGGGAGGGGGGGTAAAGGGGCGCACACACCTAGCTATGGAGGGGGGGGAGGGAATAGACACATCCAGCCAGTTTTGGGGGAGAGGGGCCAAAGATATACATCTGGCTAGCTGGGGGGGAGGGGTACTAAGGCCTGGCTGGGGGGGGGGGGATATCCAGAGGCACATCTGACCAACTATGGGGGAGGGAGGCTTATGTAGGTGCACATCTGGCTAACTGGGGGAAGGATCAGATTATAAAGGAGGAAAAAAATAACTAAATAAAAGTCGGACACAAAATGAAAAAATGCATTTTATTTCCAAATAATTTATTGTCATCATACATTGTACTAGTATTGAAATTTAAATGGTAAAATAACCAGGGCAAATGGAAAAGTAAAATGTGTGGGTTTAACTTACAGCAGCAACTTTTATTTTCAAACTATAATGGCTGAAAACTGGGAAATAATGACTTTTTTCATTCTTTTACCCCTTGTTCCCTTTAAAATGCATAGAAAATGATATAATTCTAAGCAAAAATTACCACTCAAAGAAAGCCTAATTGGTGGCGGAAAAAACAAGGTATAGATCATTTATGTATGACAAGTAGTAATAAAGTTATTGGCAAACGAATGGGAGGAGTGTGAAATGTAGAAAATTGTTCTGTTTTTTAGGGGGAAAACCCCAGGGACACGAAGTGGTTAAGGTGTCAGCCTTATAGAGTTGTAGAAAAAAAGATGCGAAAAACAAAATTCAAAGTCTCCCAGTTGTTGAATGAGAGCTTTAAAAAGAGCTTTCCATGGCGGGTCAGAAACTACAGTAAAGGAAGCATAATTTGTTGGGAATGTTGTTCATCACCTGCATACCTAAGTACAGTACAGTGAGTACACCCCTCACATTTTTGTAAGTATATTATATATTTTTCATGGGCCAACACTGATGATATGACACTTTGATGCAATGTAAAGTTGTCAGTGTGCAGCTTGTATAACAGTGTTAATCTGCTGTCTAAACCACTGGCATCAAAAGTAAGTACACCTCTAAGTGAAGAATGTTAAAATTGTGCCCAAAATGTCAATATTTGGCATACAATGGGAATTGAATTAGGAAAGTCCTGCATCTTCAGCCACAGAATTAGAAGACCATTTGAAAATATGAAAAACAATCACCTGTCTTTATGAATATTTAGGGACAATTGTGGCAAGTAATGGTTGTCCACTAATGACAAAATCTACTGGATGTCCACAGCTTGACTGCGGTGTGCTCACAGTAATATAGCTGTGAATGAACCAGCATTACTTATGAATAGATTAATCGGTTAATTATTTTACTGTAACTTTGACTCTGGGGTAATCTCCTTTACCATCCAAAAACCTGATGGGATAAACAAAGCTAAACATTTCCTCAGATGTACAAAATTCCAGTACAAACAGGCCACTTACATTTTCATACAAGGCTTCCAAAGTCTCAAGATCCACCACAGAATTATTTAAATTTAGAACCGCTGCAAAAGAGAATACATGCATTACATAAGCAAAAAAAAAAAACCAAAAACAAAAAAACCCTTATATTTTCTTAATATTACCCTTCCGTTCCTATCAAGCTCTACTACATTTGGGTTCATGTACACAAGCATTGATGTTCAGGGCTAAAATGCAGCTAGATAACCTCAGTGTCAATCCATTGATCAATATAGACAGTGGTCTCATCTTTAGGCCACTTGCACATGGCTGCCAGCAACATTCAGGTGCAATTTAAATTCAGCCAATGGCTGTGTTTCTAACACCACAACACTCCACACACAGTGGTGTTATCCCACAGCAGAGAACAGTGACCTGTCACGTCTGAGCATGGCCGTGCTAAGATGTGATTCCATGGGGGAGCAGCTTCTTCATTCTAGCAACTGCGATGCAGTGTAGACAACTCAGAATATAATGTACAATTATTTGGCCAATTTGTGGGGCTGTACTTGAGACTCTTATCTACCAAGCTGAGCACCACGTGTGTAAAAAGATTCTCCTATTTATCACAACTTCTGGAATAACAACAGTAGCTCTGATTTATAAGATCTCAAAATATGCATCTTGTATAGAAGTTGTTACTGATAACCCCAATGTGGGGTGCCATTACTAAAAAAGAACCACATATTTTGACAAATCAGCATAATTTACAATAATGAACATACAGTACATTTATAAATTATTTTGTTGTAGGTTTCAACTCTGCTCTAAATTATTTCCAAGATTTTAACTCAAAGCTTGTAAATTTTCTAATCCCAGTATACTGCCCTTTCTTTATGATTTCATAAATAATATAGCTTATTTAAGTGTATGGAAGTGGATTATATAGGCATTCATTCAGTCTACAGAACCATCCCTCAACAGAGTATTAAAACTAGACTGACGTAATGAAGAGCTAAGGTAGTGCAAAATCAAGCTTCTTCCAGATTATGAACAGTTTCACAACTGTTTAATTTTACTTCCAGGACTGGACCTCCCCATTTCAAAATCAAATCAATAGGAATAGAAAAACAGTATGCACTCAGTAATAATCAGATATTTTATACAGTATGCATGCATTGAAAAGGAAGGACTGGTACACATGTATTACCTACCAACACATGAACTCACAGAATTCTAAAAATATTTTTTTGCACTTCTCTGAATTAATCAGTATTAAACTTAGTCCATTTAATAAACTTAAAGAGAACCTGTACTGAGTAAAAATATTTAAAATAAACACGAGGTAACTTCAAACGAACACTGCATAGTTACCTTGCCATCAGTTCCTCTCAGAAGCTCACCATTTTCTTCTGACAATAATCCCTTAAAGTTTTGACAAAATTTTGTCAGATCTGAAATATATCAGTTGCTGTCAGTAAAATATCAGTTGCTGTCAGATATAGCTGAGAGGAAAACTGATGTACCAGGTAACGTCCATGTTTCCCTATGGCTCAAGTGGGCAATGTTTCAGTTTAACTGTGTGCTGACCAGAAAGCGGTTATGGGTAATGGCCATTTTCAAAATGGAGCACGGAAAATTCCCTTGATCACAGTGAACAAACAGGACGCGGGACAGGAGAAAGACACTGAGGAGTAGACTACATGAAAGGTAAGTATAACTTGTGTATGCTTATTTTGACTTTTAATTCTCAGTTCAGGTTTTCTTTAAAGAGGAACTCCAGTGAACATTTTAGTTGGCAGGTGATGTAGCTGCTGCATGGTTTTGGGCAGTTGGAAACAGCTGTAACAGCTATTTTCCACAATGCAACAAGGTTCACAGACAGGAAACTGCAAAAAAAAGGTAAGTACTTTTCTTGTGGGAGGGGTTTCTTGTGGGAGGGGTTTCACCACAATATCAGTCATACAGCGCCCCCGATGGTCGGTTTGTGAAAAGGAATAGATTTCTCATGTAAAAGGGGGCATCAGCTACTGATTGGGATAAAGTTCCATTTTTGGTCGGAGTTTCTATTTAAGTGGAAACACGGCGAAATCAAAATGGATGAACACACAAGTATGTGGGTAACCAAGAGAGCGCATCCAAATTAATGTTTCACACTACTTCAGCTTGCTCACAGATCCAGATCTGCAGCAAGTATACTTAAAGGACAACTGTAGGGAGCTGCCATGCTTTTTTCCCTTTTAAGCAATACCAGTTGCCTGGCTATCCTGCTGATTCTGTCTCTACTTTTAGCCATAGACTCTGAACAAGCATGCAGCAGATCAGGTGTTTCTGACATTAATGTTGGAACTGACAAGATTAGCTGCTTGCTTGTTGCTGGTGTTATTCAGATGCTACTGCATCCAAATAGATCAGCAGGGTACTGGTATTGCTTAAGGGGGAATAAATATGGCACCCTCTATATACCTCTTGCTACAGTTGTCATACACTGGTCGATTGCCACCAGATCGACCAGAAGATAGATCTCTCTGTGAACGAATCCGATCAAAGGAGGGATCTATTGGCTGCCTACACTGCACACAGATTTTGAATAGAATCCACTATGAAACCGATTCACAATCTGTGGAGCTGATCCGGCCAGCGCAAGTCCCCCGGTCTCCGCTGCCTCTTCTTCGCGCTGGGCTCCAGCTTCACCTTACTCCTGTCGGGAGAAGTTTAAACAGTAGAGGGCGCTCTACTGTTTAATTAAAGTTCCCCTGACAGGAAGTAAGTGAAGCCAGCCGGAGCCCTGTGCGGAGAAGAGACAGCGGGGACATGCGCCGGCGAAACAGGCAATGTATTACCGCTAGCGTCGGACATTGGAACGCCGTTATCGACGCAGTCCCGATCCACCGGTGATCTAGCAAAATTTTCCGCGCGGACAGATCAACGGGAACGATCGATTTCGGATGGAAATCGTTCGTTCGGTCAGCGTTTGCGCAACGATTTCACAGCAGATTCGATCACAGTGATCGAATCTGCTGTATATCAGCGTGAAATAGTATAAGTGTATGGGCCCCTTAACTGTGTTGCCAGTGTTCTCACACTTGTTCAATAAATTGACTAAGTTTTAGTGTCCAGTGCCCTGTCTTCTACATTCTAGATATTGGTATATGCCCTGTGATTTACTGGAGTGCCATTTTGAATGCCAACAGAGTCTGCAACACTACATGCCTTTTTGAAGGGGTGTGTGTGTGTGTGTGTGTGTGTGTGTGTGTGTGTGTGTGTGGGGGGGGGGGGGGGGGGGGGATCTTTAGCCAGGAATATGCAATTCTGCATTTAATCATACCTTTTTGATTTCATGGCACAAACTGCTGAGAAGTGTTTTGAAAGCGTGAAAAAAAAAACCCTTCTTCCAGCAGCAATATACTAGTTTTATATTTTTAGTAGCATTATTATTGCCAACTACTGATACCGAAGTGTTTGAATGTTTTACCATTTTAACCCATTCAGGTTACGTCGTTCTCACGTGAGGAATGTTCACCTCCCATTCATTAGCCTATAACTTTATCACTACTTATCACAATGCACTGATCTATATCTTGTTTTTTCCGCCACCAATTAGGCTTTCTTTGGGGGGTACATTTTGCTAAGAGCCACTTTACTGTAAATGCATTTTAACAGGAAGAAAAAAATGGAAAAATTCATTATTTCTCATTTTTCAGCCATTATAGTTTTAAAATAATACATGCCTCCATAATTAAAACTCGCGTATTGTATTTGTCCATATGTCCCGGTTATTACACCGTTAAAATTATGTCCCTATCACAATGTATGGCGACAATATTTTATTTGGAAATAAAGGTGCATTTTTTCCATTTTGCATCTATCACTATTTACAAGTTTAAAATAAAAAAATATAGAAATATTTCATCTTTACATTGATATTTAAAAAGTTTAGACCCTTAGGTAAATATTTACATGTTTTTTTTTTTTTATTGTAATGTTTTTTTTTTTTTTTATAGTAAACATTTTATTTGGGTACTTTTGGGAGGGTGGGAGGTAAACAATAGATTTATAATGTAAATGTGTGTTAATTCTTTTTGTGGTTTTTTTCAGGTGTAGTATTACTTTTTGGCCACAAGATGGCGGCCATGAGTTTGTTTACATGACGTCACTCTAAGCGTAGCACGCGCTTAGAGTGACGCATCGGGAAGGAGACGGCCAGAAAAAGCTCAGCTTCCGAGAGAAGCTGTCGCTTTTTCAGCGGGGGAGAGGAATCTATGATCGGGCTCCATAGCCCGATACATTGATTCCTTGGCTACCGAATCCGCGGCCGGGAGTGCGCGTGCACGATCGGCCACGGGGGCGCGCGGCAGCGCGCATGGTTCCTGGACGTAGAAACTACGTCCAGGAACCAAAATAGGTTAATATTGATAACTTGATTCACTACTCCTTTACATTTTGGCCTCAATTCACTAAGCATTAATGCATTCAGTAATGCAGAAAACAGAAGATTTTACTGCACAGTTTGTAAAATGCTCATTTACTAAAGCAGTTACCACATTCAAAAGTAACATTACCAGCTAGTGAGGTAAATACCTCAATAAATGGCAATTTTCAAAGATTAAAGTATTCGGTAAATCAAGAAAAACATGTTTTTTTTATCTCCAGCTCTCACTTGTTGGTAACTTTTCTTTAGTTCAAACAGATCTCTAATTTTAATAAATATAAGCACTCTTATGGTATTCACCGCATCTTTGATTTTATTACTTTGGACTTGGTCAAATGCTTACTTGTGGTCCATGAAAGGGTTATGCAAGACAATATTGTAATCCATGTGGATTCCATGTGGAGAGATCAACTATCAATCACATACACAATCCTGTCTCAGCATCTGTATGTGATTGATAGTTTATCTGCCCAAATGGAATCCATATTGACCGTCTCATCTCACCTGCTCTGTGTACTCCACAAGTCTATTATACATTATACATTTTATAAACCGGGTTTGATTAAGTCATTTCTTTGATGTGGCTGCTCTTTTTTTGTTACCTTTTTTATGTACTGGTACTTCAATGCCCTTCCTACCACTGTTCTGTCATTCTCACGCCTTTGTACACAGCAACTCAGATCAGTTTTCTGTAGAGACCAGCTCCATGATTTTATAAAAGCTTGGCAGTTTGTATCTCGGCTCACCTGAAGCACAATACAATGTGACTAATGTAGTAGTTCCAGGTCTTTAAATTTGCTTGCGAAATGTTTTATTATTTTTTTACATTTGTAATTCAGTCAGTTTTGCATTATGTGTATTCTTGTTCACACAAGATTGTCTTAAAGTGAACCTCCAGACAAAAAATTGACTCAACAGCACTGGAAAGGCCTGGTGTTTCTTTAACTGTTTCACAGCATCAGAACTTTTTTTCTCTTATACAAGCCTCATTTTTAGCTGCACAGAAAAAAACTGCCCGGGCATTTCTCCCCTAATGCTGTGCAAAGCATG
The DNA here is from genome assembly GCF_040937935.1 of Hyperolius riggenbachi. Lineage (NCBI taxonomy): Eukaryota > Metazoa > Chordata > Amphibia > Anura > Hyperoliidae > Hyperolius > Hyperolius riggenbachi. Next base: position 208,994,788 of record NC_090654.1, read on the forward strand.
ATGGGATTTCTGATGTTGTTCTCGTTCTGCTGTTTTGGTGCATTTATTTATTTATTTATTTTACATTTTGAATTTGACATTTGAAGCCTAGCACATGCAGCTGGGAGGGGTGATCAGGACACAGGACAGTTGGAACTGTGTCTCCTGCTCCCTGTCACCTTTCAACCAAAAAGATGGCTGCCCCCATGACAAAGATGGCAGCCCCCATGAATCACAAACATTTGCCTGTTCTTTTAAAATGGGGTGGGTAAGAGATTATATTACCTATATATTCTAATTAACATAACTAATGTAACTTAATGGCAGTATGTTTGTTTAGGCTGAAGTTCCCCTTTAAGTATATTTGAGGGTAAAAAAAAGGTAGGTGGTTTTACTTTCTGGTGATTTTTCGTTTATTCCTTTATCATGATCCCAAACGGCTGCCCACAGTCCACATGCAACCACAGTCAAGCCGGGTCACGGCCAGAGAACAAGGGTGTGAGGCAAGTACTGCAAACTGAAACCTTTGCAATACATTTGTATGCCCTGGAGGGAAGAGTTTGTATGTTTCCAACAAAAGTGAAATATGCAAGAGGTGCTATGCCCTGAAGGAAAGGGCTTGTATTTTTATGACAAAAGTGAAAAGTACAAAAGGTGTAAGAGGTGCAAAAAGTGTAACTTCCCCTCCCCCCAATACAGTCAATAAGATTTTCCCCATAATGGAACTCTATAATGCCATATAGGAAAACCGATTTCCTCTAGCAAGCGCTTAGATATATTTTGGGATGTATCAGTTATACATTGTGTAATGTAACATAAGAGGTCTAAAAGCAGATGGGACCACTTCACTTGTTCCCAAGTGATACAACCACAATATATTTTTAAGCAATGTTCCTCTATCCCGCGCACCAGACAGGCCAAGGATCTTGCAATCCTTGCACCTCCAACAGTCTGAAAGTGCTAATGTTATGAAGCTTGTCTGCATGAAACTTGCCATGTAATGCAAATTAGTCTCATTAAAACTGGTCTCCCCTGGTGTGTTTTCACTTCCCTCCAACGTTCACTGTCAGCCTCCTGAATATCTCACCTACACCTCCCAATAACTCCAAAAGGAAGCAGACGCATGCTGTGCGAGGCTGGTAATTTTATTGGGTTCCTCAACCTTTAAAAAATCCGTTACAAGCCTGGTCTGGTTTCTGAAATCCTTTTTTGCAGGGAAATTAAGGCAAACGTTTTTATGTGGCCCAACAGTGTCTGCTCGCTTCACGAAAAATTTATACACAGCAGTGTCATTAGAACAAACCTGCTCCCATTAGGACATAATAGCCGTCACATAGGACACAAAGCAGAGCAGGGCCCAGCTCCCAGGCAGGCGCTCATAAAACAGAAGGAAAAAATCCTGCCAGCAACATTTCACACACTCTGGTTATTGAATTGTTTCAAGCTGAAACTTTCCTTCTCGCACCTAAATTTAAAATGATTATACAAGCCTTCAGCTTGCTCACCTCATTGCTTGGAATGCAATGAAGGGACCACCAGGGATCCATTTTTTGTTTTTTTGTACGAGATCCAGCGGGGGAAACAGCTTCTGGGAATTAACAGACAGTCCAAATATTATCCTAAAAGCTTACAGAAATATCACATAAAATCATCATAAGTAGTGCCGGACTTCAATATGGAAGTTTTGGAGATGTTATCATTTATGAGGCGCCAATGCTATCTGCAATAATGTCACCATACCAAATCAAAATAAAACCTTTTCACACGTAATTCTAGGAAATGATCTCACTGTCTTCCACTAAAGAGGAGAATTAAAGTAGTCTTTGATGGTACCAAATGCAGCCATATAAGGCTAATAAAGACAATTTCTTAGGACGTATCTAGCTCTTATAAACAGCTTATAAAGCATACAGCTATATGCTTAATTCAGAAGATTAGCAACAGGAGAATAAAGCCATTCTATGTTGACATTTTCTTTCTGTACTCTAGAAAACATTTCACCGTTAGCCAATTCCCCTTCTCATTTTAAATTGTGTGGATCAATACCTACTAAAGCATGACTAAAGTTGGCCATGCATGCATCGATTTTTACCAACACAATCTATTTCTGTGATCAAATCTGTCAGTTATCTGCTACACACCAAACCACATTGATCATAATTTTGATCGATTCGCTGCAAAAATCGATCAAAACTTAGATTGGACCATAAATTCAATCAGGCACCGCAGGTAATGATTCGAACATTTGTATAGCGCTTTTCTCGGACTCAAAGCGCCCAAGAGCTGCAGCCACTGGGATGTGCTCAAGAGGCCACCCTGCAGTGTTAGGGAGTCTTGCCTTGAACACCTTACTAAATAGGCACTGACTCTAGCCAGGATTCGAACCTTGGTCTCCCCTGTACTGGTCTCCCTTAACCAGTACACTATCCAGGTGTGCAGCGGTAGATCATCAGCCCATAACGCTGCACTGTTATTGAACAGGGCAACGTTGCAGATCGATAGTTTTTCAATAGATGTCATGGTGAAGTCTATTGAAAACCTGTGTGCCTTGTATGGGGCAATCAATCTCTCTCTGATCAGATCCAGATCAGAGAGGAATCTATCAGTTTGCCATATTAGCCAAAAATTGAAACTTGTAAGGCCAGAATGAGTAAAATGTAGTCACCTTACTCAGCCATTAAAAGTCTAGACTAAATCAAAACAAATGAGATGTCACTGTAAGCAAGTGGAAATAATACAGTATTCATACTCCGTAATTGCAACCACATCACCTTGCCTTCACAATAGTCAAATACATTTTAATTGTTCAAGTTAAAGGCTGGTGGTGCAAATTTGTATCAAAATGCAGATGTGAAGATTGAAATGGTAATGTATGATAATAAGTAGAGTCTAAATCAAACAAACGTGTTAAAGGTTCCTTATCACAAAAAAATGTAAAGAATAAAATGCCCTAGAAGTTATTTTTTTCCTTTGATAAGGTCACTTACAGTAGATTGTAAACTAATCTTACAGATTTAGGACTAGTCTCTCTCCTCATGGGGGATTCTCATGGTTTTCTAGATTCCTTACAAAAACATTTCCTAGAAGTGTTGTAGGTAAAGGGTAATTTGGGTGCTGGGTGAAGCTGCCACCACACTATCTGCAATGCTGGCAATATTCTACTAAAGCTTTAACCTACAATAATTCTACTACTATCGGATTACTACTATAGCCCCTAATGCAAACCGTATGCCTAACATTACCGTAATTCGGGCTCTGGCAATTGCCTGCACCAAAATTAAGGAGTTCTTAAAGAGATTCAGGCAGCAGATAGCACTATCATCTACCATCCATTCCAAGTTTTTGTATGTGCATACACACCTCCAGGCTTTACAGAGAGATTGTAGACTTGATCCCTTGGGCAACTGTTTGGGACCAAGTGCAGTACAGCATAGTGTTTTGAGGTTGGGGGGGGGGGGCAAGAACAGCACAGTGTCCAACACTGCCTTCCAGTGAGAGGGGGTAAGGGGTAGTGTGGGTGTTCAAATTTGGGATCCTGCATTCGGAAACACGCATTAAGCTGAACACTGCATTTCAGCAGCCAAAGCAGTGGAAAGTGCCACAGGGTGTTTACTCACTTTCAGTTCATGCCATGCTTCACATGACACCTGCTGGCTTGAAAGGAGAAAGCACTACAGAGCGAAGCACAACGTAGGCCGCAACCCCGTGACACTGTCCACTAGGTTGGGTGCTGAAGTGCAGTGTTCGAACACCAACACTAGTAGGGAGGGGGACAACATGTTTGGCTGAGACTATCCGTCACCACGGGTCTCTCAGTAACATATCGGGGCAACTGGACATGCTAGATTCTCATCAGAGAGATGACTGACTGGCCACATAGGACAAGGATGCTCTAAGACCATTCTAGCATGTGTACCAACCTTAAGTGATGTTCTCCACCAAAGTGAAAAAGTCTTGCTGTAGCAACCTTGAAAAACATTTTTTTGCAGCTTTCCCAGTGATTTTCAGGAAACTTTCAAGCAATGAGATCAAGCACAGATGAGATAAACAGACAAACCAAAAAGATTGTCTTGAAGAAAATATATTGATCTTTCCAAACAGATTTTAAGAGGCATTCTCAAATTTCAATATGTTTCCGAACCCTTAAGTGAGTCCCTGGAACAGTCTCTCTGAATGCAGAGGAGAAATAAAACATCAAAGGAAGGTTTTTATACCAAACAGTATTTGTAGTCATTCTCATTTGGCCACATTTAGAACACATACAAGCGTCATGTCCAATTAGCGTAACAAGTTGAAAATACAAATAACGGCACATTCCGAACCAATAAAGTAAATAAAGAAATGCAATATCTCAATAGGAAAACATCAAAACTTCCAAATCACTGTTCATCCAAGTAATCCAAATTTATAACGTAGTTTCGGAAGAATAAATAACACAGCTTTGAATCACCAGGAAAAAGAGCGTTCAGGAAGTATCAATCCTCACTATTTACAAAGGCAATCTAAAGTAAAATGAGTAGATTAAGAGGGACTGTGTCTCAAAGAAAATCAGAGAACTAGGCAAATCTTTCTCATTCTTTTAGAGGAATAGTGTTTGTGTGTAGCAAAACTCACGGAGAGGCATGCAGTGTGATCAAGTGACAGATTTGTAAAACTCTGATCTGCTCGTCTCGATCATGTGTTAAAGCTGGAAGTGATTACAGAAAAATCACAGAAAAACAAAAACAACCTCTCTCTGGTCAAGCTGATCACATGCTCCTCCATCAGTTCTTGTATACAATTGCAACTGTATACGAGAACACCAGGAAGTGCAGTCTGATGCCCTCCTCATGCTTTTAGTTGTCTCCGACTCTTTGCGAACATATGTACTTCTGTACTGATGCCCTAGATAAAGGCAAATACTACCATGGCCTTGAAGATATCGAACCTTCTGGAAATTCAGATACAATGTTGTTCCTGTGCTTTCAGGACAGAGAACCATCTACATTGCTTGAACCGAGTGTGGAAACCTCAGTAGTTAGAAACCTCTGGATGGTCCAGAAGCCTCCCAGATGGGTTTGTCCACAACAGGGAGAGATTCCATAAGAACATTAGACAAACTTTTGTAAAATGGTTATAAAGGGACCCTGTATTGAAACAGTGGGTTGTAGAAGGATTTGGTAAACCTCTGAACCATCCAGAGGCTTCCCATTCTAAGTATGTAAAGGCCCATACCCACTACGTAATTTGTACGATTTTTACAACAACCAGCGATTTTTTTTATCTCACTACATGAGTATAGGTGCGCGATTACGTGAATGTTTGGTGATGCAAAGTTATAACGACCATCAAGGGGAATCGGATCTTTAAGGTCCCCGATGATTCAGCCCAAAGTACAGCAATTGCTTGACTTCCCATTCGAGTCACTCATATGCATGTACCCGCCGGCAGGAGGGTCAGTCGGGGAACACTCATTGTTGGGGGATGTCACTGGGATTCATCTTCCTGCATTGTCAGGTAAGTATTCAGCTTTACATTTCTTCCTTATCTTAAGTTTACTTTAAAACACAGAAACAAATCAAATAGTAATTTTGGCATGTACAGCAGTTTAGACAGCTGTGGTAAAGACTTCTCCATCTGTAAAGTCAATGACCCCAATTATTCCATTAAGCCTTGATGACCTTTAAGAGTTGTCATACTGTTGACACTTGCAAAGCTTAATTTTCTAAAGCTCCAAACATTTGGCATGGAATCACTCAATCATGGGATCTGAAAATTAAGCTTGTTAATGCATTGAAGCAGGCAAAGGCTGTAAAAATAATTGCAAAATACTTGCAACTTTTAACAAATGGCAAAGTAAACTTCAATATGGCTGCAATACATCTATAGGAGGGTATGCCTGACAAAGGAGTGGTGATGCACTAAGCAGGTGATGTATTAACAAACATGTCCTGCATAGAAGAGTCATCAATAGGAATCCTTACTGACCTCACAGAAAAAGTTTATATCTGAGGTTTGCATAACATATTTAAATATTATGGGTAACATTTAGTCATCCCTTAAAGTGGAATGAAAACCAGCAATTCTTCTTTAGGCTGCTTACACACTAAGACGTTACAGGCGCACGTTAGTGCGCCTGTAACGCTCCCCCAACGCACAGCAATGTAACACAAGTGGGCTGTTCACACAGCCCACGTTGCGTTACATGTAACGCTGCACGTTCTCCGGAAAGTGCAGCATGCTACGGCGTTGGAGCGGCTATAGCCGCGTTAGACTGTTTGCACATGCGCAGTGGGGGGCGGAGAGGAGGCGGGGAGAGCCAGCTACAGTAGCCGCGCACATGGCTACTTAATATTCACTGCACTGGCGGCCGCTGATTGGCCGGCGGGACCACGTGATGCGGAGTGTCTCGCTTCGCATCACGTGGTCCCGCTGGCTAATCAGCGCCACTCTGGGAGACATTATAGGAATCGAGCCGCCTGACGCGGCTCACTCTACCGTCCTCACTTGCAGCACCATACGTTGTGTTCGGTGCACGTTATGCGACCTTAACGTAGCACCTAACGCAACGTCTTGGTGTGCAAGTAGCCTAAGTCTAAAACATTATTTACAGTATGTATGAGTAAAGGAACCACCGCTCGACCCCACCGGTGGATAATTGTGCTGGACCGGGTTAGCAAAACCTCAGGAACACTCCAACAGAAGAAAGGTCCGCACCAATTCACCACGAATCCTCTTTATTGTTAGGACATATCCTGTATTAAAACATGGAATCTCAAACTGACATGTTTCGGACCTACTGGTCCTTAATCATAGCTGAGTTTGCATGGAAAACCTTTGACATATTAGTACACACCCGGTCCATAGCTCCACCTCCTATCCACCTCAATGAGGGCGGTGTCACTCAAGAAGGCAGAGCCAGGGTACAGGTCAGTTCCAAAAAGTGCATTAAAACAATACAACACAATATTAAAACCGAAGTAATAAAAAATATCAAACTTGTTCTCAAATGAGAACAGGAAAGAGTAAAGCAGTAGCACAAAGCAATGGATAGAAAGGACACATGCCCTAATAGGCCAATGTGGGCATAAGAGATATCATTGTGTGGTAAGACTCACATCCCACCTAGCATTAAGGCCTCGAGGGACTCTAGTGTCCAGTTTAAATATCCACATAGCTTCCCTCCTGAGTAAACACTTATAAAGATCCCCACCCCGTTTAGATGGAAGAACTCTTTCTATACCCTGAAATTGAAAACCAGTCATGTTCCCACCATGTACATCCCTGAAGTGTTTGGCGACTTTAGAGACATTGGTGGTAAGCCACCCTTGCCCTAGGTAATGTTCCGCTACTCTCTGCCTCAGCGGCCTAGTAGTACATCCAACATACTGAATGGAACATATACTACACGTGATAAGATAAATCACGTCTTTGGTTCCGCAGTTAATGAACTGCTTTATTGGAAAACTACGGCCGCTAACAGCAGAGACAGCGGATCTTGTTTTTGTGTGTACATGGCAATATCGGCATGTGGGGACATTACATCTAAAAGAACCTGTCAGGGAAAGCCACGTGTTAGAGCGTTGCGTTGATTCAAACAAACTTGGGGACAGAAGTCTGGCGAGAGTGGGTGCCCGTCGGCTAGCCATTCTAACACCTTCATTAATAATGGGACATAGACCTGCATCTGCCTTGAGTATGGGTAAATATTTGGTGATAATACCTGTGACCTCTTTATACTCTGCCGAGAAAGTGGTCACTGCTTTGTGCTACTGCTTTACTCTTTCCTGTTCTCATTTGAGAACAAGTTTGATATTTTTTATTACTTCGGTTTTAATATTGTGTTGTATTGTTTTAATGCACTTTTTGGAACTGACCTGTACCCTGGCTCTGCCTTCTTGAGTGACACCGCCCTCATTGAGGTGGATAGGAGGTGGAGCTATGGACCGGGTGTGTACTAATATGTCAAAGGTTTTCCATGCAAACTCAGCTATGATTAAGGACCAGTAGGTCCGAAACATGTCAGTTTGAGATTCCATGTTTTAATACAGGATATGTCCTAACAATAAAGAGGATTCGTGGTGAATTGGTGCGGACCTTTCTTCTGTTGGATTATTTACAGTATATATTATATACTACCAGCATTTTTTTTTTTACTAGAACAGCATTCAAAGGGTTAAACACAGGATAGAAAAGCTCAATGCCGGGAAAGCTGGACGAATTTGAACTAGAGATGATGTTATCGTGTGCATAATTCTTCTCTGACACTGCAGAGTCTCTTGAACAAAGAGAGACAGTCAGAAAGTATTTCTGCTTATATTTCAAGATGAAAAAAACAGTTATGAATAAAATGCAAAGTCAGCTCTCAAAGCAAAAAAGTGTACTTTGGAAACTTGTAATTTATAAATGAATAATAATACTTATGCACAAAAGCAAATATGATAACCGTATTGCATATAAAAAGTAGGAAAACTTGTTTTTATTGAATATAATGTCAGGGTTTTATACCCCTTACTGGCTGCAGCTCGAGTGCTTTGAGTCCAACAGGAGAAAAGTGCTATACAAATGTTAGGATTAGAACCGTATTTTCTACGCGTTTTAAAGGTAAAAGAAGGGAAATCATTTTTATGTTTTGTGTTTTTTGCTTTCTCATTGTACACTATCGATGATTAAAAGATCTTATTTGCAAAAATAATAGTAATATACCCTCATGGCAGCCAAGTTCCTAAGGTAACGATATATATCTTTTCTTTCATATTTATATTTTTCTGACATATTGTAATTTTACAAGTCTTATTTTGGTACAGAATATGCGGATATGTTTTTGCTTGTGATTCAGTTTGTGACTCAAAAGAATACACAAGGCATGGACCTCAACTTTAAAAATCTCTAAACATTATTCTACTTTTTACCACAGTTAAAATGTTACCACATACATCTTGTAGTTTTGCTAAATCTTTCCCAAGTTTGATCATCATTTTAAAAATGACTGTTTTGATTGAGTTTGTCCCAACCTATTTTTATGTGACGTGGGTCAAACCTTTAAAACACACCAAAATGTATTGTACACAACTCGCCCCGGTTAAATGATAAACATGTGTCTCATTTAGTAACAAACTGGTGGAGCACTCTCCACACCTACACTGGACGTATGTACATATATATATATATATATATATATATATATCCTGTTGTCATTAAGTGGTTAATGTTGAAATACAGTAATTACAGTAAACTAATTAAGACATAAAAAAAGACAAAATAGACTAATTCAGGTTTAGGTCTATAACAGTGTACAGGCCTGTTCTCACTTGCAAACCCAAAATGCTAGCCATTAGTGCTATCATTTTGCACTGGTGATTTTGCAGCGATTAACGCAGTAAAATCATTGTACACTCTTGCGATTTTCGAGCAATCACGATTAGCACTTTTTTTAGCATTGTGTTTGCGATTGCTTTTTTTTAATTACATTATTTTCACTGGAGTTCCTCTTTAAGTGACTGTTATACTGCAGGCAGAACATTACAATGGCTGTGCCTGTAAAGTTTGCACAGAACGTATGAGTAACTAACCAAGTACCTAAGCAATGATTTGGCGACCAAAGATATGAAGGAATCAGAGTACCTGAACAGCAGTACAAACCGCTTGGTGAGCCAGCTGGTCGCCTCTTGCCACCACCCGCACAGATTCCATTGATAACTTCCAGTAATCCAGATAACACTCCACATACTTGGTCCCCAAACCATTGCTTAGTTACTTATATATCCTGTGGAATCTTTCCAAGAACAGCCAGTGGAGTGTTTTGCTTGCGGTAATAGAGTTACTAAGGCATTGGAAGTTTGATTACACACTGTGGATGCATATATTGTTGAATTTTCTGACACCCCATTGAACATTAATTAAGTGCCATGTTTCACCACAGTGCCGGGGGTAACCTTCTGTTTTCTATCTCAAAAAGTCAACTAATATTCTAATTATTAATTCCTTAAAGAGCATGGCTTTTATTAAAGGAAACCTGACGTGAAAGGAATTTGGAGGTGGCCATCTTTATTCTCTTATAAGCAATGCCAGTTGCCTGGCTGTTATGCTGAGCTTTAGTTGGTTTTTAATCACAAACCTGCAGAAAGCTTGCTGTAAGTTGAGTCAAATCAGAGTTAAAACCTGTTCATTCTGAGTCAGTGACATTAGAGGCAACTGGCATGGTTTATTAGAGAATAAAGATGGCAGCCTCTGTATTCCGCTCACTTCAGATTCCCTATAACATTTTCAGATAATTTTTCACAGTTAATGTGTTCTCATAACTTAAGCCCTTATTGTATTACCCATTTGAACTGTAGGGGAGGTGAGGAGGCGTCATAAAAGCACAGACGCTGCCTACACTAGGTGGGGGAAGTGAAATTGTTAAACACTCACACATGCAGCTGGCATGTTCCTTTGCCTGGTAAGTGAAGAAGAGCTATTGTGGCTTCACTATTCCAGGAAGAGATTTACTGCATAAAGTAGCCGATTTCAGACTAGGCCTCATCTCTTATACTGTCACAGAAGGATAAAATAATTGTTCTGGAAAGCCTAAACCTAATTGACATTTCTCAGTCTGAAGATTTATTCAAAACAGTTCCAGCATTAAATGGGGAGGGAAGGCTCAGGATCCTATTGAGCCTTTCCTGTGCCCTCTCTAATCCCTCATCCCAGTGCTGTCCCCCGTTCCACGTATTCATTGGCCAAATACATCTTCAAGATCCTCCGGAGACGGGTGGCGCCATACCGAGTGTTAGAATGTAAGTATACTTGAATTCTAGGCCTCAGGTACTAATGTCTAGTAAAGACTTGAGACGCAGGGTCTCTTTAAGCATAGTTTCTCAGAGAGAAATTATGAAGTCATTTACAAGAAGAATGTTCCTCTCAAAGGACACATAATGGGTTATTAGGTCTAAATGTCCCGACATTCAAACTACGAAAAGGTAAACAGAGCCGATATTTGGAAACCATTGCATTCCATGCATCTAGGGCATAAAGCACTGGCGCACTAGATGATGATATGGGTCACATGCCCGCCAATTGTAGGCTTGGGGGTATGGCTCGGGTGATGTCAGAATTTAACTCTGATGTTCACATAAAAGTAAGAGGCGGGATAGCAGAAGGGACTGCTTTTTCTGCATGCTATCCTTCTCTTTACGCTTTTATTTAGAATAATAGCTTCATGTCTGTATGCTGTAAATATATGTGATGTACATAGGACATAGGAAAGACTGTTTATACTCTGAAGAAATCAACATATAGCAAATGATGCCTGATGGAATACTTCTATAACTCTGATTGCTGAATAAACCCCTTAAAGGTGAAGGTGGCTGTCTCCGCTCTATCTCCTGTATGCGGTTGCTGTGAGTTGCAGCTCTAATGAGTTGCTGGTGCCGGAGTAAAAGGTGTATTGTGCTGTTGCCAATAGCAACCAACGTGTAGGTTCTTACACTGAACAGGCACGATTGTGCACTTGGAGGAGCCCCCGGAGGCGGTTTCACTGAAAAGGGGGATAGCGCTTGAACCAAGGAGACTGAAAAACAGTAGGGTAGGATCTAGAGCCTTCCGTCTCCATAGGCAAGTACTGCCATTTTAAAAGAAAAAAAAATTGCTACAGATTTGTTTTCGTTTTTTTGTTTTTTTTTTACATATCTTTTTATTAAAGTTTTCAACAGAGGCATAGAAATAAAATTACACAAAAAAAATATAAAAGGAAATCTATAAACACAGAAAACTATCAGTAAGAACAGAAACAGCCCGCCAAGAAGGTGCAAGTAATATTTGGAACAGTTACAAGTCAATCAATAGGAAATGAAACCCAAAAATGCATGAAGGGCTGCATATCTACTTAGTTCAAGGTGATTACGAAATTTACCCATAATCTTGTTCGATCTTCCATAGATCCCATAACCACCAAACCTCATCAAATAGGTCTACCCTGTTATTTAGTCTAGCGGTCATTTCCTCCAGCCACTTCACATCAAGAATTTTCTCAAGTTGGAGGAGACTGGGAATGCCACAGCGCTACAATAGATCGCCTGCGCAGTACCGTCCTGATGACGTCAGAGAGACCACGTGACCCGCACGGTGGAGCGCAGAAGAAGCCGACCCGGAACCCAACCTGGCAAGGTCGGCTGCGCCAGCGGAGAAGAGCGGGAGCCACCGGAGCTGCAGCGAGGGCACAGGACGGCTGACACGGGCTGGAGGAAGCCCCAGGTAAGTGGATCTTTTTTTTTTTTTAGTTCCTTGGATCACTCCTTTAAGGATAATAGCCACAAGCTTATTCATTTTACAAGATAACTTTGGGAGTGGATAAGCTAGAAGCAAAGTAAGCAGTTTACATTCCACTCAATGATTGGGTGACAGATTTTCAAAAAGGTAGGCTACGCAAGCATTCCCAAAAGATATGCATTAAGTTACCAGTAGCATTCTGACATCTAACAACAAGCCGGGACATTAGGATCCCATTTATTGATAACGACTGGGGTTCTATACCAGAAAAATAAAAGCTTGGAATGATTCTCCTTATAGGCAGTACATATAGGGAGCAAAGATGATGTCTGCCACATGGGTAGGATAATATCGATGGATAGATATTGGGACCATTTGGTCATACAACGATGGACAATAGGATGGTCTAAGGATGGCGTATGGAGGATTTGATACAGCATAGAGATCAAGAGAGGTTGGGTATGGCCTTGTGCACATAATACAAATTTGCTTTAAGGACAGCGGAGACCAGGTGATAAATATTCACAGGCGCAACAGTTATTTATTTACTCTTGCATTCCTCTATGAATTGACTTTCTGCATCATTCTATCCATAATTTAAAGAACAAATCTTAAACTGAAGGATTTAGTAGTAAAATTAAGGATTGCATGAAGTAAATTGTGAAAATAAGAATTAGTAGTGAATACTACGTGATTTCTCACCAAGGTGTCAATGAGAAAACTGATTCAGCTTTCTTAATATATTTGGTGTAGTTTGCCTTCTTAAAACAGAAGGCATTTGTGATAAATCCCATTTATGTGAGCAACTGTGGTCTCCCACAAGGCATCACTATTGATTATGCAAATCATCTCTGTATGCCCCTGAAGCCAGGCTTACATCCAGAATGGCTTGTGTATAGCAAGGCTATAGCTTACAACATTTACAAAGCCACATCAACCCAATATGCAGACAGCCTGATTTGGACTGTTGGTCCTCATCAGTGCATGGCAGAGATTGATATGGCTCTATGGGATAGTCTTTGGGACTTGATACCATCCTTGGGTCAGCTGGATAGTGTACTGGTTAAGACTGTTTTCTTTGATGTAGGATTTCAGCCCTTGATGTAGGGTTCAAATCCTGGCTTAGGACAGTACATAAAACAATAAGGAGTCTTTGGGCAAGTCTCGTTAAAGATCCTGGTTGCCCATAGAGCTGCAGGCCTGAAGCGATTTGAGTCCACCAGGAGAAAAGCACTATACGTTCTGTGTCATGTCTTGTGCATCTCTCTTCACAAGCGAGGTCCTATACTGAGTGTACAACAGCTCAGACAAAAAGGGAAAGCAACTGGTGACTGGAAATCCTCTGGCGACTGTACACTTGAAAATCTGAAAACAGTGTCAGTGAGAAGGCAGCAAAGAGTAAAATGATGACTCTTCAGCCCTGTTTAACCGTCTCCCATGAACTTGACTTATCAGACACTTCCCTCCCTCTGCTGTGTCTAACATGGCTGATGATTTATGAGGCGGGGAAGATGTAAGGTCTTAAATGTGGGATCAGGAGACTCCCTTGTTACATAAAGTCATCAGCACTAATCTCTGGCACCAGCAATACACAGACCACATCCAGGCTTGTCCCTCTAGCAGCTCCTCATAGACAATGTGCAGCCAGACTTCTTAACCCATTCTTTGCTGGACGAAGCTGAGCAGAGTAGAGTACAAATGTACAATGCAGAATAGTAGAAAAGAACTACCTGCTGTGGGTTTGGAGAAAATTCAGCAGTTTATTGGAGCATTACACAGCATAAATGACCCAATGTACTGAAAGCAGGTGTTTCACAGTAACAGTAGTCACAACCATGGCACATCTCTTAGCAATTTTGCAAGCAACAATTAACTTTAAAGCAAATTGTATTGACATGCATGGATTAGAGTTTATTGTGCTGTTCAGAATATGTCAATGTATGTCAAGAAAATAACTTCTGCAGTAATAGTATAGACATTGCCAGATGCTGCAACTTCTAATGCATGGCATGGTCTTTCTATATTTCAAAGCAAAACCATAGTTAAACAGAAAGTGTCCATCAAATCCCAAGTTCCGCCTCCTATATTTAATTTATATAATAGCTCATTTGCATTACTTAGCAATGCACAACGTTTGGTCTCAGGTTTTTTATCCTGTATCAGATACCGCTCACTATATATGTAGGATGTGGATGCATCCACTGTTATTGCCTCCACTGCTGTAGGAGATAAGCCTTGATGTTTGCACAGTGGCTTAAAGCGGATCCCAGATGAAAAACTAACTATAACAAGTAACTTGTCTATATATCTTATCTAAAGTTTAGATAGTTTACACAGCAAATCTAGCTGCGAACAGCTTCAACAGAATATGATTATTTCTTCCTGTGATACAATCAGAGCAGCCATGTTGTTCGTAAACATTACACAAAGGCAAAGCTGATAGTATCTCCAGCTCTCTGCCTGTGACAAATTCACTCTGATCTCCTCTCCTCCTCCCTCCTCCCCTCTGCCTCTGAAATCTCTGGCTAGTAACCTTCTCCTCCTCCTGCCCAGACCGATCTCCCATGAGCCCTTGCTACAGTGCCAAGGCTCTCTGAAAAACCTGTAGGTGAGGCTTTTTTAGTTTATAGGGAATTAGAGAAATACAACAAAACAAAAAAAGTATTTGGCTTGAGGAATGCCCTATAAACTATATGAAAGAAACACAATTATGCAATGAGTAAAAGTTTATCTCGGATCCACTTTAACCCACATGCCTGTTGGATACATGGTGCCAGCAATTGCTAAAAGTATTAGAGAAAGATGATTAACAGGACAGCCAGCCAATCTTTTGTTTAAAAGGAAATAAAGGTTAGCCTTCATATTCCTCTCAGTTTAGGTGTGCTTTAAAAGGAACCTGAAGTTAAATAAAAAGGAATACAGGAGGTTGCTGTCTTCATTTCCATAGGAACAATGCCAGTTGCATGGCTGGCTAGCTGAGATTTTGGCTTTAGTTGTTTGACTCACACATCTGGCACCTATTTAAATTAACTTTTTCTTCTAAGTTTTCTCCAAGGTAATATTTCACACCTTATCAATAAAATGCCTTTTAAGCCACAAGAAAATACTCACAATAATCTTAACACTACTTTACCATCTACTTTATGGTACTTTTGCAGAATATTGAAAAGTTATTGTAAATAGAAAATTAAAAATTGCTCGTATGCAATTAACTTTTTCTCCTGAGTTATTTCCTAGGAGACAATTTTCATATTCTCTCTGAAATAAATTTTAAACATTTTACAATGGAAAAAAGTACTTACAAGTGAAAGAGTACTATCAAAATTATTTTAAGTATTTTCTTGTTTGCTGAGGGTTTGAAGGGCATTTTATGACAAGGTCTGAAAATAGCACCTTGGAGAAAACTCAGGCGAAAAGTGAATTGCATATGTATCATTATCTCTTAGGAGAACACAACACTTAGGGGAAAAGGTGACTTGAAGGATCAGTTCTGCATGCTCATTCTAGGCCAGTGACCAAGTATTAGATGCAGAGAATCAGCACACAAGTCAGGCAACTGGCATGATTTATTCGGGAATGAAGATGGCCCCTCTATTCCTCTTACTACAGATTCCCTTTAAAGGTCATCAGGGACAATCTGCAATGTTTTAGTCACACAACTGGATATGTCAAGTGAACCCACCTCTGCTGTCCTGGAAATCAACCCATGAAGTCTGACTTGTATGCGTCTATTACAGGCAAGGGATGCAACTGAAATCAGATTTTAAAAACTTGTAGACATTCTGCACATTTTTTTTTTAAAGTTCTTCTTTCCCTCCACCTCCCAAACACCCCTGTGCCATAGGTCACTGCAGCAAAAAGAAGGATAAAAAGTGGCTTGGTTTACCTAAACCACCTCTTTACCCAAAAAACTAGCAAATGTCTTCTTCACACCCTCCCATGTAGAGGTGGCCCCCTGCATGTCAGATCAATAATGTAATTACCCATTCCCTAAATGGAGAGGGTGTGGCCAGTACTGCCACTCATCTTTCCTCCGAAGGACAGCAATAAAAGATGGTATGGCAAGAGTCACCAAGCTCCAATTTGCAGGTGACAAACCGTGGGTGTAAATGGCTACTTCATTTTTTTTTTATTTTTTTTTACTTTAATGATATAAAATAGAAAGTGTAAGGATGGGGAAGGAAATCCTGGAATTCCAGTACAAGCTGTTCCACCAAGTAATGACAGATAATGTGAAGGGTATTCCAAAAACAAACGTTTTATGAACTGTTATTGAACGTAATGACAATTCCTACATGTCCTGCTATTAGATTGTAAACCCTGCTGTGAGATGGTTAGCATTTTTAGTGTACTCTGTAAAACTGTGAAAAATGTGTCAGCCCTATATAAATGCATAATTAAAACGTCCTAGCAATTGAAGTAAAACTACAGAATTACAAGTATTTTTCTCACACATGATAAGTTCAGTGATAGAATCCAAACGGAAAAAAAAACTGTACATGTTGACATGTTTTGTAGAACAAGAAAAGTGTGTCCAATTAAAAATTCTATGCTCCAATACAGTGGAGGAGATTTCTTGCCATTAATAAATACAGGTAATTTACTGACACCCATGCAGACATAAATAAAGTGCCTGAATGAAGGTGTGCACGGTTTTTAACCTGCATGCAAATTAACAAGTTAGCTTACTTGGACATGAGGCAACATAAGACGAAGGATGGATGCATGACACACAAACCTAAAAAAAATACCAGATACACATTCCCTCTGACTCCTACTACGCACAAGTTGGGTGTCATTAAAACTCTATGTCACTGGGTGCACATGGTAACTGGCAGTGCCAAAGCAAAGAATAAGAAATGGAAACATCTCAGAGAAACTTTAAATATTTGCAGCTATCAAGCCTGGGCATAGTTCCCAACTGTCCCTCTTTTGGAGGGACAGTCCCTCTTTCCTCCTCATTTGTCCCTCTTTCAGGACTTTGTGCCTCTTTCTATGTAAATATATATATTTATCTACTAAAAATGTGTGATCAGGGGTGTGGCTTAATTGTCCCTCTTTTTCATCTCATTCCTCCTCATTTGTCCCTCTTTCAGGACTTTGTGCCTCTTTCTATGTAAATATATATATTTATCTACTAAAAATGTGTGATCAGGGGTGTGGCTTAATTGTCCCTCTTTTTCATCTCAAAAAGTTGGGAGGTATGACACTGGGCTGAAAAAAAGATAAAAAAATGCACCCAACTAAAGAACAGAGGACAAAATCAGAGCTCAAAGACCGACATCTTGATCTTTTAAGTGGCTAGAGAACACTTAAATTTGCTGTATGCAGTTCAGTGTACTGATGAGTACAAAGATGTGTACACTGGTAAGACCAAGCTACCTTTAAACAAGCACATGGCCAAAAACAGAAGGGCTAGCTCTGAAGTCCACGATTCTGTGGTCTACCTACACCAAGGAAAAGGACTTTTGAAGATGAGGTCCACAGTATCAGAGAGAATAAATTTGGTTCACAAAAGGTTCAAGAGGCAATGATGAAGTGGCACAATCGTCCCTAAGAAGAAGGGAGCCTTTGACAGCATTAATTCGTGACACACAATGCTTTTTTATCATGATTGGTTAAAGGTTTTAAAGAAAGGTGTGCGTACACATCTTTGACTGATGTTGCCGTTCAGGATTGGGACCCGATCACCCTGGGCAGCATTGGTGGGCCGGGCTGATGCAATGTCAGCTGTATAGCTGACAAGGCGTTTTGTTGCTTTGCAGGGGGCAGAGGGATGACGAAGAAGCAGGTACGTGACTTGACTTGGCGGGCGCAGGAGTAGGGTGCACAATGAAGTTGGCTGGCGCTCAACCAAGTTGATCCACTGGGCGGATCACATGCGGAGCAGAGGTTGGGGGACATCTGTACACATGCCTGACTACCAGCTGAGGCGTTCATTATCGCCCCCTCAGTGGACTTTAGTCATATGTGTGTACGTAGCTTAAAGAGACTCCGTAACAAAAATTGCATCCTGTTTTTTATCATCCTACAAGTTCCAAAAGCTATTCTAATGTGTTCTTGCTTACTGCAGCACTTTCTGCTATCACAGTCTCTGTAATAAATCAATGTATCTTTCCCCTGTCAGACTTGTCGGCCTGTGTCTGGAAGGCTGCCAAGTTCTTCAGTGTTGTGGTTCTGCTATGAACTCCCCCTTCCAGGCCCCTCTATGCACACTGCCTGTGTATTATTTAGATTAGGGCAGCTTCTCTCTTCTCTCATCTTTTACAAACTGGATAAATCATCCTCTGAGCTGGCTGGGCTTTCACATACTGAGGAAATTCAGACAAGGGCAAAGCTGTTTGCAGGAAGAAAAGAGCAGCCTGAAACTTCAGTACATGAGAGATGCAGGGGGAAAGAAACACACAATGATCTCTTGAGATTCAAAAGGAAGGGTGTATACAGCCTGCTTGTGTATGAATGTATTTTCTATGTGTGGACATACTGTACATCAACCTACTTCCTGTTTTGGTGGCCATTTTGTTTGTTTATAAACAAACTTTTTAAAACTGTTTTTAACCACTTTTAATGCGGCGGGGAGCGGCGAAATTGTGACAGAGGGTAATAGGAGATGTCCCCTAACGCACTGGTATGTTTACTTTTGTGCGATTTTAACAATACAGATTCTCTTTAAGTGAGGCACTTAAACAACTCATATCTGCTGCTGCATTAGAGTGGTCCATTTTCCAGTAAACATAAAATGGCATATACTTACCATAAGATTTGCATCAACTCAGAATTATTTGACCTCCCTACCCCTTACGTGTCATGTGTGCTACTTTCATTGAGCATGTGCAAGCCTAGGACAAAGTAAACATGAGGGGTCTAAGGACACAGCCCTCACAAGTAAGAGGCCTGGGTATGGAAGGAGGGGGGCAAACACTTATTGACACCAAAGCTACTCAAATGCAGTCTTACTTCAAGTCACCATCAGGGAATTACCAGCCCACATTAAGGCTAATTCACATGTCAAATAGATTTAGTCATGTAAAGTAGAATCTGAAGAGCACAATAGCAGGAATCTTAAAGAGGAACTCCAGTGAAAATGTAGTAAAAAAAAAAAAGTGCTTCATTTTTTTACCATAATTATGTATAAATGATTTAGTCAGTGTTTGCTCATTGTAAAATTTTTCCTCTCCCCGATTTACATTCTGACATTTATTACATGGTGACATTTTTACTGTGGGCAGGTTATGTAGCTGCTCCTAGCTGTTTTGGCTGTTAGAGACAGCTGTAAACAGCTAATTCCTGTCTGTGAGCCTTGTTACATTGTGGCAGTTTGCCCAGAGTACCGCGGTACTCAGAGCTTCTTGTGGGGGGGGGGGTTTCAGCACAAAATCAGTCATACAGCGCCCCCTGATGGTCTGTTTGTGAAAATCATTATATCTCTCATGTAAAAGGGGGTATCAGCTACTGATTGGGATAAAGTTCAATTCTAGGTTGGAGTTTCTCTTTAACTTGACCAAGTGTCCCTGCTCATCTTAATGCAGAGGGGTTAAAAAGAGGGATGTGAAGGACTTGTGGCTAAAAAGGAATACAATGCCTCAACCATAGTGCTTCCTGAGATTTGCAGTCAGTTAGATTTGTACCCCATCTAATTGTAAATAAATAAGAAACAACAAAGTTGGTATATTGCTTTTAAAGCAGAACACCTCTTTAAGTATGAGCGTCTAAACCTAAAAGGAATGACATGTTTAAAACCATTTTAGGACCGCCCATAGTAAAACCGACCTTATATGAACGCTAGTTTCCGACACATAGTAGATTTTTACTACAAAATTCTTGCGCACTTTGACAGCCGACACCTTCTGGAGTGAAAGAAGAGTAAATTTGATTGGCTCCTGATCATCTGATCACTAGAATCGCATAATTATCGTTTTCTCTCAAAATCTTAATTTTCACCTCCATTTAGAGCCCCTGCAAAATACCTAAAAAATAAATGATCTACATAATTTTGACATTTCTGCATAGAAAACATGGATCAATCCATTTCTGAAAGTTTTACCACTGTAATTTGAGATATTTACAGATTTTTGGTTGAAAAATTATGATTTTTTTTTCATTTCTAATATTTAAAGGATATCAAAAGAAAGCCCTATTTGTCCTAAAAAAAACAAGACTTAATATGTTTGGGTGGACTAAATATTGCCAAAGATCTTTCAACTTAAATCGGAACTGAAAGGTGTTAAAAAGATAAGAGTTTCACTTAGCTGGGGCCTCTGCAGCCAACCTGTGCCCCTGCCGTGACATACCGATCCTCCGGTCCTCTGCCGCTGCTCACATTTTTTTCTTGTAGTGGAAGCAGAATTCCAAGTCGACCTCCACTGCTCCCTGGTCACACATATCTCCATATCTCCAGCGCTGCGTAATATGTTGGCGCTTTATAAATACAATAAATAATAATACGCGTTCCTGTGGCCAGGAGCGTCCTGTGCAGACGCAGCAAGATGAACAAAGACTCACTGCGCGAAGAGAAAGTGAGCCGCGGGGTGGGAATGGAAGATCGGTATGTCACGCTGCGGGCACAGGATGGCTGCAGGAGGCTGGCACAAGACCCAGGTAAGTGAAACTCTTATTTTTTAACACTGCTTTAAGAGAAGGCATTGCAGAAGTTTAAAATTGGCTTGGTCCTTAAGAGGTTAAAGGACAACAGTAACAATATTTATTTCCTTTTAAGCAATACCAGTTGCCTGCCTGCCCTGCTGTTCCTCTGCCTCTAATACTTTTAGCCATAAACCCTGAACAAGCATGAAGCAGATCAGGGGTTTCTGACGACACGGTCACATCTGACAACATTAGCTGCATGCTTGTTTCTGGTGTTATTCATACACTTCTGCAGCCAAATAGACCAGCAGCGCTGCCAGGCAACAGGTATTGTTTAAAGGGAAATAAATATGGCAACCTCCATGTTCTCCTCACTTCAGTTGTCCTTGAAGGTTAAGAATCTGTGTAAGTAAAGGTTGCATGTGAATTGTAGAATTTTTCATCGTTAGAAATCATTTGAGCAACAGTAGGAGTTTTCTGTGATTAACAATATCAAGGTTAATGTTCCCAATGGATCACTTTCATTTACAAATATATCCTGGACAACATGTCACAAAATGCACGGCAGAGGCTTAAAGTGTAGCCTTTGCTCTTTGCATTGGACATGCCTTTGAGAGTCATTTTCAAAGGAACAACAAATCAAGTGATTATAATTCTGCTATAAAGATCAAAGTTTCCTCTTCTTCCTGACCAAAGATGTCCTTAGAATGCATGTCTAAAGACTCTACAGCTCATCTCCTGAACATGCACTTGAGAATCTTAGATGATTTAAGTCTTTAGTTAGAGTTAAAAGAGTAGTATGAAAGGGTACAGGAACCAAACACCCTATTCTAAAGTTTAGAGGATGAAGGTTGAAAAACTTAAGTATTTTTCAGAAGGTACAGGACAGGAGGAAAATGTAAGCAAGAAAAAGCTATGGGCATATAAGAGATAACTGATCTTGTCTAAATATCGTAAAATCAGAATCTGAAAGAATGGTGCCAAGCAATTAGGTAAATATCATTATGTACAAAAGGCACAGATAAAAATGGGAATGGATTAGTAAAAATCCAATGACCTGCGTATGGGAGGCCCGTTGTACTTGACTCTCCTCATTACTCAAGACAGGCTGAAGCTTTACTGGCTTGTGTAGAGATATCACAAGCCCTATGTTGTTACATCCAAATGGGCATGTACAAATCACAAGTGCGTGTTCGCTGAGTGAACGCATGTGCAGTGCACGATGATTCATGCCAAAATATATAACCCCGGTACATAAAAGCCTGCTTTTCCTTGCACTCTGTGCTATCTTATCATCCAGCTTTGGCTAGCTTTCTAGTATTTGTACTTGGCCTGCCAGATCCTAATGGATGCAGTTATCGACCTTGGCTAGCTTCTTTATTTACATCTGTCAACCACCTGTCCTGACCTTTGGCTTATGACCTGGCTATGCATGTCCTCAGTCTGCCCTTGACCACAGCTTGTTCTACGATTACAAACTCCGCAACGCAGTGCAACATGTTCTCTCCTGTCACTGGTAGGGTAATCCTCAGGGTTGTGACCTGGTGGCAACCAGGAAGCATTGCAGTAAGCTCCCCACTACGGTTAATGACCCATCATGCATTGCAAGGTACCCTGGTGAAGACTTGTAGCCAATTAGACTAAACATCCTGGGAGAGCCTAAGCCTACCACTGGTGGCAGAGTCAACAGAACCTGATCTAAACCATAACAAAGCCCTATTTTAAGTGTTTCATGTAAGCAGCCGCAATGGTCAAACACTAAATCAGTAATGTGAATTCAGCACAAAACAAAACCACAGTACCTGATCCTACTGAAAGGTCTTTAACCTCCCTAGCGGTATGGACAGAAATGTCCGTTCAAAAAAACATGCTGTGAACAGTATAAACATGCATACACATCAATACTCTCCTGCACTGTATACTAGACACTTGCTTGACACATTTTGGCAAGTTACAGGGAAAAAAAAGTTTTAAAAATAAATTTTATCACTGTTTGCACAGAAATCCTGGGGAAATTGAACGCTGGGAAGGTTAATAGGTTTGACAACGGAATTGCTCCATTCAATGATTTCAACATTAAAGCACACCAGAAGTGAGAGGGATACGAATGCTGCCATGTCTATTTCCTTTAACCTCCTTGGCAGGTATCATGAGTCAGGCTCAGGGTGGAAAAAACAAGCCAGGAGCAGTAGACCTGAGTGTGACTCGTAGTAGCCACTGGGAGCCTTGTGCAGAGCACAGTGCGCCATGGCGTTTTCACCCACCTCCCCAGGGATCCACACGCCGGCAGCCTTTCTCCTTCCTGCCCTCTGAGTCTCTGCATCCCTTGGGTGAGATCGCCGTTTGTCGTCATGACGACAGACGGCGGTCTCACTACAGGGTAACAGTGCCAACCGGAGGACGGATGGAGAACTGCAGGGAGGGGAGTAAGTGCTGGGGCTACTGCAGGCTCTCTAGTAGCATGACGTTTTTCCCTGGTTTTAGGGTCCAAAAGCCTGCAAAGAATTGCACCGCTTTTAGACCCTAAAATCTGGAAAGAATCATACCACTTGGGGTGGGTGGGGGGATTGGGGGGGGGGTGGAGCAGTAAAACAATATCAGTTCCCTAGCAGATCTGCTGATATCTTTGGCATCAGTAGTGTCACACTTCAGTCGGAGCATCTGATCTGCGTGCTTGTTCAGGTAGAGGATTAACAGGACACCAGGCAACTAACATTATAAATGCGAAAGTTTGGATACGCCACAATGGATTTGAATGAAATTTGGCACACACATAGTACATTACCTGGAACAACATATAGGATACTTTTTATACCCATAACCAAAATGTGGGCAGGGACAAATACAAATTTCACTGGGAAAATGTACACTGCAGCCATTCTTACACTGCTAATAGTAGAGTTCTCAAACGTGGCACACCTGGTCACCGGGTGACTGGAATTAATATTCAGAAAAGTGGGTGGAGCCTTCAAAAGCCAATCAAAATTCACCTATTGATTTTCAAGGGGAATATTTAATTGCTGTCATTCTTGCACGGTTAATGGCACAAGCCTCAAACCTGGTACAGTTGGCCATTGGGTGACTGGATTTCAAATTCAAAAAAGGGGGTTGAGCATGAAACAGCCAATAAGATTTGTTTAATTTCAATGCAAATTGATGCCAAAGACCGCATAGCTCACAAACTTGGTCATTGAATAATTGTGTTAGGGTTAAAAAAAAAAAAAGTGGGCGCAGGGCCAAGTAAAGGCAGAGGTGAGAGGCTCCAGGCTCAGGGCGCAGTGTAGGAGGGGGCGCACAACTTACTCAGTTATTCCCCTATTGTGTTTGAAACAGAGAGAAATAAGAAAAGGGGATACATAGCAGTGACTGCAAGCCAGATAACTAGAGATTAAGGTGTTGGGGGCCCTGGGGTGCCTCTTGGTCTAATAACAATTAGTGTGTAAATGTTGGGGTGAGAGGTAGGGATGGAGAGGCGCACTTTGGTTTCTCAGCCTTGCGTGCTGGGGGACCTTGTCCCGCCTCTGAGTGGGTACAGCCAACACCAGCCAAATACATACCTCAGCGATACCGGGCCATCAGCGCGCGTGTGTGTGTGTGTGTGTGTGTGTGTGTGTGTGTGTGTGTGTGTGTGTGTGTGTGTGTGTGTGGTGTGTGGTGTGTGGTGTGTGGTGTGTATTTCTGAAGCCAGTAAGATCAGCAGAGCAGCCAGGCAACTAGTATTTAAAAAAAAATAAAAAAAAATATGACATGCCTCCATATCCCTCTCACTTCAAGTTCCCTTTAACTGTGACCCTTGCCTCACTAAAAACAAAATGTGTGTGCTCTCATGCTTCTGTGGCTATGTGAACGTAAGAGCGTGCATTAAACAATGAATGAATGTTTGTGCATGCACTGCTAAGTGTGTGCAGGGTCTCCATAGAATTATAAATGTTCATGCGTCTGCACCTACGTGAATGAGAAGATCTGTGAATGAGAGCATCTCTGTGAGTGAGTGTGTTACTGTGTGTAAATTATATAGGTAGAAAAAAAACAACGTTTTGTAAGAAATAATACCTTTTAATGGCTAACTAATAGAGTTAAATGATGCAAGCTTTCTGGGATCTAGTCCCCCTAGTGTGTGTAAATTAAAATTTTCCAATATAAACCAATTTTACAAATGAGTGGAACAGCAGCTACTAAAGCCAAAACCATTTATTACATTGTAACAATATGTATAAAGCCCAGCTATCAATCCTTTTAATTTATGACTCACAATGCCGTACATAGCTGTGAACTTATCTCTACAGACACGAGAAAGAGTTGACTTTTATGGGAAGAAAACATAACGGACGGGTAAACTATTCATAAACAAAGTATGAAATGGTTGTGAACTATGCAGGACATCTTTGGAAAGTGACAAAAGTCATATAAATATTTTAATACTTCGCATATTTTTAACTGTTTCTGTTCACAACATTTAGCTGTGCATTCTTTATGGCTAAGCTTTGCACTGTCTTCAAACAAAAACAGTGTATTAAAGTATCAAATCTTTAATGTTTCTGAAGCTATGGATACTTTCACATTGATTTATGGACACAAAAAGCTCTTGCACATACAGGAAACCCTCCATGTTAGCAGGATCCCTATAATAATATTTAGAAAGAGAGCACTTGTAGTTTATTGGGAAGGCTAAACTGGTGTGCAAACAATGTAGTGTGAAGGAGACACTTCTGAACTCTATAAACTGTGATAAATATTGTGCGAGCAGCTAAGACAGTAAATTTGAATACGTTAATTTGTGCACACTGTCTACAGAGCTATAGTTCACTACACCTTGTGGTACATTCTTTAATGTTTTTGAACAAAGACGAAGGCCCTGTTCACACTTGCGTTTTGGCAAGTAAATGGACCGGATCCTGATCGGATCCTGATCGGATCAGGATCTGATCCTGATCAGAACCGTACGGTTCCGATCCAGATCCGGTCCGTTTGCATCAGGCATGCATCAGGCTGCCATCCGGATCCGTGGGCAAAAAATAGTTACATTTAAAGAAAAAAAATGTTGAGGTCAGCAGAAGGTGCACCTGGTGCACCTGTAGAATCAGGTTCCTCTGCTGTAGGCCTCACCTCCACCTCCGACATTCTGTCAAACAGCTCCAGCACGTCTGTCACTGTTGCTCCACTCCAGACATGCTTGGCCCATGTGTCCCCATCCGAAATGGCCGCTTGGATACGCATAGGAAGTGGGGTAGAACGTCAGGTTTTTGTAGGCAGTGTGTTCTGTCCCTTCCGTTCCCCATTGGTTTCTGTGTTCCGGATGGTGCTGTCAGGCTCAGGTCCGGCTCCGGTCCGGGTGCGTGGGCCGGAGAGCTGGACCCAAAAAATAGCGCATGTTGGAAAACTGTCTGGAGTCCGGATCCGGCTCCGTACTGTACGGAACGTATGTATGTGAACGTCCGCATAGCCTTTGCATTGCTATGCGGAACGTATCCGGATCAGATCCGGAAAATCCGGATAGCGAACGCTAATGTGAACCGGGCCTAAGAAGCCTGCAGTCCCACCTAGCAGGATGTGGAAAGGCCACCTAGCAGGATGTGGAAAGGGAGACTACCTGTGCCATATCACAAGGAAAGTGTGAAAATGAACTTACTTAAAGCAAACCAATCTAAAATAACTTTAAAAAGTGCCCCTCAAGTCAGGTTAGGTCTGGAAATGGTAACCTTACGTATTCCTGAACATCTAAAGCTTACTGTGCATGCACGGGCTTGAAAATGCTCCTATGAAAGCACAATACCACTAGAACATATTATAAATGGAAAGTCTTTCTTTCCATTCTGTATATACAATTGTACTCCTAAAATTGTACATAGGTAGATCATTTTTACTTGCTAATTTTTAAAAGTAGCTCACAGGCCAAAAAAGTGTGGGCACCTCTGGTGTATGGTAAATATATATAAAGCCCTTAGACACATTTTCTTTAAACAAGGAACATACTTTAGAGGTACTTCTTTTATAAGATGCAAAGCACAGAAACAATGTCAGTGTACTGTAGTCTTGTAAAAGATGAAGACAAGTTGGAGTATTTACAGATGAAGACTCAAAAATGAGTATAAGCTAGCTAGGACTGTGGGGAGCTTCAATTTTAAAAGCTATTGATTTTTATTTTATTCTATTTTTTTAAGGGAAAAAAACATCTGTGACTAAATGGGACTTCCTATACATAACTGCACATTCTTTAAGTAAAATCATTATTGCTAAGAATGGAGTCATCTTCTAGGTAGGTTGTAATAAGTAAAGTAGTTATATTGGTAAATCCACCAATAAGGTCCTGGTGAGTAAAAAGAAATGAGCACTTCCCTATGGTCAAGTGGATATAGGCTTCAGTCATTCAGACTCAATGTGTTAAACTAATTAAAAAGTAGCTAAAGCCTTAATAATGAGCAGCAAGAGGGCAAGGGGGGAGTGCTAATTCCTGGAGGGACTGGAGGGGAAAGCAGTGTAAAAACATACTATAGTCACGGTAATACTTCCACTTAAGTGCCCCTTGAACTAACAAGAGTTATACATCAAAGACGGAGGTCAGCACAGCAGTAATGGGATGCAGATGGAGCTGCATCCAGTAGGTGAGGACTCCAGTAGAATGTGATAAGCATAAGGAGGAGGTGAACACCTAAAGGCTGTATGTACGGATTTAAGATCACACTTTTTAGGAGGCACCCGCTGGTGGTACACAGCATGGTGGTATTGGGTTTTGTATTTAGGATTCAGAAAAACGAATTTCTTGCAAGACTGGCAGAATCACTTTAGTTTTACCATTCTATTCAAGCTATAAACAAAGTAGCAATGAAAAGTGATATCAGGTCTCCTGCACCTCAGTAAAGCAATCAGTAGGCCTCACCAGCAGAGTCCACCCCACAAGTAAAGATTAACTGGTTTAAATAACACATATTACCACCCAATTACATGATGGCACCACTTACCTTGCTGTATATCCTTCATATCCAAATGTAAACTTGAAATCAGAATGCCTACCGCCTGGGATCTCTTTGGGTCTAGCAGCTTTATAATCTGAACACAAAAGCAGAACAGTGCATTAAGAGGTTGTACAATAAATGCATTTATACATTATGCAATAAGACAGCAAGCGGGTCCTTATGTCCCATAATGCTTTACAGAGAACACCATCAAGTCTCTACTAGAGTCACACACAAACATGTGTCAAGGTGGGTTGCTGTGAAGCAGGTAGAAAGTGTGCAAATGGCAAGCAATTAAAAAAGGGTGCCTCGTAGAGCCATGTTTACCTATGGCTCAGTTCACATTACACGCATTTACGGTGCCAAACAACCCCTATTGTAGCCAATAGTCTGCAAAATAGAAGATTGGCTCCTCTGTTCCTTCACTACCTAGTATCAGATTGGTTACTTCTGTAGCTAATTGGTTTCTAGTAATGCATGGAGAGCTCAACTCGCCACCTGGGAGCACGATTACCATCACATTCTATAGGCATCTATTAGATGCCAGCCGATCTCCGCGCCCAAATCACCTGCTTCACAAATATCCCTATGCTTTCTATTTTTGATTAGCTAAGTTTAGTTTAACATACCCACTTAAAGGAGAACTGTAGTGAGAGGTATATGGAGGCTGCCATATTTATTTTCATTTAAGCAATACCAGTTGCTCGGCTGTCCTGCAGATCAATGTGGCTGCAGTAGTGTCTGAATCACACCAGAAACATACATGCAGCTAATCTTGTCAGATCTGAAAATAATGTCAGAAACACCTGATCTGCTGCATGCTTGTTCCGGGTTCATGGCTAAAAGTATTAGAGGCAGAGCATTAGCAAGATAGCCAGGCAACTGGTATTGTTTCAAAGGAAATGAATATGACAGCCTCCATATTCTTCTCGCTACACTTGTCCTTTAAAGGTTAGATTTAGGCAAGGTTTTGTACTGCACCAAAACCAACTGAACACAAAAGACCATAGCAGCAAAAAACAAAACACTGCCCGTGCAACTAAAAACAGGGAGAAAGGAGGGGGAGCGTCCTTATTCCTCTCACTTCAGATTCCCTTTATGTTAAAGAAATTGCCATTACTCTTCACAATTCAAGAGAAACTCTTGAGAAGATAAGGTGTAACTAAAGGACACCGGAAGTGGGCTAGATATGGAGGATACCATATTTATTTACTTTTAAACAATTCCAGTTGCCTGCCATGCCTGACTGTTCTGCTGATCACTTTGGCTGCATAAGTGTCTGAATCACACACCTGAAAAAAGCCTGCTACTAATCCAGTCAGAAATCAGTCAGAGTGCAGCTGATCTACATGCTTGTTCAGAGTCTATGACTAAAGTCTTGTACACTCGTTGAATAAAAGTAGTTTGACAAATGACATTAAATGACAACAATGAGTGACCGATAGGGCTGCACGATTTAAAATGGATATCGCGATTCACCGCAAGATGATTTCCTAATGGTCAAAGTAGCAATTTTTTCTATGTGTACAATTTTAAGCATGCAGGCTTTTTACGCTAACTATTTTAAGCGTACCATGCGTAGAATTATTTGTGTTGGCTGCGCAGCACGCTTCCTCTTTCCGGTCGGAAGGAGTCAGAGCGGTAGTGAGTAGTGTAGTGCGGCCAGCACGTTGCTTGTGGAGGAGATGGATCCGCCCATAAGGCACCCCTGTTCTGCACTCTGTCTCCCATGGTCACACAGTGTACTGTACATTTGCTCACATGCCCTGGATCTGTTATCTCTCCACTATCCTGTCGAGCAAAAAACTTGAATCACCGGGATCGGCTGTGGTACTCCGCTTTGTATTTATTAATAGCTGCTATTTGTTTTGATAAATTCACAATGCAGTAAAATGTAGAAAGTGACGTATCTATCAATTTGATGGTATGATGTCATTTTCTGTCAATGCATGTTTTTTAAATGTTACTGTACATTGTGAATTTAATGCTAAAGCTTGATTTGAAGAAAATCAGGAGAAAAAAAATGGAAATCACAATTTGACAGGCAAAAAAAAATTTCTATTTTTTGCTAAAACCATGCAGGCCTAGTGACCGATAATGCAAATGCTGCCCAATCAAACTAGAAGATCAATTCACATGATTATTGGGCAAATATCAACCTGTCAGCCGGGTGTGTACATTCAAACAACATTGTTGAGGAGAGTGCGTGTTGTGGGAAACGTCATTTCCGCTCCTAGTATACGAACAATATAATCGTTTGGAATATTTGTGTGCATGAAAAACGCCATTTAAATTTATTTTTTTTTGGCCAGGCAATTTCGTTCCAGCAACATCGCTCATTTGTGTGCGAGGACTTTAATCTAATGTATGAACAGACCTTTAAATTATAAGAGGAAGAGGATGAGAAGGAGTTCTAGTCAGATTCTTAATGCAGTGACTACAGTACTGAATACATTTTATTTACAAGTTGAGGTTGTACTACTTTACGTAAAAAAAATAATATGAATTGATATTAACCCCAAAACACAGGCAGTTATTAATCACGGACCTTGGAAAAGAGGTCTAAAGATTCATCAGTCACATGTTAACAGTGGCGGTGCCCTAAAGCACCCCCCAGCGTGAACTGACTTTCGGCGTTGCGTCAGTTCATCAGCAGCAGCAGCCCGCAGTGGGAGAGCAGGGCTACGGTAAAATGGCGCCCGAAGTCCTGCTCTGGAGACTTCAAGTTTGCACTGCAGGGCTTCGGGACCCATTTTCCCATGGCCCTGCTCTCAGCACGGGAGTTTTAGTTCAGGAAGTCGGGGACTTTGGGAGCTGCGCGCCGGACAGAGGCCCGGAGAGGAGGGCTTCTGCTGGTGAGTAAATGTTTTTTTTTTTGTTTACTAACATAACAGGTGTATTTTCTTTGCAAATCTGCCACATAATTGAAGTGTTTTCTGGTCAAATCTGCAACATGATTAAACATGTTTGCTGGTTAAATCTGACACATGATTGACCGTGTTTTCTGGTTTAAATCTGACACGATTGAACGTATTTTCTGGGCAAATCTGACATGATTGAATGCATTTTTCTGGTCAAATCTGCCGCATGATTGAACATGTTTTCTGGTCAAATCTGCTACATGATTGAACGTGTTTTCTGGTCAAATCTGCCACATGATTGAACGTGTTTTCTGGTCAAATCTGCCACATGATTGAGCGTGTTTTCTGGTTTAAATCTGACACATAATTGAACACGTTTTCTGGTTTAAATCTGCCACATTATTGAACGTATTTTCTGGGCAAATCTGCTCACATTACGTGCATTTACTGGGAAAAAGGTCACCCAAACTCGGGCCCACTGTCTTTGCGTTGCACTTTTAAATTACAATTAGCTCTGCTCTCACCCTGTCATGGCCATGCCCATTTTTTTGCTGCAGGTTATAGCCACACCCATTTTCTGCCGTGGTGCGCTTGGGTTATCAGCTACCCCAGAAGTTGGTCCAGCACCTGCATAGCACCCCCCCCCCCCCAAAAAAAAGCCGCCACTGCATGTTAAAAAAAAGATAGTTCATAACCTGCTCCGCACCACAATTAGCTCTGAAGAAAGTAGGAAGACATTCCTGCGCACACTGTGCCAGCAGTAAATGGGTAAACATCTTTAAACACAGAAAAATTCAGAGGAGAAGAAAATGAGGAAATAAATCTCAGTGATAAACATCCCACACCCAAAATCCTTTTATGCTAAATATTTGAGAGGTCCACGTAATGCTCAGCCAAGGAGTTCAGGTCTCTAAACACAAATACACATGGTCACAATTACTCGTGAGACTGGCCCTCTGGGAGTGAAATGAAATCATTAACGCTCTGCTATCCAGACTGAACCATCCCACAACTAACCGGTGTGGTGCCAGGCTAGATCAGCAGCTGAAAATCAGTACTTCCACATCCAGCCAGACTTCTCATATGCCATGACTTATTGTGTTCCTTTTGGTAAGGGATAAGCGCACAAAAAGCACTGACAGCGCAGCACCTTACAGAATTACACAAACCAACGCCTCCTCGTTGTGAATTAGTTAAAATCATAACCATTTCCAGCATGTTTTATTCAAGACAAAACAGGTTTCACAGAACTTTATCTATAGGAAAATAAACCTATTAGCCTGTAAAGTGTAACAAGCAGTGGGGATGACATATTTGTTGTCAGTTACGGTCTGTATACTTGGCAATATTGGTCTACAGCTCACTGTCCTGTTACAGGGAGACCCATTGCTATAAAAAAAAGCAAAAAATAAAATCTAATACCCAGCTGCTTCTCTTTTGAGCTGTAACAGACCCCCATTGGGGTACAATAGATAGCAGGGGGTGAAATAAAACCAGTGTAGGAGATGCAGCAACAGACTAGGAACATATGGACATAGTAGTTTAGAAGGCATGGAAATGCTTTATTGATCACCACTATTATGGAATAAGAACAAAATAACCAGGGTGGTGATTGTGCAACTATTCTACATGTAGACTATATGTACACAATGATCTAACCTTTATAAAGAATAGTTATTTCAACAATACAATCACAAAGTGACCAGTGCAGGAATGTTAACCTTACCAGTCTATTTGTAATGCTGATAGTCCACTGGATATACAATATTATCTACATACACACCTGCACTAGAAAAAAGAAACATTTTCTGTTGGATTGCTAGAGTTCAGTAACTCATTGAATGGATTTACAAAAAAAAAAAAAAAATCTTAATTATTGTTGCAATACCACCCCTATGAGCTAGGACTGCATAGGTCCTTTTAAAACATGATCAACAGATGAAAGTGAGTGGCTGGATAGTTTACAGATTAAGGCCTCACACAAGTCAACAAGTGTCAGAAACATAAGAAATAAAACACTAGCTTGGACAATAAAACATTAACTAAAAAAATGGATAGCTTTAATAAATGGTTGGAAAAAAGCCTCTACAGGTGGTCATCGATATCCAACCTATTCTGACTTACACATCAGAATCTCTGTTCATGTACATAAACATGGTGAGGATCAGAGGGTACGTTGAGTTTGTAATGCCCACACAGGGTGTCTGGATAGAGCTGTATCGTTTTGCTTTTGCAAATGTAAAGAAAAATACTGAAATATAGATGACAACATCTGTTCTCATAATATTTATGCTCATGAATGCTTCCAATTTACAACCCATCATTAACAACAAGACACACACTCCTAGTCTATAATCTCTGCTCAGGGATCCTTAAGTCTGCAGGCTCCAAGCTACAGTTACACATGACCCTCACGCACACACAATCTCTCTCCAGGGACTATGTGTAGTGAAGCTCTAGTGACATCTCTCTACGCTGACATAGGACCCTTGTCCCTCTTTTCCAAGGCTTACTAAACACATGCAAGCAATTAGGGAGATCCAAGGAAGGAGAAGACGCCAGTGAGGCCGTTATGCTAACCCCGTCTTGAGCTTTGATATGTTAATCATGGTGCTGACAGACACAGGGTGATGGATCACAACTCATCTCTCAAAAACAACCTAGTGCGTGAGCACAACTATTCACATACCTACACATGGTCTTCTTTTGTTCCTACGTGCAGAGCAATGAATGTATAAAAAAAGCAATGTGGAATACACAGAGAAGAGAGTGGAAGTGCATTCCTCCATAATCTGAGAATCTCAAATCTATAACTCACAAATATTACACCTATATACTGAGGTGAAGAGCAATGCTATCCATGGAACTGGTGTCATTAACATGGCCTACCTACTAACTTCATGATTAAAGTATGCATAAAAAATCTTTTTACTCATCCAAATTATTCTGATCAAGTTATTTTGTATAGAACAGAGGAGGACACCTTCCAAAGTCTTCAGTTTCCTGGGTTATCTCCTTGCTTCCTGCAGGTTTACTGAGTGAAAAAGAACACAGCCAAGACAACACTCCCCACCCTCTTCCCTCTTGTGAAGTAACCAACATCTGTAGCTCCCAGTGCCTGAAATTGAGAAGTGTCTCTAGGGTAGGCCAAGGTACCATGGAAAAGTATGAGGGAAAATGTAGCAAGTTTGAAAATACTGAAAGAGGTAGAGATAAATTGTGGATACTACCCAAACTGGATCACTGTTATAGGCAACCACTAAAACAGCAGTATGGGAATTACCTGTACCATCTGCAGTTTGTTGAAGTCCTTAAAGCAAACCTCCAGACTAAAAATCGACTCAGCAGCACTGAAAATGCTTGGTATTTCTTTAACAGTTTCACAGCATCAGAACTTTGTTTCTCTTATACAAGCCTCATTTTTAGCTGCACAGAAGAAAACTGCCCGGGCATTTTTTCCCTGATGCTGTGCAAAGCATGATGGGATTTCTGATGTTTTTGTTCTCGTTCTGCTGTTTTGGTGCAATTTTTTTTTTTACATTTTGAATTTGACATTTGAAGCCTAGCGTGTGCAGTTGGGAGGGGTTATCAGGACACAGGACAGTTGGAACTGTGTCTCATGCTCCCTGTCACTTCCTTTCAGCCAAAAATATGGCTGCCTCCATGACAAAGATGGCAGCCCCCATGAATCACAAACATTTGCCTGTTCTTTTAAAACAGGGTGGGTAAAAATTATATTACCTATCTATTCTAATTAACATAACTAATGTAACTTAATGACAGTATGTTTGTTTAGGCTGAAGTTCCCCTTTAAAGGGAACCTTAACTGAGAAGGATATGGATGTTTCCTTTTAAACAATACCAGTTGTGACGAACATTACGGAAAGTCGTACGCAATCGCCAACGATTTTCGTATGGTCGTGCACAATTACTGTCAGTGCTGTGTAACTGTACAAAAAGTGCCCTTCCTTTCTCTTTTCCCCCTCTGAGAGCATTGCATAGAGTACAGTAACCTTCCCCCACATCCTGTGTCAGCAAAGAATTTCACACGTGGCCAAAACCCCTGGGCAGAAGCCATTTGGCTACACACCTCATGTTCCCCCCAAGCCAGCTCAAACACGCTGAGATTAAAAATTCCCTCCAAGCTCATAGCCTCAAACAAAGGGAACGTTAATTTATTAATAATTCAAAATAGGTTTGGCACAGCAAGACAAAAATTACATTCCCTGATACCTAGGAAACAGTTCTGTCATTCACCTGAATTATAATTTTCTAGCTATCAGGAATCAATAGAGAAACCACTTTATCCGGCCTGCGTAGAGAGAATGCAATAGAATAGGCATGTATAGCCTCGTTTGATACAGGGTCGCAAGCCGCTTATGAATATAGTCTCCGATTTGCGATATGACAATCTGGGGCGGAGTTACACAGATTATTAATAATCGGTACATTTCTTGCTCTGAGTCTGGGGGGCGGCAACCTGCTGATTAGGAGGTAAACCCGCCTTAAACACACCTACTTTCCAGGTAGTGACAGCCCCAAGACTTAGGTCCTATAAAAGTGGGGCGGGACCAAACCTGCGGAGTTCTCCAAATTTCATCGACCAGGGAAGTCCAAGCATGCGTTCCACGGAGAACCGCCGCATGCTGTGATTCGAGGACTTTTAACCTGAATGCCTACTTTTAAACTGGACTCTTTTTCTGCATTCTTCAAATGGACTGCTCAGCATAACTAAGTAAGAACCTTCTGATTTTATTCCCTTTTATTTTTAAGCTTTGTGTGTATATGTTAATTGGTGTATATAACTGTATGTAATGCATTTTTGTTATTAAAGATAATCTGTACTCTAATATTCTTACAATAAAAAGCATACCATTCTATTCATTATTTTCTCCTGTGCCCCTCTGTGCTGTTTCTGCCACTCTCTGCTGCAATCCTGGCTTGTAATTAACAGTTTTAGGCAGTGTTTACAAACAAACTAACCAGCTTCTAATAGGCTCAGCTAAGCATAGTGTATGAGTCATTCAGAGTATGCAGGGGGCCTGCAGAGGGTGTGTATCGCTTCTACCAATCACAAGCAGCCCTGCACATTCCACACAATCAAGCTTTAGCCCGACAAACAGGACAGAGGAAAGATACATTGATTTATTACAGAGACAGTGCAGTTAGGAAAGACTGCAGTAAGCCAGAGCAGATTAGAACAGGCATAGGAACTTATAGGATAGAAGAACTAAGGCTGAAAAAATTGTTACAGAGTCTCTTTAAACGTTTTAAAAATCGTTAAGCGGTTATGACCTGTTGCTGAACATACACAATCGTACCTATTCTCCTGAACTCGCTACCCTGTGTTTAATAGAAGTATACATTTATAACCCGTATGCGAGAACCCGGCCCAGAAAACGCTATGGAAAGGCTACAAAAATTCTGACAACAAAAGGCAGCCCTTTAGCCTTTTCTACCACAGCCTCTAGTGTGAAAGAGCCCTTAGTGAAACCTGATGTGTCCCCTCTTAAGAAAAAAATGTATTAACCAGCCTAGCGGTATGGACGAGCTCAGCTCGTCCATTACCGCCGGAGGCTGCCGCTTAGGCCCTGCTGGGCCGATTTTAATCAAATAAAAAGGAGCACACGCAGCCGGCACTTTGCCAGCCGCGTGTGCTACCTGATCACCGCCGCAGCGCGGCGATGCGCCGCGTGCAGCGGCGAAAGAGGGTCCCCCCAGCCGCCCGAGCCCAGTGCAGCCAGACCAAACAGTTCCGGCCAGCGCTAAGGGCTGGATCGGAGGCGGCTGACGTCAGGACGTCGGCTAACGTCCATGACGTCACTCCGCGCGTCGCCATTGCTCATCGCAGCCTTTCTTGTTACTTCTGATCGTCGGAGCGCCCTCTAGTGGGCTTTCATGCAGCCAACTTTCAGTTGGCTGCATGCAATAGTTTAAAAAAAAAAAAAAAAAAAAAAAAAGGCCGGTCGCCAGCCTGGCGATCTTAATAGAACGCCAGGCTGGTTAATAACTAGGGTTGATCAATAAGATGCAAATACTTCTGAGTTGAAGCAGTGATAAACCACAGAAGGACAGAGTTTCCCTAAACACACCCTGCACAGTGCATGGAATTCCAATGTGTACTCGACACAGGGGTGAGAGTCCAATCGCTCACAGGACACATTTCATCTTCCAATCCTGGAAATGGCTATGCCACATGCTACAAACAATGGATTTCTAAGCAATATGCTAAACTGCAGAAAGAACACTGGACAACCCTGCATTAGATCAACTGGGGTTTACGGAGTAGGATAGTGCATTTGTTTTTATTATTGGTTAAACTATGTACATGCGAGTTAAAGGGGAACTGAAGAGAGAGGTATATGGAGGCTGCCATGTTTATTTCCTTTTACCAGTTGCCTGGCAGCCCTGCTGATCCTCTGCCTCAAATACTATTAGACATAGCCCCTGAACAAGCATGCAGCAGATCAGGTGTTTCAGACTTTAAAGTCAGATCTGACCAGACTAGCTGCATGCTTGTTTCTGGTGTTATTCAGATACTACTGCAGAGAAACAGACCAGCAGGGCTGCCAGGCAACTGGTATTGATTAAAAGGAAATAAATATGGCAGCCTCCGTATACCTCTTACTTCAGTTCCCCTTTAAAGAGGAACTGTAGAGAGAGCATTTGTTTCTACAAAACAAAGGAAAAGAGGGTGTGTTATGAGAAAAAAAAAGAAGAAATAAGCAAAAAAAAGAATCTTGCGGTATATAAAAAGTGCCTCATGCAGCTTGGAAGGCATCATGTTTACTACTAGCATGCAGAGCTAGAGTTTTTTTTCTTATTCCCTTAGTTAAAGACACACCCCCTATTTTCCTAGATACCTAATTTTATCCAGATCACTTAGGGCCCTGTTTCATGCTGAAAACCGCTGCAAAATCACAGCTACTTTAACCCAATTAAATTTGCAATTCTCATTTAGTGAGAGATTCTTGTTCCCTGAACGAGAATTGCAAACAATCATGGCAAAATTTTGCCACCATTTTCAGTAGAAAAACAGACTGGTTTCCACACTGATATTTTCTGCTATTTCCCCACCCTACACTAGACTGCTATGCTGGTGTTGCGTCTGATCTATTTTTAACAGTATTATATTATGCTACTGACATTTAAGCCCCCCAATTGCAGCACTTATACCTCCCACACACCTCAAATTTTGAGTCTAGGGAGGAGACTCCCTGAACTACCTTTGTGCCCCTCAGTTCAGCTGGTTCCCAAGTGCAGTATGTAGCAGGTACCGGTATGTGTGCCGAGATATCTGGTCTTAAATATCAGCATTATTCTTATTATAACGCAGACATCTTCTGCAGCATTGCACAGAGTAAACTGCCTTGTAACTACATATGATATTATTACAAGGCTGTGCATCCAAGGCTGAATTTTAATTAAGCCTAGGACTAACGTCCCAGAGTGGGAGGGATTTGACCTTTTCAGCTGGATTTCCATTGGCTGAAGGACTTTTTCCCCTCTGAGAACTGGGGTTTCCCAGACAAACCTGCCATCAGCTTCACACTGGTAGCGAGTTCATTTCCACCTTACGGTTCCTTCAACACCTAAACTATGTAACAGTGTACACAATTGTTCAGCAGTCAGGATAATTGTACATACCTTCTTTGCTTTAGTCTTTTTTTCATACGTTTCTGAAAGTGGCTTTTTCTTCAGTTGAACACTGGCTTTGCAAAACAGGTCTTCAAATTCTTTGGGGTCTGCGATATCTGGCTCCTTCAGTGTATCCCATAAGGAAGATTTGGCATCATTTCTTAGGCAAATAAAGCATACATATAATGTAAAATATAAACAGTACAATGTACATAACATATATTTAACTCAGACAACAAGTGCATACAGACTGTTTATTTTTAGTTTTGACTATGGAGAGGTAAAGTAAAAGCCCAACTTCTCTAAAACTGTGCGGGCAACTAACTTTGTCTATTTATAAGCTCATCGAATAGCTGATGTTAAAATATTGCCCTTTAACCTCCTTGGTGTTCTGATACCCCAGGATTTCCGTGCAAAAAGTGGTTCAATTAATTTCCAATAATTCTCAACCTTTTTTTTTTTTTGCAATCAATTTTTTTTAAAATATTGAATTCAATACAGGTTATTATATTGAATTCATCTAAAAAAATTAAAAAAAAGTGTTTGCAGTGAGATGTTAACGCTGTGTGACCCTGGCATCATCAACGCCGATCGGCAGGGGACATGTCATTGCTGAGGGAGAAGCAAAATCTGTACACTGACATGGAAGATGGCACTGGGGAAGCTATCAGAGGTACGCGACGAGGGATCAGCACGCCAATGGTGAGTATAAGACCCAGATGTGAAGCCAGGTGTATAGGGAGCCACATGTAGCCAGATGTCAGGGTAGCCAGGAGTGTAGCCAGATGTATAGGTAGCCAGGAGTGTAGCCAGATGTATAGGTAGCCAGGAGTGTAGCCAGACGTATAGGTAGCCAGGAGTGTAGCCAGATGTATAGGTAGCCAGATGTCAGGGTAGCCAGGAGAGTAGCCAGATGTAAAGGTAGCCAGGAGTGTAGCCAGATGTATAGGTAGTCAGATGTCAGGGTAGCCAGGAGTGTAGCCAGTTATGGGTAGCCAGGTATATAGGGTGCCAGGTGTATAGGGTGCCAGATGTCTCCTCCCTCCCGATCTCCCCCCTCCCCTCGATCCTCGCTTTTGGGCTGGGGGATTCCCCTTAGCGGGCGGGGGGATCCCCCTTCTGTGCGGGGGTATTTTGGGATGGGGATCCCCCTCTGCGGGCGGGGGGATCCACCTTCTGTGCAGCGTGCATTTGGCCTCTACCCTTCGCCCCCCATCCTCGCTCCCCCCCCCCCTTACCTGTCTAAGCCCTTGGAGCAAATAGAACTACTCACCCAGGGGCCCTCTCCAGTGCAGCACTTCTTCCTCCATCGCGGAAGTCCCGTCTCTTTACAGTTACATTATGAAACTTGGTGACATCACCAAGCCTCGTAATGTAACTGTAGAGACGGGACTTTGCGATGAAGGAAGAAGTGTTGCACAGAAGCGTGCAGCAGCCTGCAGAGCCTACTAGAGGCTGCTGCAGCGCTACTGATCACAGCGTGAGAGGGGAAAGTGTAGGATGAGCTGAGCTCGTCCAGAACATTTCTAGCAAGTTTTCTTTGGACGACCTCATCTTGTCCAGAACGCTAGGCAGGTTACAGTACCTGGTACACAAAAACACATACACACACACAGACAGGTAGCTTGAGTCCGCTCCAAGCAGATTGCAGCTCATGCACCTGCACTACAGATGAAAGTTGTTTAACAAATTAATCTTTATATCCACAGTACGTAAGGTTTTTCTAACTGTTTTTGGAAAATATTCCACCTGCTTCCTTACTCAGTGAAACTTGCTAACAAGTCAATAAAAAAAGGGACACAAACGGCAATAAAAGCCTAACAAAAGTTATAGCCCAGCCATCCAAAAACTGCCTTAGCTAAAATTCGATTTTAATTTTTTTTTCTTAAAGATCCGAATCAAAATCCTGTTTATTCGTCAAGCACGACTG
Organism: Hyperolius riggenbachi; assembly: GCF_040937935.1. Lineage (NCBI taxonomy): Eukaryota > Metazoa > Chordata > Amphibia > Anura > Hyperoliidae > Hyperolius > Hyperolius riggenbachi. The sequence continues at coordinate 209,034,960 of NC_090654.1, forward strand.
GGTCATGGCCGGAATTGGGTTTGGCACAGAAAAACAGTTAAGGATAGGAGGAACATTAATCGTTAAGGCAGCAACGATGGCAACAAAAACAAAACCGACCATAAATGCTAAACAACCATAATAGAAGTGATTGACAATACAATTATAATGCAGCTTTACGCGAGTGTGACACGAGTGAGCATTTGAGACTGGAACACAAAGGCAGCAGATGTGCCAGCCCATCATTCTATCAGGAGCAAGTTATATCTCAGACAAATGTTTCCTGTATCTATAATGTACAATATTTCTTTGAAATGCAATATTACACTTTACATTACCTGCTACTCTTGATTTGAATCCTTGTCCAGTACAGTGGCTTCATGGGGCAACTTGGCTCTACAGGGGGCTTGCGTGGGGGTTCCTTTAATGACAAAAGCCCACTGAAGAAACCACCAGGTGGGGGAGGGGGAACAAGGCCTGGAGGTGGTGGTGGAGGAGGAGGCCCAGAGCCTGGAGGTGGTGGAGGAGGAGGAATAGTACCTGGAAGTGGGGGAGGGGGAGGAGGAGGTGGTGGAGGAGGAATACTACCTGGAAGTGGGGGAGGGGGAGGAGGACCAGAGCATGGAGGCAAAGGTGGGGGCAGAGGCACAAACCCTGGTAAAGGAGGTGGTGGTGGTGGCTTGAAATCATTCAAGGCAGGGGGAGGAGGAGGAGAAATTGTTCCAGAATTAGAAGAGGTAGGTGGGAAAGGCACACTCAAAGGTGATTCCTGAGTTTGTGTGGGACTTGATAAATTCTGAATCAGTGAAGGTATATTCAGCTTCTTAGGAATGATTTGGTTGCTCTTCTGAATTTTGTTATCTTCTTCACTGGGCTTCAGAAATGTGTCCCTATCAGTCTGGATATGAACACTCCTAAAGGTTTTTGGTAGATTCTCATCTTCAGTTGAAACACAGGCATCGCAGACTTCCCCTTTGGCTTTATTCAGTCGATCCTCTAGTTCTTCTTGAAGGCTCCGTATAGCCTCTTCCAGTTTTGACACTTGAACAGCTTGCTCACCACGGACATTAAAAATCTCAACTCCAAACTGTGTCTGTGGACCGAAAACAAATAGGGAACAAACAGAATGAATTCATTTCAGCAAAAGGAACATTAACTCAAATTAATATCGCTATTTGGTATTAGCAACTTCTGTTCTATTTATTCACGAGAAGAGTAAGTTTTAATGACAGACCTGCTTCAAGACAGCCTTGAGAAGAGATTCTATTAAGAAGTCAAGTTATGGAAACCCAGAACCATTAGAATTTCACAAAGTATTTAAAGCATCCTACTGAAAACACCACTCGTAAAGTCATCTTAAAACAAATATAATAAGTGACTAAATGCAGTTTTACTTTCCAGTCTCTAAAAAGGAACAGAACTAGCCTGTGTAGTTATGTTGTACAATCCCCAATAATAATTGTGGCAAGCTCAAAACCAGACAGTCCAACAGGCACAGTTATGATTATTATTTTTATTATTATTTTAAATGCCAACATACCACAAAAAACTATACTATGAATAGTTAGTGCAAATTATAATTTTCCAGGCAGAAGTAGAAAAAGCAGCAAGTTCACATTCTAAGGAGTGCAACAAACAAAAAATGGGTAAGTGGATGGGAGAGGGGTTTGGAGCGACGAGGAGAGGGGGGCTGACGGCAGAGCGGATAAGATCATGGGAGTATGGTTAATAAAGACAGGAAGATGTAAATTGCAATTCAGGGCAATGTTGGGGGCTTGTCTGAATCAGTTATAGGAAGGGTAAAATCTGAAAGGACAGTTTGGAGATTTCCCAAATAGTTGGAATAGTTGTCAGGAACTCTGAGTCATGTTGAGTGAAGAGGCCATTAGTAAGCTATGGAAAGCTCAACTACATCCAAAATGTCCACGTTTTACGCTTATTTGACAGAGAGGACAAGTGTACCCTCCTCTCTAAACCATTCCTAAATGTGTCCACTGTAGACAGAAGACCCTCATTTTTCCCCATTATAGCGCCATTTGTTTAATTAACCACCCTGGCGTTCTGATTAAATCGCCAGGGTGGCTGCGGGAGGGTTTTTTTTAAATAAAAAAAAAACTATTTCATGCAGCCAACTGAAAGTTGGCTGCATGAAAGCCCACTAGAGGGCGCTCCGGAGGCGATCTTCCGATCGCCTCCGGCGCCCAGAATAAACAAGGAAGGCCGCAATGAGCGGCCTTCCTTGTTTCGCTTATATCGTCGCCATAGCGACGAGCGGAGTGACGTCATCGACGTCAGCCGACGTCCTGACGTCAGCCGCCTCCGATCCAGCCCTTAGCGCTGGCCGGAACTTTTTGTTCCGGCTACGCTGGGCTCAGGCGGCTAGGGGGGCCCTCTTTCGCCGCTGCTCGCGGCGAATCGCCGCAGAGCGGCGGCGATCAGGCAGCACACGTGGCTGGCAAAGTGCCGGCTGCGTGTGCTGCTTTTTATTTCGTTAAAATCGGCCCAGCAGGGCCTGAGCGGCAGCCGCTGGCGGTGTTGGACGAGCTGAGCTCGTCCAGACCGCTCAGCTGGTTAAAAGACCACTATCACAAAAAAATGTAAAATACATGTAATAACATAAATGTACAAATAAAAAGTACATTTCTTCCAGAGTAAAATAAGCCATAAATTACTTTTCTCCTATGTTGCTGTCACTTACAGTAGGTAGGAGAAATCTGACAGAACCAACAGGTTTTTTTCTAGTCCATCTCTTCATGGGGGATTCTTAGTATGGTCTTTATTCTTTATAAAGACTCTACCTGAAAAGTATTTATATAAAGATGCTGGCCAGCCTCCCTGCTCACTTCACACTTTTTTGGCAGTTGGACAGAGCAATTGCTATTCACTAAGTGCTTTTGAAAATAAATAAACCTCTGAGAATCCCCCATGAGAAGATGGGGGCTGGATAGTGTATTGGTTAAGGGCTCTGCCTTTGACATGGGAGACCAAGGTTCGAATCCTGGCTAGGTCAAGTACCTATTCAGTAGGGAGTTCAAGGCAAGACTCCTTAACACTGCAGGGTGGCCTCTTGAGCGCGTCCCAGTGGCTGCAGCTCTTGAGCGCTTTGAGTCCAACAGGAGAAAAGCGCTATACAAATGTTCGGATTATTATTATTATTATTATGGGCTACTCCAGAATCTGTCAGATTTCTACTACCTACTGTAAAGCGACAGCAACATAGGAGAAAAGTCATTTATGTTTAATTTTACTCTGGAAGAAATGTACTACTTCTTTGAATGCATATTACATTTTACTATTTTCGCGATAGTGGTCCTTTAAGGTTAACCTTTATGGTCATGGTAATTTTGGATAACAGTAGACAATTTAAATGTTTCTGCAAACCTGACTTGCACTTTTTTTTTTCAACTTCTATTAGCTGACAAAGCTTGCACCACATTGTTTGATTACAGTTGCAAGGCTATGGCTATACCTGCAGTTAGACTTAGAACTCAGGAAAAATACAGAGAAATTAAAGAGGAACTCTAGTGAAAATAATTTAATAAAAAAGTGCTTTATTTTTACATTAATTATGTATAAATGATTTAGTCAGTGTTTGCCCATTGTAAACTCTTAAATCCCTGATTTACATTCTGACATTTTTACTGTTGGCAGGTGATGTAGCTGCTGCATGCTTTTTGGCAGTTGGAAACAGTTGTAAACCGCTATTTCCCACAATGCAACAGGGTTCACAGACAGGAAACTGCCAGGAGTAACATGGTTCTCAGAGTTTCTTGTGGGAGGGGTTTCACCACAATATCAGTCATTCAGCGCCCCCTGATGGTCTGTTTGTGAAAAGGAATAGATTTCTCATGTAAAAGGGGTATTAGCTACTGATTGGGATAAAGTTCAATTCTTGGTCAGAGTTTCTCTTTAAAAATGTCACTACAGGTGAATGCATGCACCTGCAATCACTGGTACATGACTGCTGTTTGACCATAGTAAGTCTGCTGTGACACAAATAATGTCAGCAAATTTACAAAGAGAAACAGTTCCAGTAGCACCGCGTGTTGCTGAAAGACAGTTACCAGACATGCATGGCCTCGATTCATCAAGACTTATCGAATTGGTTAACGACAGTTCGGTAAAATACCGAATTCGTTAAGTTGATTTCAGGATTCATCAAATATATCTCCAGCGGTTAGCGAGCATTCAGTAATAATTCGGTAATCATTCGTTAGTGGTGCGTTAAAAAAGAAGAAAGTGCAATTCATGAAAATGAAAGTGGGCGTGGTTTAGCGTTACATTTAGGATTAGTTATCTCCTTCACTGCTCTGTCGTTATTCCTGTCAAGTCATCGCTGACAGAGAAGATGGAGCCATCTGAAGTGGTTATTGATCAGCTGAGAGTGATTCCAAGGCACAGAAGGGCAAGAATAAGGGCTAGAACCATATACTGTACATTTGCAACAGAATGGATTTATTTGCTATAACAGGACATCTGCATTTCTCTTGAATCATCTTGCAAGAGAACACAGGCAGTGCCAGGGAATAACTAATTTGCTAGCTGCACTATTATTTTTAGAAAAGGCTCCTATCAAGCCGCAGCTGGTTAAATTGTGGGATTGTCCCAAGCCACTTCCAAAATCCTGGTCCAGGTGTTAAGCCCTATTCAGAATGTTGCAATGTAGTGTTCAAAGGACTGCCTTTTACCCACAATTCCATGGAAATCTTATGGCCTTGTGTTAAATTACCGCTGTAAAATGGAAATATCGACACGTTACCGAACGGTTACCGAATTGTTATCGATATTTTATCGAATTCACACCGAATGCAGAAAAACCTTCATGAATACAACTAGAAATTGATAAACTTCGATTTCGGTAATTTAACAAACTGGAAAAAGTTATTTCAAAGACAATGATGAATCGAGGCCATGATGCTGTAAGACACAAAAACTTCAGGCGTTTTATTTTAAGATGCTACAATACAGTAAACAGTGACATTACTGAACCATGCAAGTCCTGTTGATGGGCTTCAGGGTGATCCAGTGGCCAATATTGCGATACAGCGATCATTTCAGGATCCTAACATGTTTTAGGTGACAGCGTAGGAACCCGGCCTCCTTTGAAAAGCATAGTTTGAAATTTGTGGCCCACTGCCACACATACCAGTGACATTTTATTAAAAGCTCCACTTCCCTATATACAAAACACAAATGCACACGCGCAGACACATGAACACACAACACACGCAAGTACACAATTTACACTGATAACCCACACATTTTTTTCATATACTCCTGCCCTGCTTGCCTTAAAGGGGGTTGGAACTGCAAATTGAAAGCTCTTGTACCTTTTGCTACGTACAAGAGTACTTCGTGTAACATAGTTCTCCTAACAATTTTATTTTCAATAGATAAATTTATACATTACCTATGTTCATGTCCAGCGTCTGTATACTAGAAAGTGCAGAGTTACAGAAAGCTTTCTCCTGCTTATAGCTCACTCCTCTCTACCTCCTCCCTCGCAGAGGCACATTGCCGTGGCAATGGCTGATGCATTAATTGGGAGTGGATCAAAACTGTGAGGCTTTCCATTAGCCCAATACCGCTGTCAGTCACAGTGATGCCAGCAGTATCGGATTATGACTGAATTGGCTGTTAGCGACAAGCATCCAGATCAGGTGTTCAGACTCAACTGAGTAAACTTCTGTAGCAAGCAAAGTTTTGGCAAAGTACTGAAGTCACCAAAACAAGCTTGCTATTAGAATTCTTTAGAATTAGTACTGCAAAGAAAGGTTTCTTAACCTCTTCATATTGATCTACTTTACCACTGCACAATAACCATAATAAACATTTTCCCAGTTAAAATACCCTGTATGCTCTGAGCCCTGACACTATAATGACCTTAAAAGCTAAGGGCCCGTTTCCACTATCGCGAATCCGCATGCGTTGCCCGCATGCGGATTCGCACAGTCAGTACAAGTGGATGGGACTGTTTCCACTTGTGCGTTTCCCCGCACGTTTTTCTGTGCAGGAAAAATCTGCAGGGTAGGGCCCTCAGAATTCGCCTGCGTGTGGAATGCAGGCGAATCGCACGCAATGTATTTAATAGGGAAATCGCATGCGTTTTCCCCATGCGTTTTTTGCCGCGATTTCGCATAGGTATTAATGTTAATTTACACAGGCAGTGACATGGTTAATTTCGCATACAGCCTTACCTATGCGAAATCGCATGCGAAATCGCGGCAAAAAACGCATGCGGAATCGCACCCGCATGCGATTTGCCTGCGGTGATTCGCCGGCGATTCCGCAACGCTATAGTGGAAACGGACGTTTTTTTCCTTGCATATATTTTCTGTTTCAAATATTCATTGAAATGCAAATGATCTTTTTTGGATAGGTTAAAACCAGAAAAGTCCCTGAAAAAGAATAACAGAGCCATTTAGTTTATTCCTCAAATCCTATCAAGATAAACACAAGAACTCTGTGTGTGGCAATTAACGTAATTTATTTAATCCTATGTTTGGGTGAATAGGAGTGGGAACAAATCGTGTTTTAATGTTTATATACCGGTATCTCTACATTATCTAATTTAAAAAGTAGGGAAAAAAGAAAGAAACAAATATCGCCCCCTACAGTGTAAAGTGTATATCTGGGTTAATGCTGTAATGAGTGGTTATGAGTGGAATGGTCTTTCAAAGAGAAACAACAAGAATGAATGCAAAATCCCTCCTGGCTACTTTTACCGTCCTAAAATCACCATACTATAAAATACTCATCCAGTACAAGCGACTAAATCAACTTCATAACCATTTCAGATTAGGGTAAGCCCTACAGTGGGGTAGTGGTTAGCACTCTTGTCTTGTAGGTCCCCAGTTCCTATCCCTGCCAGGACACTATCTGCACAGAGTTTGTATGTTCTCCCCGTGTCTGTGTGGCCCTAGACTATGATACATAGACTACGATACATACACTACACAATGCATACATACATAGACATATGACTGTGGTAGGGATTAGATTGTGAGCCCTTCTGAGGAACAGTTAAGCGACAAGATTATATGCTCTGTATAGCGATGCAGAAGATACCAGTGCTATATAAATACTAAATAATAACAATAATAATAGTAATAATAATAATAAGAAGAAGACAACCACTGTAAAATAACTAAAATGGAAAGAAAAAATATTTGTGTGTGTTATAATACAATACAATAATACAATACAATAACATTTCTATAGCGCTTTTCTCCCATAGGACTCAAAGCGCTTAGGCTCTCTCAGATTCAGTAATTAGTAGGATGATAATAAGCATACAGAGCTGTACGGCAAAACCGCTTCATTTAAAGCGTACCAGAGGCTTAATAAACTAAACATTTCATACACACCTGGGGCTTCCTCCAGACCCATCCGCACGGATCGCTCCCACGCCGCTCCTCGGCCTTCTCCTTCTCTATCACCGGTACCGGGTCCCATAACTTCCTCCAGTCGCGGCCAGTCTGCGCAAGAGAAGTGCGCCCTCTACGTATCACCGGCAGCCAACGGAGAGATACCTAGAGAGTGCACTTCTCTTGAGTCACACTGGCTGCAGTTACGGGACCAGGTACTGGCAACAGAGAAGGCTGAGGACGGCAGCGTGGGAGTGATCGGTGCCGAGGGGGCTGGAAGAAGCCCCAGACATGTATAGGGCTAGAATCACAGTTGGACGTTATTGTCCTATTAAAGTCGCATAGCGCAGGTTACCGCACGGCAATGTTAACCCTATGAGACGTTCACAGTGCAACGTTAAAGTCGCATTGTAAATGTTGCGTTTATTGTGACGCACTGCTGCAGTGCGTTACCGCTTAATGCAGACGTTCACAGATATACATTTCATTGCCTGTATGCTCTACTGTATCAATTGTATACGATGGTAACATAGCGGCCAGTTTCTTTACGACTTTTTTAGCGCATTGCATTGCAACTTTGCATTGCAACCTTAACGTGGCATCATAACGCAATGTCCCACTGTGAATCTAGCCTAAAACTTTTAGTTTATTATGTCTCTGGTTTCCTTTAACATTCTGAACCAGTAAGGGCGCTTCTCCACAGCAAATTGTGACCACGATCACAAACCTGCTGTGCTTAATCCCAAATTGAAGGAGGACAGGGGCGCCGCGAGGCATAAAGCGAACCAAGCGGTCGCTTGGGGCCTCACAATCTTAGGGGCCTCGGCGGCTCCGTGACGTCGGCGTGACGTCACTTTTTCCCCGCAGCCCCGCCGGGCTGGCAGAGCAGAGCAGGGCTACAGGAAGATGGCCGCCGCCGAAGCCCTGCTCTGGAGACTATGTCTCCAGTACAGGGCTTCGGGTGGCCATCTTCCCGACCCGTAGCCCTGCATGAATCAGCGCGGGAGATTGGAGGAGGAAGCCAGGAAGGGAGCTCCGTGGGAACTGCGCGCCTGAGAAGCCGGCCGGGAGAGGAGACCAGGGAGAGAAGACTTCTGCCAGTGCCAGCCTGCCAGGTGAGTAAATTCTTTTCTTTTTGCAGCCGCAGCCCTAATTGCGAATTTGCGATTGATTTCTGCTGAACTGTGCCCTAATTGCATTTGATATCTGCTGAAAATGTGGCCCTAATTGCGATTGATTTCTGCTGAACTGTGCCCTAATTGCGTTTGATATCTGCTGAAAATGTGGCCCTAATTGCGATTGATTTCTGCTGAACTGTGCCCTAATTGCGTTTGATATCTGCTGAAAATGTGGCCCTAATTGCGATTGATTTCTGCTGAACTGTGCCCTAAATGCGTTTGATATCTGCTGAAAATGTGGCCCTAATTGCGATTGATTTCTGCTGAACTGTGCTCTAAATGCGTTTGATATCTGCTGAAAATGTGGCCCTAATTGCGATTGATTTCTGCTGAACTGTGCCCTAAATGCGTTTGATATCTGCTGAAAATGTGGCCCTAATTGCGATTGATTTCTGCTGAACTGTGCCCTAAATGCGTTTGATATCTGCTGAAAATGTGGCCCTAATTGCGATTGATTTCTGCTGAACTGTGCCCTAAATGCGTTTGATATCTGCTGAAAATGTGGCCCTAATTGCGATTGATTTCTGCTGAACTGTGCCCTAATTGCGTTTGATATCTGCTGAAAATGTGGCCCTAATTGCGATTGATTTCTGCTGAACTGTGCCCTAAATGCGTTTGATATCTGCTGAAAATGTGGCCCTAATTGCGTTTGATTTCTGCTGAACTCTGCCCTAATTGCGTTTGATTTCTGCTGAAAATGTGCCCTAATTGCGTTTGATTTCTGCTGAAAATGTGCCCTAATTGCGTTTGATTTCTGCTGAAAATGTGCCCTAATTGCGTTTGATTTCTGCTGAAATGTGGCCCAAATTGCGTTTTTATTTTCTGGTGTCTGGGGTAACTGTTGCTGCATTTATTATTTAATGGTCATAGTTGGCTATATTTGCTGTGCTACGGTTAAGCTTCGCCCATACAATGTCATGGCCGCGCCAATCTTTCGGCGCGCTACGCGCGCCTCAATCACCCCAACATCCATTTTTTCCCCGCAAACAGCCCCGCCCCAATCCGCCCTCCTGCTCCACCCACATGTCATGGCCACGCCCACTTATGCGGGATAGCCACACCCATTTTTCGCCGCGGCGCGCTTCGCGCGCCGCAGGATAGGGCCTCTTGCTACAGTCCGCTTGGGGCCACAAAAACCTTAGCTGCACCCCTGAAGGAGGATTATGCAAATCTAAACATGTTGAAAAGGGACCTGTTCTGTCAAGATTGAATTTGATTGGTCCATTTTGAAACTCCATAAATTTGCATACAAAATTTGAACACGCCAGCACCAATTATTTGCATCTTCTTGACCATGATTAGTTGAGAGTCACATTCTTATTTTGATTCTCTGATAAGGTGGGTTGGATATTACGCACAACAGAATCGCATACTACTGCGTTTGCTATGAGTTTTCCCTGTGCTCCAACGGACAATGTAAAAACAGGAAAAGTGCAGCATGCAGTACATCTGCATAAAAATCAAATAGTGGCAAATCACAGCAGAGGAACAGGGCACTGCGATTACATTGACAAATCACATTGCCCTGTAATCTGCAACAGGGGCGTCTCACCCACCAGGCAAGTATAGGCGGTTGCCTGGGGCGCCATGAGGTGGTGAGGCGCCATGAGGTGGTGAGGCGCATTCCCCCGCCGCTGCTACCGTGACTTTTTTTTTTTATTATTATACTACCTCCCGACTCAGTCCCCGGTGCTCGGCACGCTACCATGTGCTCAGCAGTGCCTCCACCTCCACTTCTCCCCAGCCAATAGAGCAATCAATACTGCTCTTCTCTGCCAGGCTCCTTCTTTAAAGCCGTGCCCCTTCTTCTCAGTAGCCACACAGCCTTTAACTCCGCCCCACGCCAGTCAAACCAGGAGCCAGCGGCCAGCCAGCTTATGCCCCCGACAGTCTGACCCCCCACCTGTGTCACTGGCTGCACACAGACACTGGAGCGAGACAGCCAGGGGACAGATGCAGTCACAGAGAGAAGAATGTGATGTGTCCGTGTTGGAGCCCCGCCCCCGCACAAGACAGCAACACAGCAACACAGCCCGGGAGAAGGGAAGTTTCTGCTCCAGAGTAGTGATGGGAATTCCGGCTCTTTTCAGAGAATCGGCTCTTCTGAATCGGCTCCCATTAAAGAGCCGGCTCTTACGGCTCTGAATCGGCTCTTCATTAAATATCACTAAACACTACTCAGAATCGGAGTAAAAGCCCCGCCCCCATCTCCATGACAATTCCAGACTGCTTCTCTGACTGGGGCAATCCCTCCTGCTACTGCTCTGCTCCGCCCCATACACTCCTACAAGCTGCAAGGGGAGGACTACATCTCCCAACATGCCTCAGCACCCTTTATTGCAGAGCAAAGCAGAGCTCTGTGGGGCGGCTGAGGCATCGGCTCTTTCAAAACTGAGAACCGGCTCTTGTCGCTCGCAGCAAAGAGCCGGCTCTTAGAGCATCGACCCATCACTACTCCAGAGATGATAAGCTGCATGCACAGGCAGAAGAGAAGGTATGCAGGCAGGCTGCTAAGAACACTTCCTGTCCTGTGTGCAGACTCCCAGTACGGTTATAACTGCTATAATGTGCCCTGCTCTTTTGATACTAGAGTTTTCTTTGAAAGCTGGTTAGGCTGTAGGCTGGTAAAGCTGTAAACCTGTGCTTTAGTGCTGTGCTGTCTCTCCCTCTCCCCTCTCTGTTCCTCTGCCCCCTCTTCCATCTTATGCTGTCTCTACCCCTCTCTGTTCCTCTGCACTCTCTTCCATCTTTTTTTTTTTTTTTTCTTCTTTTCAAACTCAGAAGCATACCTGGTATGGGAAGTTTGTCAGCCAGTGGCGTCTCAGCCTTCCACAGCTGTTGGCCAGTACTGGGTAATGCCATCATCATGGTTTGATAGGTGCATAAGTTAATTTTATTATAACATCGTGTATTGACAATTACGCTCATATTTCTAACGTCTTCCCATACCCCTTACTCCCCTCCTCATTCTAACCACACGCTAATCACTCAATCAACCACCAGTAGGCTTTTATACCATTATCATCCTCATCCAGCACTCATTACATGCACACACTCAGTCTAACACGAAACTCGACCCACCATGTGCCTATCATTACCCCATCTCAGCCATGTCTGTCTTGCCCTCCAATCCACATGTGCCAGAAGCTTATGTTTTGTCCAGATATTTTTTTATAAGTGATTGCCACAAGTTATTACAGGATCTTAACGCTTTCAAACAGACTAAGACAGGTATATAGCTAGTTTTATCATTTACCCCATGCACTTCACCACCACATAACTGATTCATTCTGTTGATCCAGACGTCAAAAAGCTGGTTAGGCTGTAGGCTGGTAAAGCTGTAAACCTGTGCTTTAGTGCTGTGCTGTCTCTCCCTCTCCCCTCTCTGTTCCTCTGCCCCCTCTTCCATCTTATGCTGTCTCTACCCCTCTCTGTTCCTCTGCACTCTCTTCCATCTTATGCTGTCTATCCCTCCCCCTCTCTGTTCCTCTACCCCCCTCTTTCATCTTATGCTGCCTCTCCCTCTCTACTCTTTCCCTCTGCTCGGATTACGTGTATTTTCTGGTGAAACGCTTCCACATTACGATTATTTTCTGACAACGCTGCCCCATTACGATTATTTTCTGGTGAAACGCTGCTGCCCTATGAATAATTTCTGGTGAAATGCTGCTGCAATAAGTGTATTTTCTGGTGAAACGCTGCCACCTTACGAATATTTTCCGGTGAACTGCTGCTGCAATAAGTGTATTTTCTGGTGAAACACTGCCGCATTATGATTATTTTCTGGTGGAACGATGCTGCATTATGATTATTTTGCTGGGGAAAGGGGGCTTGGGGGGGGGGGGGGGGGGGGGCGCCACAGGTTTTCTCGCCTGGAGTGACAAAATGACTAGAGGCACCCCTGATCTGCAAAGTGCAGTAAATTCACGTCCAATCAGATTGTAGGATGAAACATGGCTAGTGGAAAAGGGAGCTTGCTATGGCACTATAACCAATGTTGTGTGTATCACAAATAATTCCGGGTGCAATATCAAATCGTACTTACTGGAATACTATCAATGCCCAGGTGTTCTAAAATGACAATGTACAAATAATGTCTAAGTAGCTGTGTTAACATTTTACTATTATTCATGTTAAATATCAGAGGCAAAAGCTTTAATTCATTGTGTAGATTTTAGCTACATTTGGAATGTCATTTACAGAGGTATGGATCTCTGCAGTCTGACATGCAGTGTAATATTGAAATAAACAACAAGTGTCAGCGTCAAGGCAGAAGGCGACCGCAGCCGAGAAGGACAAATGTCCAAAAGTCCACACAAGCAATGAATATATAAAGTCAGCGCAGGTCTATAGTAATACAGCTTTCGTCATTCTCTGGCATACAGGATCTTCGAACAAAAAGGTAAAGAAGCAAGGCTTACCAGATTCCAACAACCCACATTATAAGGTTGTAAACGAGTTTGATAGATGGTCCGCAGAACTTTCAAATGGTGTCGTTTCACCAGCGATGTTGCACACCACAGATTCCTCCGGAATATATTAGATATCCTGAGGTCGCAGAGACTCGCCAAAGAGGAGTCCAGTAGGATAGTGACATGAAAGATGTACGGCACATCTAAGTGTAAACCGTCTTTATTACATAACAAGTAAAGCAATTTAAAAACAAGGATAAAAGAAACTCACATACGGGGCCCGTGCACTGGGAACCCCGAAAAACCTTCCCAAAGGCGACAGGCGGCACCATTTTATTTGAGGTCTTCTATTGACCATTTTATGCACGCTACTTTTTCGGGGTTCCCAGTGCACGGGCCCCGTATGTGAGTTTCTTTTATCCTTGTTTTTAAATTGTTTTACTTGTTATGTAATAAAGACGGTTTACACTTAGATGTGCCGTACATCTCTTTTATGTCACTATCCTACTGGACTCCTCTTTGGCGAGTCTCCGCGACCTCAGGATATCTAATATATTCCGGAGGAATCTGTGGTGTGCAACATCGCTGGTGAAACGACACCATTTGAAAGTTCTGCGGACCATCTATCAACCTTATAATGTGGGTTGTTGGAATCTGGTAAGCCTTGCTTCTTTACCTTTTTGTTCGAAGATCCTGTATGCCAGAGAATGACGAAAGTGCAATATTGAAGCAGACTATTTGAAAACAGGTATCAAGTTTCACACACTACAGTATTACAAATGTTTATGTTGCATATAAGATACATTTCCTCTGCTCTCTGTGAGAGACAACTCTGCCTGTCTGTCTCTGACTGAGCTCTCTGCACAGAGTTAAAGGGAACCTTAACCGGCGAGGAAAAATAAATTCACTTACCTGGGGGCTTTCCCAAGCCTCCTGCAGCCGTCTGGTGCCCGCGCCGGTCCTTCGGTGCCCTCCGGTCTCCCTCCGCCGCTAAGTTTTGTTTTCGGACGACTGCCAGTCGTCCTCGGGCCACTTCCGCATTCCTAGTCGTAAACTGCAGTAAAGCGCGTCCGCATGACGCGTTTGGCGTCATGCACATGACACGTTTGGCGTCATGCGGACGCGCTTTACTGCAGTTTACGACGAGGAATGCGGAAGAGGCCCGAAGACGACTGGCAGTCATCCGAAAACGAAACTTAGCGGCGGAGGGAGACCGGAGGGCACCGAAGGACCGGCGCGGGCACCGGACGGCTGCAGGAGGCTTGGGAAAGCCCCCAGGTAAGTGATTTTTTTTCCCCCGCCGGTTAAGGTTCCCTTTAAAGTGGACCCAAATTAAAAATACTTATACATTTATTGGAGGAACTCCTCCCTTCCTTTCAAATTGCCGGGATTTTTCCGGCAAACTGGTGGAGTAGATGGTGTCTGGCAATGGAGGAATTGCTAATGGCTGCCCCCAGTATAACCCTAGCTATGAAAAGAGAACAGTGAAAAGCATGCACTGAAATGCTCATAGGCTTGAAGGAGTGTTTATTTATCTTTGTATGTGTCAGAGTGGTGCAACTAAATATTTTTAATTAAAAAAATGTTTGGTTTTGGTCCGCTTTAACAGGTGCACTGTGAGGAAAATTCCCCCCTCCCCTCATGGTTGAGTCAGCCATCAGAATTTCAGCAGACTGCATCAGAAAAATGTGAAAGTAATTAGATAACAGTAATCAAATAGATAAGCAGTGAAATGTATACACCAGTACTTAGCAACACTTCACAATCATTTCCTATCTCAATTGAAAAAAAACATGTTAATAGATTGTGTCCCTTTTACAAATAAAGCAGATTCTGATTTTTCCCAAAACACTGCTTACATAGAAGTATACTATGTATTTTGAGAGTTTTATCCTTCAATTAAAGTTTTTACATAGTTTACATCTTTTTCCCTAATGTGTATGTGTGAGGGGTAGTGATGCTTTCGTGTGGTTCAGTTACATGAGGCCCATTGTATAAGTAAAGTCTACCTCATTGACACAGTGGTCAGAATATGATAACCTAGTTTCAGGTATCTGAGTTAAAGCGGACCTGAACTCAGAACTTCCTCTCTGCGCTAAAAGATAAGCAAAAGCACAACCTTTTAAGAAAAACATTTCTTAGTTACAGCAGATCTAAATGCTGCAATAAATCTGCAGACATAGGGTTAACGTCATGTGTTTACAAATTAGCTGCTTGGCCAAGGCATCCAGCTCACAGCTAAGAGATCAATAAACAGTTGAGCTCAGTCACAGATGAGGGGGGATTAGACAGACTAAACTCTCTAAATACATACAGGGTGCATTTCTCTCTGTTTTCCTTCTGCCCGGTTTGTGCTGGTTCACACAGCAAGCGCTTGTTTGTTCTCAATTGAGTAATGTGATTTTATAAAAATCTTCCATAACATTGCATTACCAAGAGCTTCTGAAATCACAAGTGCTTAAAAAGCGCTTTCAGTGTGAACTTACCCCATTGTTTATCTCTGCCCACAATCTCTAGTGACTCGCTGCCTGTAATCGCTATCACTAGGAGTGTTCAGCGAGATTCAAATAACTCAGAACGGACACAAATTTTACGATAATTGCATGCCCATTTATGCAGCTTGAAACTGCACCACTTCAGCAATTGGTCTAATGATATTTAT
Organism: Hyperolius riggenbachi; assembly: GCF_040937935.1. NCBI lineage: Eukaryota > Metazoa > Chordata > Amphibia > Anura > Hyperoliidae > Hyperolius > Hyperolius riggenbachi. Next base: position 209,050,558 of record NC_090654.1, read on the forward strand.
AATATTGCATAACATTACCATCAAATTTGTATTAACTTGGAATTCTTTCCATCTCCTTGACCTGCCCGCACATTTCTGCTTTCTGCCTTGGAGTGTCTCACACTTTCTGTCTATAGCGGTGACCACTTTTGGCCATGTGGAGGCGAGAGAAGAAAAGGTCTTTCCTCTTGCTCTGAGAGCTATTTAGTCTACAAAGCAGACTCCAATCTGGCTCTAAGTGTAGAAAAATAAACTTTAAAAACTGACTTTGATCACATCATAGACCAATTTGCATCAGGGAAAGCAAGGGAGGAGACGTTATGATGTTCATGTAGTGCCATAATCTTTTAATAAGTAACTAGCTTGGCCTGTATTTATGATCTGATATTTTGTTAAAGTTAACTAAATAATGGGTGTCAGATGTTTGGCTGGGGGCAATTTCGGTGCTTGCCGTAGGTGCCATTTTCTCTAGACATGCCATTCACTAGAGATCACTGTTGACATTCACATAAAGCCCTGGTGATGACAAGTTTTCACTTCCTCCAAGTTTTATACGTTTTGGTAATTTATTTTTAACTGATTAATATTCTTTTATATAGAAACTACATCCAAGATTAAAAGGCCCCTCAAGTGTATGTGCGCCCCCCCACACACACACACACTTTGTATACCTGTTTATACAGCCTCTATGGACTGCCGCAGGTAACAGTAACAGTTTGGTGACCCAATGCTTCTGCTTGGTCTTCCTTTGGACCACTATGTGTAGGTACTGATTTCATACTAGGAACAACTCCACAAATCCTGACATTTTGGGGATGATCTGGCTGACAAGGACCAAATTGTTATGGCTAGAATGCTAAGTTACTTACACTTGCCCATTCTCTTCGCTTAGCACAACTGTTTAAATGGTTAAAAAGTGCATGTATACACATACACAAAATTGGTGTCACCCAAAGCTATAGCAGAGTGACGTGTCTGCTATGGAGATGGAAAAGGACAATGTGGTGGTTGGTGTATGTATCCAGGCTGTTTACTTGGAGTTCAACTTTTATTATTCATTTAAAAAAAAAAAAAAACCCTCAGATTTTAAAACCAAAGAAACTATTTTGTATGACACAAAGGAAACACTTTGACTAATATTCCTCCAGTTACACTCATTGTTCCCAAACAGTTTTCTTTCAATAAATTCAGTGTTTACTAAATACCATCTAAGCCACATTTGCACCTTGACAAACAATTCAATAGCTGTAAGCCTCCCTACTAGCATGACGGCAAAGCTGCTTGGTTTGAAGTGCTAGATTCCCAACCAGGACACTGTACTGCACTGACACTGTATGCTCCTCCCATTTTTGTATGACACTCCCGATTTACTTCCACTTCCCAAGAAACATACTTGTAGGTTAATAATCCCCCCCCCTAAATTAGGCCTAGACGATGATGGGCATATTCAAATTTGAGCTATACTGAGTGACAGTTAAGGTGCCCATACACATTGATTTTCCCATTTGATTACCTGCAGAATCTAATCGATCCGCATAGATTCGATAGATTCTGACCAATCAACTTTGTCGATACTGAAAAAAAATGATCGAAAGTATTGATCAGACAGGACAGAAGATTGAATGAGGGTAGAGCAGAGCAGGAGCAGCAGTAGATCGATGGCCCATAGAATTGCACTGCATCGAACAGTGCGGTATAATAGATTGCCTGTCTGAATCTATTGAAAATCAATGTACACTGCGGTAGGAATGGATTCCTTACAGCACAGGTGTCGAACTCCAGGCCTGGAGGGCCAGATCCATGCCAGTGTTTAGGATGGACTGAGAAAGAAAGGAATGTGTTCTACCTGATGGACCACACCTTTCCTGATTCAGAACATCAATTAATTTGAGCTGTGTCAAAAATGTGTGAGGATCTCGGCCCTCGTAGGACTGGTTTGACATCCCTGCCTTACAGAGAGTATTTGATCATATGGCCACATCAGGCATACATATGAATTGGCCGCCGGGAGACTTGGGCGTATGATACAGCATGTATGGCTTATCCTGCTGCTGCACAAGTTCCCGGCGGGGTTAAATACCATTCCCCCTCTAGGTCGACGTGGATAGTGGGGAATAATGCAATTCGGCTTCCAGCTATTGCTGGAAAGTGAATTACAGTGTTTTCGAAGCAACTTCACAGCTCAGTCTTCTAACGGCGTCCAAGTTACTGACTGTGCGGCGCTATAGCCGTAATTCCGATTACGGCCTATGGTGGCGCCAGCTGTGTCCAAATCGTCCTGCGCTATAATCACAGCGCTCGCATATTGGGTGGCGAACCATTAGTGTATGGCCAATTTTAGTAAGATAACTTACTCATTATCCTCTGTAAACCACTGTGGATGTGTCAGCGTTATATTCATGAATAGTATACAAATGTTTTGCATACATTTTCTTGATTTAAGACTAAGTTATTATTTTCTAAAATTGAGAATTTACGGTAAACTGTCTGAAAAAAGTAAACTCATCAGAAATTCCCCCTGGAGACCCACAACATAATGAGAATCTAGACTGTATACTGAACTACACTGCATCTACTAAAATAAACTGCAGCGCAGTGCACTGAGGACGTGCAGTCCAGCACTTCTCTGCCAAAGAGGTCTTGCAAGGCAAGAAACAAAGAATACATTACTGGCAGGAATGATAAACTATGTGCACCCAATATCTTTGTATCCGAGTTCAGACATGTGCACAGTTGTATACATTGGCAGCAATGCATAAAAACAAGGCGGTACACAAAAAAAATATATATTTTCCATATCGTAAATATTAAACTAAAAAGTTAATCATTCCTATTTTAACAGTCAAAATACTGAAAATCTGGAGAACAGATGAAAACCAATGGCGGATACAAGTCTTGATCATATTTTTTTTCTTCTTAAGAACTTTATTAATGCATCATATTTTCCTCAACAAGGTTTTGTAGTCATAGAGCAACTGTATTTGTTTGCAAGCTAGAAAGAAAGGGAAAAAAGAACTGTGTAATGTGGCATGGGTCATTAAATGGTAATTCTGCGGACCCTTATCATCATCAAATTGCCCTCAATTAATAATGTCTATCTGGCAGTTGGCAAGAGACTAAACAACTTGCATCTGGTTGGAATTAAGACAAGTAACCACTTTTAGCACAGAAAACATAGCAACCAATTCTTCAAGATAGGATAGGTTTGGAAGAAACATGTCTATATACAAGTTGGATACCACGGGGCAAACAACATATCACAAAAGTAAACTGGCAAAACATTTTAGGCTCACCAGAAAGAGAGCCATGGAAATAAAGACTTGTTTCCATTTAGGCCTCTTTCAGGTGGGAGTCTGAACTATGTGCTTGCCGAGCAGTTAAAAGGAATCCGGGGTGCGAGACCTATAGAGGCTGCCATATTTATTTAGTTTTAAACAAGACCAGTTGCCTGGCAGTCCTGCTGATCTTTCTGACCACTAAGATCTAAAGGTAGCCATACACTGGTCGATGTGCCATTAGATCGACCAGCTGACAGATCCCTATCTGATCGAATCTGACACAGGAAGCACCGGGATGGATGGAGCCGGAACAGAGCCATGCAGCACGGAGAAGACGCCCGGGAGCCAGCCTCAGGCAATGTATACCTGATCGGATCGGCCGCCGCTAGCGACGCGCACTTTACCCGCGGGCGATCGAGGGTAATTTCCCGCACGGCGCGATCGACGGACCGATCCGATTTCGGGAGGGAATCGGATCGGCGGCTGCGTTTACCACGAACGATTGGCAGCAGATTCGATCCCAGGATCGAATCTGCTGTCGAAACGGCCGGGAATCGAGCCAGTGTATGGCTACCTTAAATCACACACCTAAAACAAGCATGCAGCTAATCTTTTCAGACATCTCATCTGCATGCTCATTCAGCGTCTATGCCTTAAAGAGTAACTGTCGGGCATAAAATAAAAAATCAATTCTTTATTTTTATCTGGTAAACAAGTAATAAGGATGCTAATCAGACAATCCAAAAGTTAAAATCACTATTACTTTTCTTGTTGATAAATTACCATTCCCCAGTTTACCTGACTTATTTGGTACACAGAAAATTTGGTACACAAAAAAGAAATTGCAGGGCATGCTGGGTTTTCTTTTTTTGCTTCTCTACTTCCCCTCAGACTTAAAGGGAACCTTAAGTCAACCTTATTTTCAAATATAAAGATATTACCTGAAAGCTATCAGCCCTGCAATTTCGCCTATGAAGCGCCGCTGTGGACCGTTTATTCTCCGTGTTACCGGCAGGTGGAATTTTTATAATTTATTCAAAATGGCGTGGCTGGCTGGAACTATTTCCGGGTCAGCCAGCGCTTGTTGTCGTCATGTGTCTCCTCCGACCTCGTTGCTACATTCGCTCGTGCACCGCCTTATCTGTTTCAGTGAACGAGCAAAGTGTCCACAAAGCTATATTCCCGCGGAATAGCTGGAGCATGCGCAGACACTTCATTTAGTGGCCGGCTGAGTTTCGCAATCCTCAGATAGCAGAGCACTCGAGCGAGGACAAAACAACAGCCGGCAACATCTGTTGGGTAAAAAATGTTTTATAGTATATTCAGCGGCACTGGCGGCAGTAGGACCCAGCGAGGGAGGGAAGATTTATGTGATTACAATCCTGGGTCAGGAGCCTTCAGGGGCAGCTGTCGGGAGGATTTATGGAAAACGGAGGACTTGATAAGAGAACAGACACAGCGGTAAGTCTCTTATCAGCCTCCTCTATTATGCACACTATCTGTTTTTTTTTTAAAAAATATGGCTCATATGCCTCTTAAACTAATGCAGCCTGATTGGCTGAAGCCTCTTTCCCTCCTGTTTTACCCTCCCACACCTCTGTTCCTCTCTAATTGGCCAAAATTTCTCAGGCTGAAACAATGCACTTTCTATAGTGAAGGGCGGGCAAATCAGGCAGAGGAGACTAAGGGCGGATATTACATCACAACTGGCTTCAAATAGCCACAGTAAATATGGAAACGGTCTAGAATAGGATTCTCTACTTTTCTTTTATAAAAATTACAGGAATCATAACGTGGACAGTGCAATACATATGTTATGTAAGTAGAGCAACTATTTATCTACTTATATATTTTTTTTTTCCTGAGATACTATGGCTGACAGCTCCTCTTTAACCACCTTAGCGGTATGGACGAGCTCAGCTCGTCCATTACCGCCAGAGGGTGCCGCTCAGGCCCTGCTGGGCCGATTTGAATCAAATAAAAAGCAGCACACGCAGCCGGCACTTTGCCAGCCGCGTGTGCTGCCCGATCGCCGCCGCTCTACGGCGATCCGCCGCGAGCAGCGGCGAAAGAGGGTCCCCCCAGCCGCCCGAGCCCTGCGCAGCCAGAACAAATAGTTCCGGACAGCGCTAAGGGCTGGATCGGAGTCGGCAGACGTCCATGACGTCACTCCGCTCGTCGCCATGGCGACGAGGAAAGCCAAACAAGGAAGGCTGCTTATTGCAGCCTTCCTTGTTAATTCTGATCGCCGGAGGCGATCGGAATTATGCTCCAGGAGCGTCCTCTAGTGGGCTTTCATGCAGCCAACTTTCAGTTGGCTGCATGAAATAGTTTTTTTTTAATTTAAAAAAAACCCTCCCGCAGCCGCCCTGCGATCTCAATAGAACGCCAGGGTGGTTAAAGTATTAGAGTCAGAGGATCAGCAGGAAAGCCAGGCAATATGTATGGTTTAAAATGAAACCAACAGGTCAGTGTCCAATATGTATGGGAAATTATGTATTGTGAGGTTTACTATATTACCGACAAGGTACGACAAGACAAAAGCTGTCACCTGCATGCCTGAAAATTTAACTCTTTCAGGAAGCAAGATGAAAACCGCCTGGTTACCAAACGACCGCAATACGCCCATCGGCGGTGGCGGCGGGCGTGGTTATGCGCCGATCGCGTCACGAGCGACGAGATCAGGCGCCGGCAACAGGCTCCGCCCCCCTTGCGCAGTAACCTGCCGGCCGTTCGGAATCGCCGGCGGGTTACTAGCGTCCAGATCGCCGCAAACGAAGTGTATAATACGCTTTGTAATGTATACAAAGTGTATTATACAGGCTGCCTCCTGCCCTGGTGGTCCCAGTGATCGAGGGAACACCAGGGCAGGCTGCAGCCACAGAGGTAAGCACCCAAGCACACTGATCTGCCCCCCCCCTTTCCTCTGATCGCCCACAACACCCCTCAGACCCCCCCCCCCGCCCACCCCTCAGACCCCTGTTTACACCCAATCACTCCCCTAATCACCTATCAATCACTCCCTGTCACTATCTGTCAACACTATTTTTTCTGTTAGGTCCTAAACTGCCCCCTGGGGCTCCTGATCACCCCCACACTCTCAGATCCTCCGCAACCCCCCCCCCCCCCCCCGACCCCCCTGTGTACTGTATACATCTATTCTCCCCACTAACCACCTGTCAATCACCCATCAATCACCTGTCAATCACCCACCACCTGTCACTAACACTGTCCCCTGGGGGCTCCTGATCACACCCCCCCCCACTCTCAGATCCTCCCCAGACCCCCCCCCCCCCCCCCCCCCCCGTGTACTGTATGCATCTATTCTCCCCACTAATCACCTGTCAATCACCCATCAATCGCCTGTCAATCACCCATCAATCACCCCTGTCACTAACACAGCCCCCTGGGGGCTCCTGATCACCCCCCCCCCCACACACACACACACACACTCTCAGACCTCCCCCCCCTCCCCCCGTGTACTGTATACATCTATTTTCCCCTGTAATAACCCGTCAATCACCCCCTGTCACTGACACCCATCAGATCAGACCCTAACCTGCCTCTTACGGGCATCTGATCACCCGCCGGCACCCTCAGATCACCTCCAAAGTGCATTGTTTACATCTGTTCTGCCATCTAATTACCCACTGATCACCCATCAATCACCCCATGTCACTGCTACCCATCAGATCAGACCTCTATCTGCCCCTAGGGCACCTAATCACCCACCCACACCCTCAGAACACACTTAGACCCCCCAGACCACCCCTCCCTGTGTACTGTATACATCTATCCTCCCCTGTAATCACCTTTCAATCACCCCGTCACTGCCACCCATCAGATCAGATCCTAACCTGCCTCTTACGGGCATCTGATAACCCGCCCGCACCCTCAGATCGCCCACAGACGCACCCTCAGATCACCTCCAAAGTGCATTGTTTACATCTGTTCTGCCATCCAACTACTCACTGATCACCCATCAATCACCCCCTGTCACCGCTACCCATCAGATCAGACCCCTATCTGCCCCTAGGGCACCCAATCACCCGCCCACACCCTCAGACCCCAGCCCTGATCACCTCGCCAGTGCATTGCTTGCATCTATCCCCCCTTCTAATCACACCTTGAGACACCCATCAATCACCTCCTGTCACCACCTGTCACCCCCTAACACACCTACCCATCAGATCAGGCCCTAATTTGCCCCGTGTGGGCTCCTGATCACTCGGCCAAACCCTCAGATCCCCCTCAGACCCCCTTCCGATCACCTCCCCAGTACATTGATTGCATCTATTTTCCCCTCTAACCACCCCCTGAGACACCCATCAATCACATCCAGTCACCCCCCTAGCACTCCTATCCATCAGATTAGGCCCAATACAACCTGTCATCTAAGAGGCCACCCTGCTTATGACCGGTTCCACAAAATTCGCCCCCTCAGACCACCTGTCAACAGTCATTTTGAGGCATTTGGTTTCCAGACTACTCCTCACGGTTTTGGGCCCCTAAAATGCCAGGGCAGTATAGGAACCCCACAAGTGACCCCATTTTAGAAAAAAAGACACTCCAAGGTATTCCATTAGGTGTATGACTAGTTCATAGAAGATTTTATTTTTTGTTAAAAGTTAGCATAAATTGATTTCTATTTTTTTCACAAAGTATCATTTTCCACTAACTTGTGACAAAAAAAATAAAATCTTCTATGAACTCACCATAGTCCTAACAGAATACCTTGGGGTGTCTTCTTTCTAAAATGGGGTCACTTGTTGGGTTCCTATACTGCCCTGGAATTTTAGGGGCCCTAAACCGTGAGTAATAGTCTAGATACCAAATGCCTCAAAATGACCTGTGAATAGGACGTTGGGTCCCTTAGCGCACCTAGGCTGCAAAAAAGTGCCACACATGTGGTATTGCCGTACTCAGGAGAAGTAGTATAATGTGTTTTGGGGTGTATTTGTACACATACCCATGCTGGGTGGGAGAAATATCTCTAAATGACTTTTTTTTTTTTTTTTACACACACAATTGTCCATTTACAGAGATATTTCTCCCACCCAGCATGGGTATGTGTAAAAATACACCCCAAAACACATTATACTACTTCACCTGAGTACGGCGATACCACATGTGTGACACTTTTTTGCAGCCTAGGTGCGCTAAGTGGCCCAACGTCCTATTCACAGGTCATTTTGAGGCATTTGGTATCTAGACTACTCCTCATGGTTTAGGGCCCCTGAAATGCCAGGGCAGTATAGGAACCCCACAAGTGACCCCATTTTAGAAAGAAGACACCCCAAGGTATTTCGTTAGTAGTATGGTGAGTTCATAGAAGTTTTTATTTTTTTTGTCACAAGTTAGTGGAAAATGGCACTTTGTGAAAAAAAAACAAAAATCAATTTCCGCTAACTTGTGACAAAAAATAAAAATCTTCTATAAACTCACCATACTACTAACGGAATACCTTGGGGTGTCTTCTTTCTAAAATGGGGTCACTTGTGGGGTTCCTATACTGCCCTGGCATTTTAGGGGCCCTAAACTGTGAGGAGTAGTTTAGAAACCAAATGCCTCAAAATGACCTGTGAAATCCTAAAGGTACTCATAGGACGTTCGGCCCCTTAGCATAGTTAGGGTGCAAAAAAGTATCACACGTGGTATCGCCGTACTCAGGAGAAGTAGTATAATGTGTTTTGGGGTGTATTTTTACACATATCCATGCTGTGTGTGAGAAATAGCTCTGTAAATGGACAATTGTGTGTAAAAAAAAACAAAAAATTGTCATTAAAAGAGATATTTCTCCCACCCAGCATGGGTATTTGTAAAAATACAGTGCACAAAAGGAGCTTGTTTGCCTGGCACTCAGCAAGGGGGTTTTTTTCAGAAAAAGAAAAGTCCTCTGCACCTTAAAATGCCAACTCCGTCCTAATGCACTCCACTGTTAGGCATAAGTGAGGAGGCGTGCTCCCGGGCCAATTTAAACACAACAGATACGGCAGAGCATACAAGACAGTCCGTGCACAGCTTCCTGAAATCACATTTATTTCGCCATAATTTTTCACCAGCAGGCAAGAAACATGTCACATTTCATACGACAAAAAATACAGTGGATCGATCTGACCTGAGTGAAGGACGGGTGCGGGAGGGTGACCAGGGGATGAGAGGACGGCGCAACAGCCGTTTCGCGCCGGTGAACGCACGTGAACAAGCGCCACAACCGGCACGAAACGGCTGATGCGCCTACCTCTCATCCCCTGGTCACCTTCTCGCACCCGTCCTTCACTCAGGTCAGATCGATCCACTGTATTTTTGTCGTATGAAATGTGACATGTTTCTTGCCTGCTGGCGAAAAATTATGGCGAAATAAATGTGATTTCAGGAAGCTGTGCACGGACTGTCTTGTATGCTCTGCCGTATATGTAAAAATACACCACAAAACACATTATACTACTTCTGAGTACGGCGGGTACCACATGTGTGGCACTTTTTTGCACCCTAACTGCGCTAAGGGGCCCAAAGTCCAATGAGTACCTTTAGGATTTCACAGGTCATTTTGCGAAATTTGGTTTCAAGACTACTCCTCACGGTTTAGGGCCCCTAAAATGCCAGGGCAGTATAGGAACCCCACAAGTGACCCCATTTTAGAAAGAAGACACCCCAAGGTATTCCGTTAGTAGTATGGTGAGTTCATAGAAGATTTTATTTTTTGTCACAAGTTAGCGGAAATTGTTTTTTTTTTTTTTTTCACAAAGTGTCAATTTCCGCTAACTTGTGACAAAAAATAAAATCTTCTATGAACTCACCATACTCCTAACAAAATACCTAGTGGTGTTGTCTTTATAAAATGGGGTCACTTGTGAGGTTCCTAAACTGCCCTGGCATTTTAGGGGCCCTAAACCGTGAGGCGTAGTCTTGAAGCCAAATGTCTCAAAACGACCTGTGAAATCCTAAAGGTACTCATTGGACTTTGGGCCCCTTAGCGCAGTTAGGGTGCAAAAAAGTGCCACACGTGTGGTATCGCTGTACTCAGGAGAAGTAGTATAATGCGTTTTGGGGTGTATTTTTACACATACCCATGCTGGGTGGGAGAAATATCTCTGTAAATGGACAATTCTGTGTAAAAAAAAATCAAAACATTGTCATTTACAGAGATATTTCTCCCACCCAGCATGGGTATGTGTAAAAATACACCCCAAAACACATTATACTACTTCTCCTGAGTACGGCAATACCACGTGTGGCACTTTTTTGCAGCCTTACTGCGCTAAGGGGCCCAAAATCCAATGAGCACCTTTAGGCTTTACAGGGGTGCTTACAATTTAGCACCCCCCAAAATGCCAGGACAGTAAACACACCCCACAAATGACCCCATTTTGGAATGTAGACACTTCAAGGTATTCAGAGAGGAGCATAGTGAGTCCGTGGCAGATTTCATTTTTTTTGGTCACAAGTTAGCAGAAATGGAATTTTTTTTTTTTTTGTCTCAAAGTGTCATTTTCCACTAACTTGTGACAAAAATAAAATCTTCTATGAACTCACCATGCCTCTCAGTGAATACTTTGGGATGTCTTCTTTCCAAAATGGGGTTATTTTGGTTTTTTTTTTATACTATCCTGGAATTTTAGCACCTCATGAAACCTGACAGGTGCTCAGAAAAGTCAGAGATGCTTCAAAATGGGAAAATTCACTTTTTGCACCATAGTTTTTAAACGCTATAACTTTTACCCAAACCAATAAATATACACTGAATGGGGTTTTTTTTATCAAAGACATGTAGCACAATAAATTTGGACAAAATGTATACAGAAATTTTACTTTATTTGAAAAATGTCAGCACAGAAAGTTAAAAAAAAAAACAGTTTGACAAAATTCATGTCTTTTTTGATGAATATAATAAAAACTAAAAATCGCAGCAGCAATCAAATAGCACCGAAAGAAAGCTGTATTAGTGACAAGAAAAGGAGGGAAAATTCATTTAGATAGTAGGTTGTATGACCAAACCGTGAAAGCTGCAGTGGTCTGAATGGAAAAAAAGGCTCTGGTCCTTAAAGAGACACTGAAGCGAAAAAAAAAATGATATAATGAATTGGTTGTGTACTATGAATAATTACTAGAAGATTAGCAGCAAAGAAAATATTCTCATACTTTTATTTTCAGGTATATAGTGTTTTTTCTAACTTTGCATTATCCTATAATATGTGCAGATTACACAACACTCAGCATTCAAAATGAGTCTTTCAGAGCAGTCTGTGAAGTAATGACATCTCCTCTAGCAGAGGAAAAGTAAACAGTTCAATTACAGTTGAGATAATAAAAGTCAGATAATAGCCCTCTCCACGACCAAGTTAGTCGGAGAGCTTAATAGCTTTTTTGCATAGAGATAACAACTGGAGTTTCTCAACTCTTCCTCTACTGGAAACAATTACACTGATGTATCTGATCTTAATGTTTTTTTTTCTTAGCTGTACTACACATACAAATCATAATATCATTTTTTTTTCGCTTCAGTGTCTCTTTAAGGGGCGAAAAGACTGTGGTCCTCAAGTGGTTAAATAGCAGAATAGCACTACAGCTCAACTTGGATTGGATTGTTGTGAACTTCACTGCCCACCAGCAGGTGGCCCTTTGCAGGCTGAACTAATTTGCATCTCCTTGTTTCCCCTTTGGGTGGTATTGTGGGCTTTGATTACTATAGACTAGAGATTGTAATTTTGTGCTAATGCAAAATGTTAATTTTATGCAAATATATGTCAATACTTACTACCACTTACTACCAAGATAGGGGCTTACTAAGTGCTCATTCACACTTGTTAATGAGTTGAAATGCATGAAAATATATTAATAAAAACTAAACAATGGGTTTGTGAGTTGCTGTGCATTTCCATGTTTTTCCACGTATTTCCATGTTTTTCCACGTATTTCCATGTGTTTTAACTCCTAATGGCCTTTAGTCATAAAGCATTCCCGCATGTGGTAATGCTCAAAACAGCTGACTTTACCGACCACTTAGCAAAATGTCCATTCATAAACCCTGTTACCGCATGAAAAGCTGACATTCCCGAGCAGAGCGGGAAATTACCGCCTTATGCGGTGATTATCACAACACGTCACTACATGTCAATTCATAAAGATTAGAGCAAGCGGAATGGGAATGGAGAATACGGACTGTTTAGAAAAGGAGATAAGCCAGCGATAACAGACAAGAAAACAGGCGAGCTAATGGAGACAGACCTCTTAGGCAGCAGCAGTAAGAGCAGAACAAAAAAGGCTTTCCCGGAATACCCAGGCTGTGTTTTTTAACCCCTTGGGTACCTGTTTTCAGATATATTTCACATCAGAAAGCCTGCATGTGTAACATTTCTGGAAGTTCTTCTAAGCTGCGGCAATTACATAGATGGTTTAGAAAGACTAATAGACAGATTCAGCGCAGATTCAGGGCAAGGAGAGGCAGTTTAAAGCCAATGGGTACCGTTTCTAAAAACAAAAAGTCAGATACTCACCTAAGGAGAGGGAAGGCTCGGTCCTAATGAGCCTTCCCTCTCCTCTCCCGGTGCCCTTGGTGCTGCGCTGGCTCCCCCGTTCGCGTCCGCCGCCGCAGGGACTTCGGAGGTCTTCGGGAGCACTCGGGCTTCCGAAGACAGGCCACTCCATACTACGTACGCGCGAGCGCGTCATAGAGGGCGCTCGCGCATGCGTAGTATGGAGTGGCCGCATCCTCGGGAGCCCGAGTGCTCCCGAAGCCTTCCGAAAGCTCCCTTCGGCATGCGGAAGTGGCAGTATTTGACCGAACTGGTCGAATACTGCCACGGGGGATCCTGCGCGGGACCGGGCACCGGGAGAGGAGAGGGAAGGCTCATTAGGACCGAGCCTTCCCTCTCCTTAGGTGAGTATCTGACTTTTTGTTTTTAAAAACGGTAAACATTCACAAAATAATGCACATCTAAAGGGAAGTTGGGGCTGCCTCCTTTATAGTAACTGTCTTTGCACAGAGGAAATGCATCAACTCAGCCAGCACTGCTAGTTTAGTGCGGGAATTCCCCGACCTTTTATCATAAGTGTAAACTTTATGAATTTGCACACAAAAGTCTAAAATACCGATGTGGTGTTTTCCCTTCAAGATTTTTTTTTTCCGCAAATGTTTTATGAATAGAGCACAATGAGTTGAAAGGCACTGCACAGAAACTCACTGTTGTAGTGAGAATGATAAAATGTCTATGGACTTTCATGTTCCCTTGTTATGTGCAGCCAGTCACAACTCACTGCAACTCATACTGTGAACGAGCCCTAAGGACGCTTCCAAAAAAAACAAAACGTATCTTTGCATACCATAGAGATGTGGTGAATCCCAAACTTTCTCAAATTTGATACTAAGGCATCTTTGTATAAAGTAGATATGGGCCAAATCCCAAATTTTATTGAATTGCAATTCTAAAAGGTTCTCAAACTTACAAATCCTTTATGTAAGAAATGATTTGATGATGTGTTAGAAACCAGAGATAGATTACTTATCCATACATTGATAAATCATATCATGCCCCTACCCCCCCCCCCCCCCCCCCCATCCGTATATAGTGCCACCACCCCTCCAATGACTTCAAAATCCTGCTTTATATGGAGTCAGATCACTGAATAGTTATATAGGCGTTTGAAAAAATAAGACATTTAATTTTGTTGCCCTGGAACACAGAACAACAGCAGGTAGCTTCATGCCTGGAAATGACAGAATAGTAGTAATTGAACATTATCTGTTCCTACTTTTTTATAGTATTTTTAAAACATTACATTATGAAGTTCAGTTCAATTGCTCAAGTAATCGGTAAGCGCATATTGCAGATTCTCCTGCACCTCATGCATTCACCTTGCAAAAGAGGGAAGTGGCCCCAGAGAGTGCTTGTAGGCTTCCTATCAGCTGCAATGTCATAAACCTTTCATTTATGTGCTCATACGTATTAGCTGGTGACATTTAGAAAGTATTCCATGAGCCTGACTTTGCAACCTGCTTTGTACTACCCCATTATTACTAATCATGCACAACAGGCCAATTTATAGGGGTCTTACATACCATATAAAAAGAAAACTGAAATATAACCGTCATAAAGCAAGATGTTGGAATGAGGCATTAGGGTAACTTTGATAACTGATATACAGACTAAGCAACAAAGAAACGCAGAAAAGGGCAAAAATACACACAAGCTCCATTTAACTAGAAATCAAAACATGTAGTGTTTGTTTTTAAGAATAAACCTAGAGATGTTCTTCTGTACCCTTGGCATCTGACAAGTGTTCTAACAGTGGAAGGAGTTCAGATGATAGGCCATAAAATGTGCTCTGAGAGTAAACGGAGTTACTGTATACGATTTATTCTTATAAAGTGCCACACTTAGTCCACACTTTAACCATCCATCTAAAATGACCCGATGTCTCCAAAAGTCCAGCAAGTTAATTCAGAAATGTAGAAATAATGTAAAAGGATATGCAATCTAATTTAGGCACCACCAGGGAGGTCTTCGGGTTAGGCACCACCAGGGGGGTCTGAGGGTTAGGCACCACCAACGGGGGTGGTTAGGCATCACCAGGGGGGTTGGTTAGGATTAGGCACCACCGGGGGTGGTGGTTAGGGTTAGGCACCACCGGGGGGGTGGTTAGGGTTAGGCACCACCAGTGGGGTCTAGGGGTTAGGGATAGGTACAGGGAGGGTTCTGTGTGAGAGAGTAGGGATAGGTATAGTTACATTATAATATACGCCACCAGGGGGGTGGTTAGGCTTAGGCACCACCAGGGGGGTGGTTAGGCTTAGGCACGACCAGGGGGGCGGTTAGGCTTAGGCACTACCAGGGGGGGGTCTTAGGGTTAGGAACCACCAGGGGGGTTGTTAGGGTTAGGCACCACCAGGGGGGTCTTAGTGTTAGGCACCACCAGGGGGGTCTTAGTGTTAGGCACCACCAGGGGGGGTGATTAGGGTTAGGAACCACCAGGGGGTGGTTAGGGTTAGGCACTGCCAGGGGGGGGAGGGTTCTTAGGGTTAGGCACCACCAGGGGGGGGGGGTCTTAGGGTTAGGCACCACCAGGGGGGGGGGGGGGGGGGTCTTAGGGTTAGGCACCACTAGGGGGGTCTAGGGGTTAGGGATAGGTACAGGGAGGGTTCTGTGTGAGAGAAGGGATAGGTATAGTTACAGTACAATATTTGTAATATACACAATTTATTAAATTATGTATATTTACACAAGGGGGGGGGGGGGTCTAGGGGATAGGGAGAGCCTACAGTTAGGTATAATTGCAGTAAAATACCTGTAAAACCTACCATTGTATTACTATGCTTAATACAAGTGTAAATATCGTTTTTTTTGGTATAGACGCTAATTGACGTTTCATTTCCGAATTCGTTTGCTATAAACTGTATTTTGCAGTTTCATTTCCGTTTATTGAACCGATTTATTGCCATGCACAAGAAGTGCTTCACAATATTACCGTTACAACTGCCAGCAGTGTATTGCACGTTATGCTATTAACGCAACCCCTGGTACATGATTAACGTGGGCATTACTACAGCAACACTGTACACTGCTGGCGGTAGTAATGGTAATATTGCTGTGCACTGCCTGCGCACGGCAACATTACCAGAAGTTAGTGCATCAGCCCCTTTGTCATCTGGTAAATCTGCACCCCCAAAATAAAGGTTTCAGTAAGTTACACTATCCACATTTAGTATAGATTCTGTAACCATGGGGTTGACTGAAGTGTAGCTGGATATAGGACATTTATCTTAACATAATAATTTAATGGGGATTAATAAATTTGCTCTTTGTTATCATGGAAGTAAAGGTGCGGGCCAAGACAGCAAGGACACCAGATACTTTCCAACTTGGGAAGGCAATGGTTTATTGTAATTTCTATTGTAACTCTACATATTGATAACATTTACCCAGGCACAAACTTAAAAATGAGTGACCCTGGAAATAAGGAACAGTCGGCAACTATAAAGCATTAATGCAAAGCTTACATCAGAATTCTTCCGACTGGGCCAGAAACCTGGCAGCCCATCTCTAATTCACAGGATCCTGCCAAGGACTATATATCTTCCTACACGGCAATGTGTTGTGTAAACACAGCATATGCATATAAATAGAATAAAAAGGTTAAATCAGCTCCAGAACAATGCATGTTTGCTTCAAAATGAAAAACACACCAATCGGGTCATAAGAGCAGAGTTTAGAATAAATGTAATCAGGACTTAGCCAACATCTATAAAATAAGGGAGTGCAGTCCAAGTACCTGGGACCATATGGTGAGATGCACATGGGGATTTCACCTCCACATCACTGAAGGGCACCACGGGCCCTGCAGGGATACAAGGCATGGAATGAGCATCCTGCTTTGATATTTGCAATGAAATAAGCACATCCACTTTTAAAGTGATTCTTAAACAGAACAATGCGATCCAGCCTTGTAAACAAGACACGTTCAAAAAGGAGCCAAAGACTACAAAAACACAGCGCCTTTGGCAGGAATAAAGCTTGTAAGATAAAGGATGTTTTCCGAGGCGGTTATTAATGTCTCCACCTTAGTTTTTTTCATATATAGGGAAGGAAAACATATGAGGCCATGAAGACACTGTATACTGTATAATGCTGTGTGAAAGTGAGTGAAAAAAATATTAGTGGTGCAGCTACAGACATCCATTGAGACACTTGCACTTGAACACCCCACCCCCATATGTCAATGTAAGGTCTTCCACCCTAGACACCTCATCAGTATCTGGAGTCCTCACTACACAAAAAATATGTTCACGTTTTAAACAAATGACCCCTACTACCATCACAGATAAATGACTGTACATCACCCTCGCATATCTGAAGATATGTACAGGGTGGGTCATTTATATGGATACACCTTAATAAAATGGGAATGGTTGGCGATATTAACTTCCTGTTTGTGGCAGTATATGTGAGGGGAAAAACTTTTAAAGATGGGTGGTGAGCATGGTGGCCATTTTGAAGTCTGCCATTTTGAATCCAGCTTTTGTTTTTTTAATAGGAAGAGGGTCATGTGACATCAAACATATTGGGAATTTCACAAGAAACACAATAGTGTGCTGGTTTTTAACGTAACTTTATTCTTTCATGAGTTATTTACAAGTTTCTTTTTGTTTACAGCCATTGGCATGTCGCAGAGGTTAACACGTGAGGAGCGGATAGAAATTGTGTTGATGTCTGGTGAACGCAGTGACCGGGTCATTGCAGCAGATTTCAGTGCAAGACACCCTACAAGATCACCCATCTCCCATGCTACAGTTAGCAAACTGCTTGCTAAGTTTTGTGAAACTGGTTCAGTGTTGGATTTGCCAAAATGTGGACGCATGAAATCTGTCACTAATGAACATCAGTGGCTGTCCTAGCTTCATTCAGCAAGAGCCCACAGTGTAGCACTCGCCAGATGTCACTGGAGAGTGGCATTAGTCTAACAGCCCTTTGGCGGATATTAGCTACTCACAAATGGCAACCTTACAAACTCCAACTACTGCAGCATCTCAACGAGGATGACGCAGATCGGCGCACTGAATTTGCAGAATGGGTAAAACAAAAATTGGAACAGGACCCTCAGTTTATGTAGAAGATTTTGTTCAGTGATGAGGCAAACTTAAGTGAATGGTGAAGTTAAACAAAACCACCGCTATTGGTCTAACACTAACCGACATTGGATAGATCCCTCCAAGACTGTTGGAACAAAAAAAAAATTGATGGTATGGTGTGGTATATGGGGTACAAAGATAGTGGGGCCATTCTTCATCAATGGAAACCTCAAGGCCACTGGATATGCGAAATTGCTACATGGATGAAGCATTTCCCTCTTTATGCACTGAAGCTGGCACGTTCCCTGAGTTTTTCCAGCAAGATGGTGCACCAGCACATTATGGGTGTCAGGTCCGAGCATTCCTAGATGAACAGTTTCCTGGAAAGTGGATTGGTTGTCGTGGGCCAGTTGAATGGCCCCCAAGGTCTCCCGATCTGACCCCCTCAGACTTTTATCTTTGGGGTCATCTGAAGGCAATTGTCTATGCTGTGAAGATACGAGATATGCAGCACCTGAAACTACGGATACTGAAAGCCTGTGCTAGCATTTCTCATGCAGTGTTGCGATCAGTGTTTGAGGAGTGGGAGAAGAGGGTTGCATTGAGATCCAACACAATGGGCAGCACATTGAAGACATTTTATAAGTGATCAGAAACTTGTAAATAACTCATGAAAGAATAAAGTTACGTTAAAACCAAGCACACCATTGTTTTGCTTGTGAAATTCCATTTGATGTGCCATATGACCCTCTTCCTATTGAAAAAACTAAAGTTGGATTCAAAATTGCCGACTTCAAAATGGCCGCCATGGTCACCACCCATCTTGAAAAGTTTTCACCCTTACATATACTAAAATAAAAACAAAATCATGGTATTCCAAAGGGGGGAGACACAGAGCCTATTCGTAACACTGAATGACTGTCTTAGTGGCAGTGGGACTTTTGATGCAAATTTTGGATTAGTTCTTAACACCTCATTAAACCCTTAATCCACAATCATGTATCCTCAAGCAATATTCCCCATCCCTCATAGGCAATTCAAGTCGGTTGACATCAAACCAACAAATGTTGATTCAGGCAATACCTTTAAAGACTAACTACTATATTCATAGTTCCCTTGCAAACTTTCAAAATTAAGTTTCTTCTTCAGACTTAAAAGCCCCCTTACTAAAATGCTATGGAAAACAAAAGTTTGCTTTCTTAAAACAGAAAGTATTTGCGATAATTCAGGTTGGAGTGAGCTTGAGATGTCTCCCAGTGCATCACTGCTGAATATATGCAAATTAACCACTGTTGCACTTAGAAGCTAAACACACCTCCAGATCCGCTGGAATGCAATGATGTGTCAGCCCTCTCCACCATCTTCAAGAAGGCCCTCAAAACTCACCTTTTCACTCTGACCTACCACCCCTCACAAGTGCTCTAAATCCGCATCTGAACTCTGGTCCCCTAACTTTCGTGTCCCTACCTCTCCCTGTAGATTGTAAGCCTTCGGGCAGGGTGGTCCTCCTTTTGTGTCCTACCTGATCATGCACCTGCATTACTGTGCACCCATGCTATGCATTTGAGTGAACTCAACTTGCCTAATCTCCATGCTCCCCTCCAGTGACTGACTAAGGCTAAGCATTACCTTGTACTCATATAGTTGCTAAGTAGTTCAGTCTGAACTACTTAGCAACTATATATGTTTTCACTGCTTTCTGTGAGTTTAGGTCCATTTTAAAGAGAACCTGAACTGAAAATAAAAAGTCAAAATAACCATACACAGGTCATAGTAGACTGTGTAGTTTACTTCTCAATCATTCTCCTCTCCTGCATCCCATTTGTCCACTGTGCTCCATGGAATTCTCCATCCTCTGTTTTAAAAATGGCCCATTCCAGCTTCCTGGTCAGCACACTGTTAAACTGTAAAATCACCCACTTGAGCCATAGGGAAACATGGACATTACCTTGCACATTAATTTATAACTGACAGCTGCTGATATAGAATTGACAGCAACTGCTATATTAAATTTCTGACAAAATATTGTCAGAACTGGAAG
Organism: Hyperolius riggenbachi; assembly: GCF_040937935.1. Classification (NCBI taxonomy): domain Eukaryota; kingdom Metazoa; phylum Chordata; class Amphibia; order Anura; family Hyperoliidae; genus Hyperolius; species Hyperolius riggenbachi. Next base: position 209,070,422 of record NC_090654.1, read on the forward strand.
ACATAACTGTAAGAAGAAAATGGTGAGCTTCTGAGAAGAACTGACGGTGAGGTTAATATGCAAGATTCATTTGTGCTACATCATGTGTTTATTTTAAATAATTTTACTTGCTTCAAGTTTGTTAGGAAACCTCGCATATCCATGTCCTACCTGTGGATGACATCTTGGACTATCTTGCATATCCACTACTCACCACCAGATGTCCTCAGCAGGACTTTCTCTGCAATTATGCAGTCAGCTGCAGAGAGCCTATTTGAAGCCTCCACTCTGCTACAGACTTTGCCAGGGCTTCAGTTCTATAGGCCTCTCTGCTTGCTGCTAGCTGCCTGAACTCCTGGTCCCATTGCCGCTTCCTGATTTCCCGGTCTGACCTCTTGCCTGTGTATTTACCTTGTCTCTGGATTGTGATTTTCTACTGTATTTCTCTCCTGGTTTGTGATTTTGTGCTGGTCTTGACTTTCCCTTGATAACGATTTGGTACTGCATTCTCGGATCTGTATATAGTGTATATAGTCCTCCTGTATCCTAAGCTGGAGTTTAAGCTCTTCTGGGTTCACGTTACAACTGATGTAAAAATGAACTGGAGTGCAGTTCAGTTTAAATGTAAAGATAAAAAGAATTCCTGAAAAGATTGTCAATACCAAACAAGCACAGAGCTATATAAATGGTGGCAGGAACACCAGTGGTGTATGCAGTCCAAACCCATCACATATTTGTTCAGAAGTTTAGTTTCTGGACCACATACAGAAATGTTATCGAAAAATCCATTGTGATGTTCCAAGTATCATTAAAACCATAGGAATCTAAACAACATCTACAGCCAACCGCCATTAAACATGCAAACTGTGAAAGATATAAAGCACACCAGTCTCTCAGAGCTATCATCAAAGGCTCAGCTCCCCAACTACAGCCAAGTTAGGGATCAACGACTGATTGCAGGGATGAGAGATCAAAGCATGTGGTGTGAAACTCATGTGACAAGTTGTTGCCTCAGAAACCACACAATCATAAGAAACTACCTAATCAGCTGCTACATGAGAAAAGTATAATGCCAGGATTTTTATAGCACAGGGCAAGTGGGACATAACTTAGTGTGTATTTAATAGAAAAATAAGAAAAAAAAAGGTTTGCCCTTTGTCATGCAAATAGAAACAAACCTACAATAAAGATTGAAAAAAAAAATTGAAAAGAATGCGAACACTTAGTATAAAATAGGGCAAACAAAATAGCATATCATTTCTAGCTAGTTGTTCGGTTTAGCTAGGTCATAGCGTATACCTAAATAAGTAGAACTGCTTCAGCTGCAGACCTATCTGCAAAGCCTAAGCGCTTTGAGTCCTATGGGAGAAAAGCGCTATAGAAATGTTATTGTATATTGTATTGTATCTGTGCTCTAGACATTATTATACTGCCACTACAATCGTATTCTTTACTAGGAATGAAGTAAGGAAACAAAATGCATATCTCTGCATAATAAGTTATCGTTGGATTTTATACCATAACTGGATAACATGTACCAGAGATGGTCAATCAGCAGTTAATGATTCCAACCCACAAGCAAATTAGCCCCTTAAGGCCCATACCCACCGCACGTGAGTGACGAGCGGTCATTTCCGCGATCTCGGGTCGCACTATCAGGTGGTCATTTAGTGTTGCACAGTGATAACGACTATAACGGCAAAGCTTAAAGATCCCTGATGACTCCCGCACAAAGTACCGCGATCACTTGAATTCTCGTTTGCGCCCGTCATGTGCCATCGCACATAACTGCCATCAGGAAGATGGATCGGGGAGCACTAGTCCTCGTGGGACATCGCTGTAATCCATCTTCCTGGGTTGCGAGGGGAGTATGTAGCTTTAGACTGACTTTTTTTTTAAGCTACCAGCCAGTGCCAGCTATGTTTGAATTGTGTTTAGTAAAAGGCTGGCTCATGCACCATTGTTTTTAATCATTGTAGTATCCCATGCAGTTTAGTTAGGAGGGGGGCAGATGAGAGGGAATATCCTGCACGCTGGTGCCCCCTGCTGGTCATATAGCCATTGTCTATATGCAACTGAAGCCCTCTCCTACTAATTGGCTGACTTGCTCAGCTTTTGCTTGATTATCACTGCAAGCTAGGTGTATTATGTGTGCACTTCTCATTGGCTTATAAGCAGCCTGCAGGCTTTATAAAGCAGCAGAGAACTGTTTGGGAGTGAGGTTCTCCAATTGTGTGTTTGGTAAGTTTTAGAGCAGTAGGAGACAGGCCTTGGAGGTGGCAGCTCCAAGGTTTTGGCTGCGCTCACATATGGTGTTAGATGCTGGTTCTGGGGCCCCGGGCAGTGAGAGTTCCCGGGGCCCCAGGCTGGCTCATGCACCATTGTTTTTAATCATTGTAGTATCCCATGCAGTTTAGTTAGGAGGGGGGCAGATGAGAGGGAATATCCTGCACGCTGGTGCCCCCTGCTGGTCATATAGCCATTGTCTATATGCAACTGAAGCCCTCTCCTACTAATTGGCTGACTTGCTCAGCTTTTGCTTGATTATCACTGCAAGCTAGGTGTATTATGTGTGCACTTCTCATTGGCTTATAAGCAGCCTGCAGGCTTTATAAAGCAGCAGAGAACTGTTTGGGAGTGAGGTTCTCCAATTGTGTGTTTGGTAAGTTTTAGAGCAGTAGGAGACAGGCCTTGGAGGTGGCAGCTCCAAGGTTTTGGCTGCGCTCACATATGGTGTTAGATGCTGGTTCTGGGGCCCCGGGCAGTGAGAGTTCCCGGGGCCCCAGGCTGGCTCATGCACCATTGTTTTTAATCATTGTAGTATCCCATGCAGTTTAGTTAGGAGGGGGGCAGATGAGAGGGAATATCCTGCACGCTGGTGCCCCCTGCTGGTCATATAGCCATTGTCTATATGCAACTGAAGCCCTCTCCTACTAATTGGCTGACTTGCTCAGCTTTTGCTTGATTATCACTGCAAGCTAGGTGTATTATGTGTGCACTTCTCATTGGCTTATAAGCAGCCTGCAGGCTTTATAAAGCAGCAGAGAACTGTTTGGGAGTGAGGTTCTCCAATTGTGTGTTTGGTAAGTTTTAGAGCAGTAGGAGACAGGCCTTGGAGGTGGCAGCTCCAAGGTTTTGGCTGCGCTCACATATGGTGTTAGATGCTGGTTCTGGGGCCCCGGGCAGTGAGAGTTCCCGGGGCCCCAGGCTGGCTCATGCACCATTGTTTTTAATCATTGTAGTATCCCATGCAGTTTAGTTAGGAGGGGGGCAGATGAGAGGGAATATCCTGCACGCTGGTGCCCCCTGCTGGTCATATAGCCATTGTCTATATGCAACTGAAGCCCTCTCCTACTAATTGGCTGACTTGCTCAGCTTTTGCTTGATTATCACTGCAAGCTAGGTGTATTATGTGTGCACTTCTCATTGGCTTATAAGCAGCCTGCAGGCTTTATAAAGCAGCAGAGAACTGTTTGGGAGTGAGGTTCTCCAATTGTGTGTTTGGTAAGTTTTAGAGCAGTAGGAGACAGGCCTTGGAGGTGGCAGCTCCAAGGTTTTGGCTGCGCTCACATATGGTGTTAGATGCTGGTTCTGGGGCCCCGGGCAGTGAGAGTTCCCGGGGCCCCAGGCTGGCTCATGCACCATTGTTTTTAATCATTGTGTTTAGTAAATGTCTTGCCAAAATCTACAGGTACTTAAGGTCACATTAGACAGTAGGGATGTCAATGTGGTGCAAACACAATTGAGAGGATTGAAGATTATGCTAATAATTATGATAAATTATGCTAATTATTATGAAAATGTAAAGGAGAAATCAAATTTTGTAGTGAAATCATTTGATTGGTGCATTTTTAAGCTGCATAGATTTGCAGTAATATTTACATAATATTGCATCAACTTAGAATTATTCACCTATTTTTAGCAAGTAGAAAATTGGCACTGAGCCAAAACTTTGTACTAAATGCCTTTAGACATTGGAAAGACAGAGATCTCAGAAAACAAAAATGCACTAATCCTCCAAGCAGGGAAATATTTCTGGATAGGCTACTTATATGGTTATCTAGGGCAGCACATATGCTAGAGACTTTAGCAAGTAACCACGGACTTAAAACTCAGGTTTCTCCATAGTGATGGGTACCACAGGTTTGTATCTAAGCATAGAGGCAAACTGTTAACAAATCTAGCCAAGGAGGGTCCTTCAGTTCAATATTAGAGGCTTGCTCACCATAGACTACCAATGGATTGGCCATGGATACAGAATATCCCTTGTGTGGCCATTACATCACCATGTCACTTTGTTCTCCTGTGACGACAATATACAGAGCTAGCATCATTGTAAACAATTGAAAAAAATGTGAGGGATGGAAGCAAACCATCACATACATTTTAGGGGCTGAAAAAGACGGTTAGGGTGCAGAATGTATACATCTGATGCTATCATAGAATGGTCTTTGAACAAGTTGTAGAGAGTCCAGAGATTGGTGCACTCCCTTTAAAGGAAACCTGAACCAAATCATTTTTTTTAAATAAACACATGATGTACCTGCAAATAATTACATACTTTGCCTTCTATTACTCTCAGAAGCTCACCATTTTTCTTCTAATAATTCCTTCCAATTCCAAGTAGTTCTAGGCGGCATTGGAAGCCTTAGGGCCTTTTTCCACTTAATCCGTTGCTGTCAGTTACAACTAAAAGGTCAACTGACGTGCAAGGTAATGTCCATGTTTTCCTATGGCTCAAGCTGGCAATATTACAGGTTAATGGAATGCTGGCCCGTAAGCGGTTAGAGTCATCAGCATTTTTACAATGGAGGATAGAGAATTTTATCGATCAAAGTGTACAAACAGGATGCAGGAGAGGAGAAAGAGAAATAAGTGGACTACGAGGCAAGTATGACATGTTTATTGTGACTTATTTTTCAGTTCAGGCTTGCTTTAAGACATTATTTCTAATTACTTTATTTCTGATAAACCTCTCAAGTTACCGTATCTTTGATTGAATGAGACGCTATGCTCTTAAGAAATGAATGACTCTGTGGTCCAAATCCTTGAAGTCTTTGATCTTGGGCAGCTCCATAAATTCTGAGCTGCAATGAATTCCCCACTTTTATTAGCATGGCAGAGGACTGGGTTGTGCGTGCAATCACATTTTACTAACCATGGGACACGTTCTCCTACGAGTTTTCAATAAGTAAGATGGAAACACGGCAGAATTAACAATGTCAACTGCACAGCAGGGCAGAAGTTACAAACAGTGCCTTGTAAGAGCGCTTTTTACAGAGAAATCCTACTTCTAAGTTTGTTAGAGTGTAATTTTGTGTTAGCAACAAACTCCAATACAAAAACATTATCTGCAACTTCTAAAACATCATAATTTGATACTGAGTAAAAGCCACCTTTTGCAGGAATAGCAAACAGCTTTAAAAAGAAACTCGGACCAAGAATTGAACTTTATCCCAATCAGTAGCTGATACCCCCTTTTACATGACAAATCTATTGCATTTCACAAACAGACCATCAGGGAGCGCTGTATGACTGATTTTGTGATGAAACCCCTCCCACAATAAACTCTGGTACCGCGGTACTCTGGGCAAACTGCCACAATGTAACAATGTTCACAGACAGGAAATGGCTGTTTACAGCTGTCTGTAACAGCCAAAACAGCTAGGAGCAGCTACATAACCTGCCCACAGTAAAAAATGTCACCATGTGATAAATGTCAGAATGTAAATCTGGGAGAGGAAAGATTTTACAATGAGCAAACACTGACTAAATCATTTATACATAATTATTGTAAAAATGAAGCACTTTTGTATTACATTATTTTCACTGGAGTTCCTCTTTAAAGAGAAACTCTGACCGAGAATTGAACTTTATCCCAATCAGTAGCTGATACCCACTTTTACATGAGAAATAAAATGCTTTTCACAAACAGACCATCAGGGGGAGCTGTATGACTGATATTGTGCTGAAACCCCTCCCACAAGAAGCTCTGAGTACCGCAGTACTCTGGGCAAACTGCCACAATGTAACAATGTTCACAGACAGAAAATGGCTGTTTACAGCTGTCTGTAACAGCCAAAACAGGTAGGAGCAGCTACATAACCTGCCCACAGTAAACATGTCACCATGTGATAAATGTCAGAATGTAAATCTGGGAGAGGAAAGATTTTACAATGACCAAACACTGACTAAATCATTTATACATAATTATGGTAAAAATGAAGCACTTTTTTTTACTACATTATTTTCACTGGAGTTCCTCTTTAAAACAAAATTGTACTGGTGTAACTAGAAATCACCAAGTCCATCAGCAAAACTTTGGATAGGGGCACCTCCCACTGCCTTATGTTACCAATATTAGGTCATCTCCCCCGAGATACGACCGATGAGATGCAAATATTTTCTACTTTTCTCTGTTTTAAATTTATTAAAAGACTATATCAAGATATCATAACAAACAAGACATTAAAAGTAGCACCATGTAACATTGAAAACAACTATTACAAAGGCCCGCCCCTTGAAAAATGGGTGCCAGGCCTTGGCCATGTCAAGCCCACAACACGCGCAGGGCCGCGATTCACATGCATGTTGGGGACTCGCGTGCATGGTCGTGACCCAAGCGCACTCGTGTCCAGGCACTCCTGACCCCCTGTGCTGTCCGAAGTCTGCCTGCATGCCAGGCATGACGCATGGACACACGGCATGGAATAGTTTACACATGACACTACAGACATCTGTCACCATCCAAAACTATGTATTAGAAAATTCTGTAATTTTAATATCCTGTTGCGCGATAACATTGCACAGCTTAACTTGGAAGAGCTTAGATGTACTTATTTTTGTTAGAATGATAAAAATATAGATGATTTCAGGTGTATGCATTAGGAGAAAAATGAATAAAAGTTTGAGAAGTAGGGCTGGTTCACACATGCTTTAAAGTACTCCTGAACTGAATTTTTTTTAGTTTACTTCAACACAAAGTATGTGTGGTGCTGTGACGTATGACAGCACCTTCCGCACCCACCAGTGTCCCCTGTGGCCCCCACTCTGCTCAGCCATAATCTTCGACAGAGCGGCATGTTTATTATGGGCCGGGGAGGAGGTGGCAGTTCCTCTCCTCAGTCCATCCCTAGGAACGCCCCCTTCTCGTTATCACTGTAATTAACTAACAGCACGCAGCGCAGGAGAGCTGTGATGTGCGTGGTCTTGAGATTGAGCGCGGGATAGAGTACTTCCTCCCTGCTCATAATCAACCTTCCATATCTCCACCGCTTTAGAATTCCTTCTACAAGTAAACAAGAGGCATTTGTCCATCACACAGCGATTAAAGAGATTCTATATGATATACTAGCAAAAAAAAAAAAAAAAAAAAAAAAAAAAAAAAAAAGCAAACAAAAATGTAGTCAGACAAAACACATATTCAGACAAAGACTACAGTATTTCAAAATGTGTACTACATTACAGTGCACTATGCATGCCCTAAAAAAAAAAAAAAAAAAAAAAAAAAAAAAAAGGACTCAGACCAGAAACAGCATATCAACATTATCGCATCTGCTTTATCTTAACAGTATCATCACAAACGCTATTTTAGACAATGGTGCTTCAGGGACTGTTCCAGATATGAAATAAGATGGGTTAAATAAGCAGCACAGATCCCTGCGTCCCTGAACCGACACGCAGGGTCACACGACATCCGCACACTCATTGAACTAAACTTCGCTGTCTGGAGTGCAGGATGATTGCTCTGCTCATTACTACTTTCTCTTGTTACTTATGTTCAATCAAAGGCCGAGTCCACATTGCCTGGGATTCTAGAGCATTAACATTATTGTTTGGTGAAGTAATCTGACCATTTTAAATGATATTCTCATTTGTATGTTTACAGAAAAAAAATCCAACTTTAAAGCGGCAAACATGATAGAAGGTTTGGCCAATTCTCGCGGGTGTTTTTTTTATCCCTTAGCACAGCCTTTCTCAACCTTTTTACCCTGGAGGAACCCTGCAAATAACTTTTGGATCGCAAGGAACCCCAGCAAGTAATTTTTTGATCTCGAGGAACCCCTGTATTTATTTTGCAGGACCATGGTCTTTAAAAGTATGTGTAGCTGTTTATTTCACTGCCCCTATTACACTGCCACTCATTATACTGTCTCCTGAGCCCCCAATTTAGTGCTTCTTGTTACAGTACCACCTATTATAATGTGCTCTATTATACTTCGCCCACAATGGAAAATGGCCAGGAACCCTTGCAGAGTACTCAAGGAACCCTGGGGTTCCTGGGAACCCTGGTTGAGAAAGCCTGCCTTAGCATGTGGAAAGTCTAATAATGTCCTATTAGAATGCCTTGTCGGTCATGGAATGCACATTCTAAGGAAAATGGACAACTGCCCCAAAAAATTTTCTGAGGCATTATTAATCCATAAGCATCAGGGGCGTGTCTGGATTATAAAGCGCCTAGCAAACACCGATATTGTGTCACCCCCACCCTTCCCCTCTAAAAACAGCATCCTTTCTAGCTTACATTTGTTATGGCTGCCTGTGTTTTTGGCTCAGGATATTGCTGAAGTTATTTTTTTTATAAATATCTGTTCTCATTCCCTCTCTATACTCTATTCTAACACTAATCTTCGAATCTTTGAATAAAGTAGTAAGGAGTCTCACGATTAACTAAAGAGGGTCTGAAGCGAAAAAAATTACCTTCTTTTACTCTCTAGTCCTCTTCAGCAGTATGAGCAAAGATGAATCGCTGCATCCGTGCTGCTGAATGGTGTATTTACCCCCATCCCCCGGTACTTCCTGAAAGAGGCAGAGCTTTGGGCACTAGCTCTGCCTCTACTTGCATCAATCTGCGCTTATTGCCGCCTCTCCCCGCCCCTCTCAGACTTCTTTCACTGAGAGGGGTGGGGAGAGGCGGCGATCAGCGCAGATTGATTGGAATGGAGGCAGAGCTACAGTCCAAAGCTTTGCCTCCCCCGGGCAGCAAAATCCACAACCTGGAAAGTCAAGGATTTTTGCCCCAGGATTTTGGAGGGTTAATGCATTGTTCAGCCGCGCGTATGTGGCGATTCATCTTTGCTCATAGTGCTAAAGAGAACTAAATCGTAAAAGGAGAGAATTTTATTTGCTTCAGACTCTTTAAAGTAGCCATGTTCCCCAGATAACATTTAATCTGATCTGAGGTTTGAGTGATAGGGAGGAACGGGGCAGGCGCCATGCCCATGGCAAGAGTCATGCCTGCACCCCTCTAGATATGCCACTGATAAGTGTACAAAAACTGATGTGGAACAATTACATCGCAGGATGCAAATGTAGCCCAAAACCAGCACAAATACATTTTTTTTTAGAAACCCTTCAGACAGCAAACATACTTTCAGCACATGGATATAACCAAAAGCCCAAAGAACTTTGCAATGTATGTAATATGGATTCAGCCTCATCAGGAGGCATGGGGAACAGAGAGATTTATTAAAAGTGGCTACAAGTGGCAAGGTTTCAAAATAACCATTTAAAGATTGTTGGACATGTACTTCTAAGAAATACCTTTCTCCCACAGTAAAATGCACTATGAATCACCTTTCTCCTATGATGCTGAACTTACAGTACGCAGTAAAAACCTCAGAGATCTGACAGGTTTCAGGCTAATATTTTGCTTCATGGGGGATTCTCAGCATTCCCTTTATCCTTTACAAAAGAATTCCCTGCAAAGGACCCATACAAAGATGCTGGCCACTTTGCTCATTTAGTCATTTGTAATCTATTCTGGCAGTTGGACTAAGCAATGGCGGATCACCAAGTGCTTTTGAAAATAAGGAAAACCTTGAGAATCCCCCAGGAGGAGATGGAGTAGTCAAACACCTACTGGATTTTTACTGCCTACTGTAAAGGACAGGAACATAGGATAGAGATACTTTTTAAATCAAACTGACTTTACTAGTCATGGGTTATGCAGGTTTTTATATTCATATACTCCTGTACAGTTACACGGAATGTAGTTTGGGGAACACTAATGCTTTTGATTTATTTTTGCGTTTGGGACTGAATAGAAATATTGAAATGTTTTCTCAATAAAAAAATTGAAAATATAACAAATTAATTATTTTTTGTGCTCCACCTATAATTCTTATTATTTTGTGATTAGAGTGTCATTTTGTTGCATCAGTGTACACATTATACATATTTACTTGTTGAAACAGTCCTGTTACAGCAGTCGGTATGCCTTTGACCGTCATGTAGGCCTGGCTGTACTGTGCTACGGAGAAAACATCTGACCGCAAAATTCAGATACATCTGATTGGTAGTCACCAGCATGCTAATAGGCAAAGAAGCGGACACCTGTTCAAAACTAAAGCTAAACTCAGATCATTGGCCAAATAGATCACAAATGGTTAATACAAACAGTATTAGGAAGGCGCTCTAAAGCTCCTAACATTCTAGATTGCAGTTGTCGGAAAACGAGCAATCCCTGACCGTTTGCTAGAAGCAAATGATGTTGGTGCACACTGGAATGCAGAGATGGTACAACTATACTCTCCTGGTCTTGATCATCGTTTGGTAGAAATAATTGACACCGATTACGACCCGAACCTTTCTGCCACGACAGATCGGTCTGACACTTTTTTCAGTTTATTCTCAGCCGACATGTCATTTATCATTTGTTTCCAACTACCACAGTGTAGTGAGGAAAGCAAGAAAAAAAAAGTGCAGGCGGCCTTTTGGAAAAAATGTCTCTACCGATCCCTTTTATAAAAACCGCGATTGGTAGAAAAGAAAGAAAATCTGTCTGCACGGTGACAGCCACTATCTGGCGGTGAAATTTACCTACTTTTCCGCAAATCGCAGGTAAATCGCAGCTTTTATATTGGCCACAATATGCGGCAAACATGGTAAATTTCAGTGGTAATGATTTCAAATATCAGTGCCTGATAGAATCTTGTGGGATTGAAAATAGCAGCATTGCAAAACATGCGCGGAGCGGCTTTCTGGTAGAAGGGAAGGAAAGGGTGTTTAGGCGCAATGGGGGGAGGGGGGGTTTTAGGGTTAGGCACCTCCGGGGTGGGTGGTTTTATGGTTAGGCACCAAGTGGGGGGGTTGTTAGCCACCACCAGGGGGGGTCATAGGGTTAGGCCCCACCAGGGGGAGGATCTCATGGTTAGGCCCCACTAGGGTAGGTATCTTAGGGTTAGACACCACCGGGGGGGGGGGGGGGTTAGGGATCGGTAGAGGGAGGTCTCTGTGTGAGAGTAGGGTTAGGTTTAGCCATAGTAAAATATCTGTAAATATTACCGATATTTTACTATCAGAATTCAGTAGTAGAATATCATTAATCTTAACGATATTCTACTAGCGGCAAACCCCTGCTCCCTTTTTCATTTAGAATATAACCAATTCATGTGCCCTAGTTTGTAGTCCAGCAATGAAAGACTAACAGACTGCTCAACTCTGTGGTTTCTGCTTATTTACCTGCAAGTGTTTGCAAAGTGAAGCCGCCAGAGCCTACTGTATCTATTCTGACACACGCACTGTCAATAGTGTGACAGGGTCTGCTGCAACTCAATAGCAGAGGTGTGCCATTCAGCAAATTAAAGACAACACAATACATAATCTGAAAAAATGCGCAGAGTTTTTAACTGCTACAGACTCATATGGAACAAGCAAGATGAATTGACCCCTTGAAAGTGACTGCTGTTCTTGACCTATTAACTTTAAATCCACTGCAGTGTCCATCAACATCCAGTGCAATGGAAGTGGAGTCTGACTTCCATATACAGTGGAACCTTTGTTTGAAAGCACAATTTCTTCCGGAAACCTGCTCGTAATCCAAAGCACTCTTAAAGCGAATTTACTCATAAGAATTAATGGAAACCCAAGTGATTTGTTCCACAGTCTAAAACCAGTTATAGTAAAATAGTATAAAATAAAAATGTAAACAAGACTTTCACTATAACTAAAGCTGGCCATACACTAGGCCGATTTCCCGCCGATCGACAGCAGATTCGATCACTGGGATAGAATCTGCTGTCAAATGGTTAACGTTAACGCTAAATTTCGATCTATTTCGTCCCGAAATAGATAGGACCCGTCGATCGCTCCGTGCGTGAAATTACCGTCGATCGCCCGCAGGTAGGGAGCGCGTCGCTAGCGGCATTCGAGTGCCCGACGACCGACGCAATACAGCTGCAATACATTACCTGCTCCGCCGGCGCAACTCCCCCGGTCTCTGCTGTCTTCTTCTCCACTTTGGTCTGGTCTCCGGCTGGCTTCACTGAACTTCCTGTCCTGGCAGGAAGTTTAAACAGTAGAGGGCGCTCTACTGTTTAAACTTCCCCCAGACAGGAAGAAGTGAAGCCTACCGGACCCCGGAGACCAGACCAGAGCGGAGAAGAAGACAGCGGAGACCTGGAGAGTCGCGCCGGCGTAGCAGGTAATGTATGCGGGGCGGGGGGTGGGGGAGCGGCGGCAGCACCACCACCACAGATTGTTAACGGTTTCAGGCTGAAATCGGTTCACAATCTGTTTGCAGTAAAGGCAGCCATACGATCCCTCTCTGATCAGATTAGATCAGAGAGGGATCTATCTGTTGGTCGAATCTGATGGCAAATTGACCAGTGTATGGCTACCTTAATAGAATTATTGCCATCTGTTGGCTCGCCCCAACCTTTTTTATGTGTGTGGCTTTAAAGAGACTCTGAAGTCTCCTGAAAACGATCTTTTTATTTAAAAAAAAATGCTTAACATATTTGCCCTAACTAAACCGCCGCATTCCCACCGCTGAAATCTATCTAAATCCCCCCAAACTCGCCCTCCCTCTCCCCTGCAAAATCCACGACTTTCTTGGAGCTATGAGCCGCCTCCATGCCCCGTCTATCAGCGTCGGATCTCCGCCTCTCCCCTGCCCCTCTCAGTGAAGGAAGGCTGAGAGGGGCGGGAGAGAGGCGGCAATCCGGGCTGCCGGACGCGCTGAGAGGCAGAGCTGCGGCTCATAGCTCTGCCTCTCATGGAAGCGCTGCCCAGATTGCCCCCCGGCGAGTTAGGGGGGATTTAGTTAGTGTACAGCGGCGGGAATGCGGCGGTTTAGTTAGGGCAAAGATGTTAGGCACATTTTTTGAAATAAAAAGATCGTTTTCAGGACACTTCAGAGACTCTTCAACAAGGAACTTATCCAATGACAGTTAGTTTTGAGGATTTCATGTAAATTTGACATTGCACAGTCTCTACACTCAGATGAAGTATAATCCTGCAGTGCCAATGGGAGAAGAACTATCGTGATGACGTGACGAATGTATACTTTTTTTTGCTTGTATATCATGGCAATATTTCACAGAAAGGTTTGCTTGTATTGCAAAGCGCTCTTAAACCAAGTTACTCTCAATCCAAGGTTTTACTGTATTGTTCAACAGCTTTGCTTTGCTTAGATGCACAGGATGCAATTCATACACACTTCATGCTGCTGCATCTTACAACCAGCAGGACAGGAACTGCTAATTCTTCTAGGAAAATATTATATTTGGACTTTTTTTTGTTAAACTAACACAGTAATTATTTATGCCTAATGATTTTCAACATGATTCCCAGAATTCCACTTTACAAGATACTTGAAATGCAGTACATGAGCTCCTCAGCTTAGCCACCCTCACCTCCCTCTTGCTGCCCAATCCCCCCCCCCATAGTTCTGAATGAACCCAGTCGGCGCAAGGACACCAGCTCTGGCCTCCCCGTGCGTCCCCTTTGATCGCACTCATGAACAGCTGTGTGCAGCAGCCATGCCCTGGAGCATTCTGGGCATGTGTGGTTAAGAAATATTTGTACACCTCCTCCCCTCCATACTTAGGACACTCCTGGCCCCTATGCAGCTGGAGCAAAGAGGGCATGGGAGTGGGCACAGCATCCGCCTGCACTGAAGAACACGAGGGAAAGCTTAAAGATGGACGGAGGTAGAAGAAGCAACAGTTTATGTGGGCCCCAGGTATGACCTTTTTGCCAGCTCACGTGTGCTTTAACACTGAAACAGTCCCCCGAATTGATGACTGATAACTAGGCTATATTATTCTTTATGGAGCCATCATATCTGGGCCTCTCCTGTGTTTACAAAGTACACAAGTAAGACCACAAGATTTTCCCCTCCAAAATATTTTAGTACCAAACAAAGATAGGAGAATAAACAAATCAATCCGTTCTATAAAGATCCAGCCGCTCCATTGTTAACGGCTATAGAATGTATACAGCTCACATCTATGGTAGGAGGCATAGTTGTAAAAATCCATTAATTGGTAACCACTCTAACTGAAATAACTGAAATACTGGGATTGACTCAGTGGGAGAGAAAGCTTTTTGGTGTGAAGAGATATAAACAAATCAGCTTACAGAATAAATAAAGGCAGACTGATTCAGTCAGATAACCAAAAGTTTATGTGTATATTGACTCATCCTGCACATATGGGAGTTTCTAAGTATCTGCCTGAGTGATTGCTTCACATAACAGCTTCACACTTTGCAACGGATTAAAAAAGAGAGCAACATCGCCCTCATGTGGTGGACTTAAATATTGCTGAATCTCATTACAATGACTTCACAACAATAGATCCTAAAAAATGAATAAAAAAACATTCACCCCTAATTCTAAAGCACAAACTTTTTCTCTACATTCTCCCTTAGAGAATATTACATTACCTTGAGACTCTCCACCTCCTCTTTATGTTGTCGCTTTTGGTACAATATAGCAGCCTGGTACTCTGCAAAATAGGTGACAAGGACATGGAAATCAATTCACTGACACAAATTAGGGAAAAAAAGATTCAATAAACAGTATTTAAAAATAAAAAAGGTACTCTACAAGACACCAACAACTGCATCATATTTAGCAACCTTCAAAGCAAAATGCAAGAGCACAAAAAGCTAATTCTGTATATACATTGCAAGAACTTTACTAATGTTCCCATGAATGCACAACAACTATTTTGCAGTACCGATTCCTCTGGATGCGCTTTCCCCATTATAGCCAAATATGAGAAATTTATTACACAAATGCCTAGGATAATCCTGAAATGAACAACAAACAAAGAATATTTAGGCCTCTTTCACACCAAGACGTTGCATTTTAGGGGACGTTAAGGTCGCATAACGTGCCCCTAACGCAACGCCTTGTGGTTAAGTTGGACGTCAGAATGAGCCGTGTTATGCAGCTCTTGGTACACTGTTTTCGTTCTATCTATACTAATAGAACAGCAGCTCCAGGATAGTGATGGGAAGTCCGGATTCGGATGATTCGAATTGGATCATTGAAAAAATCCGGATCTTTGAACTGAATCATTTGAATCATTTGAATCATTTTACTAGGGAAGCAGACTGGGGGTGAAATGACTAGCAGGACATGACTTTCCCTGCACTGTACATTCTGTATGTTCTTGTTTCTTCCAGACAGACATCCACTGTGAACCGAATCGTTCATTGTGATGATCCGGATGATTCGACTCACAAAAAAGATTCGGATCAAATGAACAATTCATTCATGATCCGGACAACACTACAAGTCCAGGTTACGTCACCACAGTGCAGTGAATATTAGCCATGTGGCTAGTCACTGAGCATGTGCAAGCAGTCTAACGCAGCTAAAGCACTGTATAACACACAGCATGCTGCACTTTCATTTAACGAGTAGCATTACAATGTAACGCAACGTGGGCACTGTGAACAACACATTGATTTTTCATTACTGAGTTGGGCTGCGTTACAGGCTGCAACATGGGACTTTAACGTCCCACTGTGAAAGAAGTCTAAAAGCAGGAGTTGAGATTTATTCAAAAAGGCATGAATCCACATGATTGGAGCAAAACATACTCCACCTGCTAGCTTACCTTCAAGACATGCACTGTAGGTGGGACTTGAGGATAGGTTTGGGAAGCACTGGGTTACCATTCAAGTGAACCTGAACTGGCCGGGGAACAAAAAGTTAGATACTCCTCAACCCCATTATTGCCACACTTAGACCATCTGAATATATCCAGCAAGAGCTTGTTGGACAGATTCCTGTGGCCGTGCTCCTCGCAGTGTATGTATGCAGCCGTACTGCACAAGTGCGAGTGTGGCTGCGAATGCACAGTATGCTGAAGCAGTTTGTGGACTAGAAGAGGGTCTACTTTGACAATTATCTATTATTTTTTTACAATACAGGTTTGCATTAAAGGACAACTGTAACCACGGGGATATGAAGGCTGCCATATTTATTTCCTTTTAAGCAATACCAGTTGCCTGGTTATCCCGTTTATCCTCTGCTTTTAATACTTTTAGCCAGACCCTGAACAAGCATGCAGCAGATCAGGTGTTTGACATTATTATCAGATCTGACAAGATTACCTGTATGCTTGTTTCTGGTGTGATTCAGACACTACTGCAGCCAAATAGATCAGCAGGGCTGCCAGGCAAATGGTATTGTTTAAAAGGAAATAAATACGGTAGCCTCCACATTTTTCTCACTTCAGTCCTATTAGCTTTTCAAGGGCTGATGCACATAAGGCAACACTTGGGGAGAATTCACACTGAGCACATTGCAATGTACAATAGTACCACAATGCAATGTACCCAGTGGGAACCAATTTTTCCAGATCGATGAACAATCCAATGAAAATGATTGGGTGTGGGTTTTTTACCAAGAATTCAGTAGTTTCAATGCAACATTAAATATTAATAGTTCTAATAATAAATACGTGATCTAACTGAAAACATATCAGAACTTCGTGAGAACAAGAGATCAGAAGAAATAAGCCATTGTTGGTTTGGCATCCCTGTTCAATCATCTACCGGGAATTCAGAAAGATCTATTGCTGAAAAGATCAATGGCTCACAAGATTGGATGCAGATTCCATTGTATGCCCCAGGCCTAACTCGTGTCTAAAGCCCCATCTACACGGAGGGACATTGTAGCGATCCGGCGGCTCGATTAGCCGCCGGATCGCCTCTTCTGCGTGCCCGACGCGTCCCCGCCGCATTCGATTCCCCGCCGGCGCCGCTTATCTCCCGCACGATTCCCTGCCATTGTCCCCTCGCGGGGATCGAGCAGGGAATCGGCGGTACGGAGATCCGTTCTGTCGGATCTTATCAATCGAGCCGCATCAGCGGCTCGATTGATAAGCAGCATCGCGGCCGCATCTACTCGTGTAGATGCGGCTTAAAATTTCTGATCTTCTTCTGGTCAAAATTGTGTCTTCTCATCGTAAGTCTTCAAATGTATGGCAGAGCAACGAGTTACAATTCCCTGAAATGTTTGTCCTGTCTTCTAACAGTCACTTTAAAGCCGCATCTACACGCGTAGATGCGGCCGTGATGCTCCTTATCGAGCCGCTAATGCGGCTCGATTGATAAGATCCGGCAGGACGGATCTTCGCACCGCCGATTCCCTGCTCGATCCCCGCGAGGGGACAATGGCAGGGAATCGTGCGGGAGATAAGCGGCGCCGGCGGGGACGAGCGGGCACGAGCGGGGAATCTAATGCGGCGAGCGTGGACGGGCGGGCACGCGGAAGAGGCGATCCGGCGGCTAATTGAGCCGCCGGATCGCTTCAATGTCCCATGGTGTAGATGGGGCTTAAAGCCGCATCTACACGAGCAGATGCGGCTGCGATGCTCCTTATCAATCGAGCCGCTGATGCGGCTCGATTGATAAGATCCGACAGGACGGATCTCCGCACCGCCGATTCCCTGCTCGCTCCCCGCGAGGGGACAATGGCAGGGAATCGTGCGGGAGATAAGCGGCGCCGGCGGGGACGAGCGGGGAATCGAATGCAGCGGGGACGCGGCAGGCACGCGGAAGAGGCGATCCGGCGGCTAATCGAGCCGCCGGATCGCTGCAATATGGCATGGTGTAGATGGGGCTTTACGGTGCTAGTTTGCCGACAAATACTATACTAGAATCAACTGGAGACACTTTTCCACATGATGGCCTGGTTTGAGGCAATGAAAATTTTACTATACTCTCAAGAGCAGATGTACTACATTAATTGTAGAGCTTCTGTTGTCTGATATTTTATGATGTGTATGCTGTATTTAAGCTTGTAAGCTCTGAAATGTGTCATAGTTGTTTGTATCCACTGCAGTTTGTTCTTGAGGTGCTACAGTACTTTAAGTATAAGATTAAAAAAAAAAAAAAAATACAATTTAAAAGACTTTTTTTTATATATAGACACAGACAAGACCAGGAAAAAAAATTGTGTATTGCACTTTTTCCTGGTGGACTCAAAGAGCTTGAGCTGCAGCCACAGGGGCACACTCAGTAGGCAGTGGCAGTGTTAGAGAGTTTAGCCCAAGGACTCCTTACTGAATAGGAAGAGCCCTTAACCAATACAGAATCCAGACAGACAGACAGACAGACAGACAGACAGACAGACAGACAGACAGACAGACAGACAGACAGACAGACAGACAGACAGACAGACAGACAGACAGACAGACTAGGAAAATAAAAAAGCCAGAACCACTGTGACAAAAAAAGTTCTGAAACAAGCAAAAAATAAAAAAATCTACAGACCAAAACCAAACCAAAAGTCCTTATTAAGAAACCTATCAGTGCATAACTTCCAAAGCAATCTGTAATATGGGGATCATTAACCTAAGGAATTTAGTGATGCTGTCTATACAATGAAAATGTTATTTCAATAGTCTGCACCACTTAAAAATAAATAAATAAACAAAGGCCTGGTGCACACCAGAGGAGTTTTTCTGAGCGTTTTCAGTTTTTAAATCTGCTGCTAATTTTATCCTATGTGTCTGTGCACACTGGAGCAATGAGGTTTTGTAAAAAAAACTAAAACCCCATAGCATTACATTGGGAAGAGCTTTTGAAACCTCTAGCGCCAAAACGCTAGAGGTTTCAAAAGCTCTTCCCAATGTAATGCTATGGATTTTTTTTTACAAAACCTCATTGCTCCAGTGTGCACAGACACATAGGATAAAATTAGCAGCAGATTTAAAAACTCAAAACGCTCAGAAAAACTCCTCTGGTATGCACCAGGCCAAACACTGCATTTCACTGTAAGGGCTGGTGCACACCAAAAACCGCAAGCAGATCCGCAAAATGCTAGCAGATTTTTAAACGCTTTTTTTTATTTTTATGAGGCGTTTTGCTAGCGTTTTGCGGATTGCTGCTGCGCTTTTCAGTATAGTAGATTTCATATATTCTTACAGTAAAGCTGTTACTGAACAGCTTCTGTAACAAAAACGCCTGCAAAACCGCTCTGAAGTGCCGTTTTTCAGAGCGGTTTGCGTTTTTCCTATACTTAACATTGAGGCAGAAACGCACCCGCAATCCAAAAAATGCCTCACCCAGGCATTTTTCGTTTCTGCAAAACGCCCCCCGCTCTGGTGTGCACCACCCCATTGAGATACATTGACCAAGCAGATCCGCAGCCGCAAGCGGATCTGAAAACGCCCAAAAAGCCGCTCGGTGTGCACCAGCCCTTAGAGAATGTTGAGATCTAAAATTGAAAATTTGGCCAAAGTCTCAGTTTGTGATTTAATCAAAATTGTCCAGTAATCATACAAATGATCTATCTGAATTCAGAATGTGGCAATACAAATTTACTTTGAATGAATTTAGAAATTTAAATTCCAAAGAAAAGAA
Source organism: Hyperolius riggenbachi (assembly GCF_040937935.1). Lineage (NCBI taxonomy): Eukaryota > Metazoa > Chordata > Amphibia > Anura > Hyperoliidae > Hyperolius > Hyperolius riggenbachi. The sequence goes on from NC_090654.1 coordinate 209,090,012, forward strand.
AAATAGTCTAAAGACATGTATTAAATCTTTGGGACGTGCTGCTGTCCTACGGCAGAATTTTCATGTATTTGACAGAGAATATAGATAATCACATACATATTTACAATTTAAATACGCCAATACAGTAAGACACATATGTCATAACAGATTATATGATCAAGCATGCTGACCTAAACTGGTCCTTAATCCTCTGTGTAAGTTAATGCCAGCATATGTAGACATTACAAGGCTATTATCCTTGTAAAAAACCTTTGCGGCTTGTCTATACAAGTCTACTCAGGCTAACTTCCATGAATTTTAAATGACAACTCTACACAACAGATTCCATCTTTTGCATGGCCTTTAAAGGGGAACTAAAGTAAGAGGTATACGGAGGCTGCCATATTTATTTCCTTTTAATCATTACCAGTTGCCTGGCAGCCCTGCTGGTTTATTTCTCTGCAGTAGTATCTGAATAACACTAGAAACAAGGATGCAGCTAGTCTTGTCAGATCTGACTTTGAAGTCTGAAACACCTAATCTGCTGCATGCTTGTTCAGGGGCTATGGCTAATCGTATTAAAGGCAGAGGATCAGCAGGGCTGCCAGGCAACTGGTATTGCTTAAAAGGAAATAAACATGGCAGCCTACATATAACTCTCTCTTCAGTTCCCCTTTAAAAAAAAGTTCAGCCATGTGCAGGCAAAAAGAAAAAATACATACTTTAGCCATTTACTCAGCTTTACATTCTTTTTGACATTTTCTACCTTTTTAAGGTTCTTTCCCTACTCGGGAAGTTTTCAACCCCATTACAGTGATTAACCATAAATAGTGAAATAAAGCTTGTTAGGATGCATTGAAATTCAGCAAAAAGTGATAAATTATACAAGTTAAGGAGACCAATTTGATTTAATCAATTATAAATGAATGTTAGCAGACAGAGAGAAATTTGTTAACTTTTGGGGCAACTTTATACACAATGATCTCTGGCTCTGCTAGGACAGAACAACAATGGACTCCCTAATAGATTCCTCTGATCATATCCAGATCAGATTCCTGTAGTACTTTTACCCCACACTGCATATCAATTATCAATAGATTTCAGCAGGAAATCTACTGAAAATCTGTCTAACCCGGTCTGACTGCAGCATTTCACTGTTTCTATTTCAAACAGTTTTATTGAAGTTTTCAAAAAAATTATACAGCATACATTGCAGGACAAAGTTCTCGTTGGGACAGAACATCATGACTGACCGTTAATTAACAGTTGCACATGCAAGACAAATCCGCAATGAAGTCGTGATGGAGTGTCCTATAAAGAGGGACTATATAGCCCCCATTTCTGCGTAGATGCGGGAATCCAGTGTTCCAGAGCGAACACCGATCCCCGATCTGAGGACTTTGCCCAGGAAGCCTCAGGCCACACCCGAAACAGAACGGGAGGGCATAGATACCTTCAACAAAAAGGAAGAGTAGAAGAAGAAAGAAGAAAACTGAAGAGGACAGAAAAAGAAGAAAGGAAAGAGATAAGTCTGGTCCTTGCCATGGCCAACATTCCCTGAACCAAGATCCCACCGCTAACAGTTAAGCGGTCCATCCGGCTACCCATTACCCGTAATTGTCAAATATAATTTCCAGGGCTCCCAGATTTTATCAACCTTGGAGCGCCTATCCAGAAGGGTTCCTGCCAGCTGCTTCTGGATCATGTACCCGGAAACCCTATTTTTGACTTCTTCAAATGGTACAAGCCGTTTCTTCCAGGCTCTAGCTACTGTTTGTTTAGCTGCCACAAAAATAAATTGAAGAAGGATTTCCTGATTTTTAGTAAGAGAGCCTGACTTAAAATCAAGCAAGGCAGACCACGGGTATTTACGCATCTGGGTATGGAAGACAGCCTGTATCAAACGATAGATTTTGGACCAGAAGTGAGAAAGCAGGGAGCATGACCAAAAAGTATGTAGCAGGTCTCCTCTGGATTGGCAACCTCGAAAGCATGTATCATTTCACTGTTTGATACGAGGCAATGCAATGGTATGGACTGTCAATCTACTGCTGCTCCCGCCCCCCATTGGTTAATTTCAATTGATTATCATCCTAAATTAGCCAGTAATTGAACAGGAAAATCGACTCCTGTCCTGTGTGACTACCTTTATTTGGAGGCATAATTAGGGGCACAGGTAACTTAACTGACAGATTCAAATAAAAAGCTAAGCCAGCAACTTTACAAAGAACTTTTGTTTGCACAGGAAGAAGTACAGAAATACCTTCTGATGGTCCTTTGAGCAGAACAAGATCAACTAGCTTTTGATGTAGAGTATATAAATAAACAACATTTAAGGGCTCATTTATGTGTGAATTCACAATGCAATTTTTCGCATTAAAAATGAAACCAATGCATGTCAATTAAGTTATTTTCATGAAATGGGAAATTTTGCATGCAGTGCAATGCAGAAAAAAAAATGGATTGCATGCTGCAGATTTCAGCACCATGCATCCATTTCCCAAGATGATTATTAGACAAATACAAAATTCACATTAAAATTGCATAAAAACGCAGAGAAAAAACAAAACAAAACAAAAAAAAAATCGCATATAGGAAAAATGTATGTGAAATGTTATATCCTAGTGGAAATAGACCATTAGTGATCTTTCAAAGTAGATTGTAAACAAAAAAAAAATATGTCGTTAAAAAAACAGCACCCTTGGATGCTTGGAAATCTTCTGCTAACCAGTGACCAATTTAGTAAGCTAGCTCAGTGTTTCTCAACATTTTATTGGTATGTACCCCTTTTAAAACCCCATACTCACCAAGTACCCCCTAGCATAATAAACATCAAAAGTACCCCTTGATAAATATCTATTTAATCGTAGTACATGATAATTGGTTCTAAACAATTTCCAAACATTTACTATTGCTTTTGATTACCAAAATACTAATTTAGTGTAGTTTAAATAAGATTTATCATTTTCTAAAACTCTAAATTTGTTATTCTTGGTTAAGTATATCAAACCTGAGTACCCCCTGGAACCATCAGAAGTACCCCCTGGGGTACGCGTACCACATGTTGAGAACCTAGGAGCTAGCTTAAAGAGAATCTGTATTGTTAAAATCGCACAAAAGTAAACATACCAGTGTGTTAGAGGACATCTCCTATTACCCTCTGTCACAATTTCGCCGCTCCCCGCCGCATTAAAAGTGGTTAAAAACAGTTTTAAAAAGTTTGTTTATAAACAAACAAAATGGCCACCAAAACAGGAAGTAGGTTGATGTACAGCATGTCCACACATAGAAAATACATCCATACACAAGCAGGCTGTATACAGCCTTCCTTTTGAATCTCAAGAGATCATTTGTGTGTTTCTTTCCCCCTGCATCTCTCATGCACTAAAGTTTCAGGCTGCTCTTTTCTTCCTGCAAACAGCTTTGCCCTTGTCTGTAATTCTTGAGTATGTGAAAGCCCAGCCAGCTCAGAGGCCGATTTATCCAGCTTGTAAAAGATAAGAGAGAAGAGAGAAGCTGCCCTAATCTAAATAATACACAGGCAGTGTGCATAGAGGGGCCTGGAAGGGGGAGTTCATAGCAGAACCACAACACTGAAGTACTTGGCAGCCTTCCAGACACAGGCTGACAAGTCTGACAAGAGAAATATACATTGATTTATTACAGAGACAGTGATAGTATAAAGTGCTGCAGTAAGCCAGAACACATTAGAATAGCTTTTGGAACTTGTAGGATGATAAAAAACAGGATGAAATTTTTGTTACGGAGTCTCTTTAAAGCTGGTACACACAATGCAATTTTCCCATCAGATCGACAGGTTAATTGATAATTGCTTTCAGTCCACATGGGGATTGATTTTGTGCAGTGATGATGATAATGTTACTTATTCAGTCGTATCAGACTCTTGGTGATTCCATGGGTTAGCTCTCTCCATGCTGTCCGATCTTGTACCATTTGTGCCAGTTGCCTTAAAGAGGAACTCCAGTGAAAATAATGTAGTAAAAAAAAGTGCTTCATTTTTTACAATAATTATGTATAAATGATTTAGTCAGTGTTTGCTCAATGTAAAATCTTTCCTCTCCCTAATTTACATTCTGACATTTATTACATGGTGACATTTTTACTGTGGGCAGGTTATGTAGCTGCTCCTAGCTGTTTTGGCTGTTAGAGACAGCTGTAAACAGCTAATTCCTGTCTGTGAACGTTGTTACATTGTGGCAGTTTGCCCAGAGTACCGTGGTACTCAGAGCTTCTTGTGGGAGGGGTTTCAGCACAAAATCAGTCATACAGCGCCCCCTGATGGTCTGTTTGTGAAAAGCATTATATTTTTCATGTAAAAGGGGGTATCAGCTACTGGTTGGGATAAAGTTCAATTCTAGGTTGGAGTTTCTCTTTAAGCTCAATCCTGTGTCAACTTTGATGGTGTCAAGCCAACTCGTTCTCTGGTGGGCTTGTCACCTTTCGTCACTAATCAGTCCTAGCATTAGGTCTTTCTCCAAGGAATTTGATCGCATCACGTGGCCGAAATATGTGAGCCTGAGTCTGGTGATCCTGCCTTCCAGTGACATGTCTGGTCTTATACATACCAATACTTTATTTGTTCGTCATCTTTGCGGTTCACGGAATGCGAAGCAACCCTCGCTAGCATCAAAACTTGGAGTCGATGTTTCTTCTGCTTTTCTTAGGGTCCAACGTTCACAGCCATACATGGTTATGGGGGAAACAATGGCATGAACCAGTCTACATTTGATTGTTTTGTACAGTACTGATCTAAAAATCGATGCCTTCCTCAATCGAAAACAGATCAGACATGCTGGAAATTATTAGTCGACCCGTTTACCTCAGGGCTTTCCAACCCGTGGTAAGCATACCACCGGTGGTACTTTGCCCTTGGCCAGGTGGTACACCCCGTTTTCCCTGCCACTTAATTGCTAGACTGCTGCTTGCTCGCCCGACAGGACCGCAAGTCCCGGTCCTGTCCTGCACTGCCTCTTCTCCACAAAGTCCAGCTCCCCCTCCATCGCTACTCGCTGTGCTGCCCTGTGCCATACTTCAGACCTCAGATCAGCGGTGAAGAGACAGACAGGCAAACTGTGCACAGTGACAGCGCATATACAGGAAGTGACATCATTGCTCACAGCCTCTATATGAATTATACACGCCATCACTGTGCACCATTTGCCTGGCTGTCTCTTCACTTTGGCCGGGTTACTGTTGATCTGAGGTCTGAACAAGGAGCGAGCGAGGGGATCCAAACTTTCTGGTGAGTCACTGCCCAGCTCTCTGGATGTGGGGGGAAGCTACCTATACTGAAGCGGAAGGGGGGGGGAGCGGGAACAGAACTGTAAATGCTACCTATATTGGCCAATCATGGCAATCTGTAGGCTAGCAATGTAATTTTAATCCTTTACCCCACTCCCTCTGCACCGATTCGGCGGGTAGCGGCAGCGATCGTTATGCACACGCAGCTAGCAAAGTGCTAGCTGTGTGTAGCAAAAAAAATAATTATGTAAATCGGCCCAGCAGGTCCTGAGAGGCACCCTCCGGCGGCTTACCCCGTGTCACACATGGGGTTACCGCCAAGGAGGTTAACTGTCAACGCTTAGTAATTTTAAAAGACAACTGAAGTGAGAAGTATATGGGGACTGCCATATTTATTCCCTTTAGGCTGGTTTCACACCAGGACGTTGCGTTTTAGGGGACGTTATGGTCGCACAACGTGCCCCTAACGCAACGCCTGGTGCTCTCTGCTTTGGACGTCAGAGTGAGCCGCGTTGTGCAGCTCACTCTGGCGTCCGTGATGCGCACTCTTGGACGCATGCGGCATCACGTGGTCCCGCCGGCCAATCGCCGCACAGAGCGGCCGCTCCAGGAAGTAAACACTGCACGTCACTGAGTGCAGTGAATATTAATTAGCCATGTGCCTGGCCGCTCTCCGCTCCTCCCCAACGTTACTGAGCATGTGCAAACAGTCTAACGCGGCTCTGTCGCTTACAAAGTACTGCATGCAGTACGTTATATTATGGCACAGCGTTATACTGTAACGCAACGTGGGCATTGTGAACAGCCCATTGATTTTTCATTGCTGTGCGATGGGGTGCGTTACAGGCTGCTCTAACGTGCGCCTGTAATGTCCCACTGTGAAACCAGCCTAAGTCATAGACTAAAACTAGTCCTTGGTAAGAGTACTTGTAATAGGTACAGACTGGAACAAAGAACATTTATCGGGCCCTAGGCAATGTAACTCTACGTACATGTAAGAGTGATGTGCAGGTACTCTGCAGGGGAATAAGGAAATTCTTCCATTATTACACATTCTTCATGCACAATCTGAACCAAGTTTATGGGTGATAGACAACACCTCTGTATTCAATGTGCACAACATTCTCAGTGGATTCCCTGCAGCTCTGTGGAGAGTGCATATGTAGAGTATAGTACTACTGTGTAACAAAGTAAACCGTAGACAGATGAAATTAAAGTTTTATACATACCTGGGGCTTCCTTCAGCCCCCTTCAGGCTAATCAGTCCCTCGCTGTCCTCCTCCGCCACCTGTATCTTCTGCTATGAGTCCAGTTACTTGAGCCAGTCTTGCTTAGTTTGCATGCACACACTCCGTCGCTGGGAGCGTACTACACCTGCGCAGCACTATTGCACAGGTGAAGAATGCTCCTGGCTGTAGGAGCGGCACGTGGCCGGACAGCGCTGACTGGCTGAATTACCAGGACTCATAGCAGAAGATCCAGGTGGCGGAGGGGGACAGCGAGGGACTGATTAGCCTGAAGGGGGCTGGAAGAAGCCCCAGTATGTATAAAACTTTTCTTTTCATCCTTCTCAGGTACCATTTAATTCGTAGTCACCAAACCAAATTTTAACAACCTATCAAATTATTTGATTTCATGAGCAAAGAGAGTGCATACATTTGCATAAATCAGAATCAACGCAGAATTATTTCCATCTTATTGACCATCTCTATTAGTGACATGGCTACACATCAGGCTTTATACTCACAGCATAGATGTTATTTAGTATATATGTTACGGCCAGAACCCGAAGTTTGGCCACATCTAGTTTTGGCCGGCCACTTCAGGTTCTGGCCGGCCAATGTGCGAACTGGCCACTGCGCTGCGGGCCAATGTGAGAAATGGAATAATTCCTGTAACGTTAATGTATCTTCTGGCCGCAGCGCAGCGGGCAAATGTATCACATCTTAGTTAATATAATAAAATTAAGCCTGCGGCAATGAAGCCGCCGGCTTTTGCTCTGCCTCTCTCTCCTCCCCCTGCCTCTCTCTCCTTCTCTTATGGGCAGCCGGGGGGGGGACACACGCATGTCCCCCAGAGTTGTTCGTCGCAGCAGGAGAGCAGAGCGGGGAGACTGCAGACATTGCTTCTGCCAGCACCCGCTCTGCAAGAACGGCAGGACACGCGTGTCCCCCCCGGCTGGCCATAAGAGAAGGAGAGAGAGGAGGAGGAGAGAGAGGCAGAGAAAAAGCCGGCGGCTCCATCTCTTACATTGCCGCCCGCTTAATTTCATTAAATGAACTAAGATGTGATACATTTGCCCGCTGCGCTGCGGCCAGAAGATACATTAACGTTACAGGAATTATTCCATTTCTCACATTGGCCGCAGCGCAGCGGCCAGTTCGCACATTGGCCGGCCAGAACCCGAAGTGGCCGGCCAGAACTAGAAGTGGCTAAACTTCGGGTTCTGCCCGTAACATATAGAAGAGATTCCTGTGTACACATTATATATACAGTCACAATCAGATGTGTATATCTAACTATATGTGTATATCCGGGAAAAAGAAAGGAGGTGGCATCTGTTTCTACATCAGCCCCACTTGGTGCTCCAACACCTCTGTTCTTGCCAAAAAATGCTCACCGGATCTTGAGCTCCTTCTGATTAACTGCAGGCCATTTTACTCTCCCAGGGAGTTCTCTTCCTACGTCCTTGTCGGTGTGTACATCCCACCCGACGCCGATGTCAAGACCGCCCTGCATTATCTCAGTGACATGGTCGCCAAATGGGAGTCGTCCTTGCCAGACTCTTTGTTCATCATCCTAGGAGACTTTAACAGGGCCAACCTTCGCCAAAAGCTTCCACGCTTACACCAGCACATCTTGTCTGGTACGCTGGCTCCACCGGAAGCGACAGACGCAAACTACAGAGGGTCATCAGGTCAGCGGAAAGGATCATCGGGAACTCACTCCCTGCCCTAGACTTCCTCTACAATGCCAGACTACGCTCCAGAGCATTGAAGATTGCCAAGGATCCCTCTCACCCTGGCCACCAGTTTTTCAATCAGCTCCCCTTGGGGCGGAGGTATCTGAGGTACCGGTCCATCTCTGCAAAGACCACCAGACACAGAAACAGCTTCTTCCCCTCAGCGGTAAATTCGCTGAACTCTATAAACTCTACTCATGCTCTCCCCCCCTTAGACTTTCTGCCTGTAACCCACTAGCTATGGAAAATTGTGGTTATGTTTATGTACTGTATATGGTTATGTGTGTGAAGCGATGTCTATGTCTCTATGTATATGCCCTGCATTCATGTGCCAAGCCCAATTCCGGGCACGACCCAGTCGTGCTTGGCGAAATAAAAGAGATTCTGATTCTGACTTTAAAAATACGGGGACTGCTTTATTGAAGCAGCACAAGTAACTAATTTTGATGGGTTTATTTCATTTTTGTGGACGAAGCACAGCTATTACTGTATGTATAAATTATTTATGATGACTATTATCTGAGAAATAGAACATTTTATCATATTTTCTATTTTAATTACAGTTTAAATTCATTAGGAGTCGGTGCATTTTTTCCCGACTCCAGGCACCCAAAATTGCCCCGACTGACTCCACGACTCCGACTCCACAGCCCTGCGAGATACTATACATTTATAAAAAATAATCACTCAGTGACTGAACCAAAACTCAAGGCAAACTCCTCTTTGTGGAATTTCTTCCTTGAGGCTCAAGAACCTTATAATGTAATTAGAGTACCAAGGTACATATTTGACCTACATAAATGCATTTAGTAGTCCAGCACAGCAGAAATATTTTGGGCTGAATCTAATTATAGTGTCACAACCTGTGATTAATGAGAACACTACAGGCCATAGTCCAACCAGAGTAATATACAGCTGCTTTCTGCATCATCATGTTTGCAAAAGGAGCAGCTTCAAACAGAAGGCGTTAGCCTCAATCAAACTCTGTTGTACTACTCCCATCTTATCTAGAGGGATTAGAAGTGCAATGTGGATGGATTATCATTATTATATGTCATATAATAAAGATATTTAATGCAAACTATGATGCAAATTACTCCCAACTATAGGAGGTCTCTGATGAAGCCAAGTTAACAGGTTGGGACATGGCTTTTGTTGAGTTGCTGACTGTTTGCAGAAAAAAAAAAAAAAAAAGGATGAAAAAAAAAAAATGTGAATGGATTATCAGTGTCCAGGCAGAAGATACATATTCCGTATTGGTCAAAGAGGACGACCAAATCTCTGCTGCATTAGGCCCAGTTCACGATGCTCCACAAACGCAATTGATGCAGAATTATCGTGGTAAGCCCACCCACTCAAGAAGAGCTTATGTCCATTCCGCTTCTTTCACAACTTGATGTTTTACATCAGCTGTGTTCATGTTGCCCCCCGTCTGACTCATCCACTGTACCGTCCACCACTCATCTCTAAACTGATCGGAGCATAGCAGAAGTGTGGGGCTCCCTGTTGGATTGTAAAAAAAAAAAATAAATAAAAATAAACAATCGACAGGCTACCTATCTAGCAATAGGGAGGACTCATTGGTCTACCATGAATCAATGAGAATGTTCTCTGTTGATGTAGGATTCCCAATGTCCTTTGCAAAGCCCAATGCTTCTTCTGCACTCCAATCTGCTTCAGAACGACTAGTGTGTGCCAGCAGCAGCAGAACTGAGTAAACTGGACAGGTGAGTCGGAATTTTATATGCTGCGATCAGTCTAGTGTAAACAAACAGTCTGTTCCAATAGGCTTCCATTGCATCCAATTTGTAGGGTGGTCGCAAAACAGTTGCAGAAAAATACAGTATGTCGGGATTCTGCATTTGCGGTCCAGTCCATGCGCATTGCGTTCTAATTTACAGTGTAAACGCATCCTATTAATGACAGGATTTTTTTTTTGTGTTCCAGGAAATGCAGCGTTTTTTTTATTGCAGTGTGAAAGGGCCATTAATGTTCAGACCCTTCAGACTTACTTTTCATATTTATACTGCATAAGAATTGCACTTGATTAAAACGGACTGAAAATTTTCAAACTCCCTTAAAAGGCTCACGGTTTAATTTCTCTACCACATTCTGAACCAGGTAATTTAGGCGCACCGGCTACCGTCATCTTGGCAATCCCATAGGTAGCAATATTTGATTGCTATGGTGTGCCGATGGCTATCGTCACGTGGCAAGTGTTCAGCTAGCGTCACACAGTGATCACAGTTGATCTGCGAGCAGCACAAGCGCTCAGTAAGGGTTCACATTGGCACCAAAAAGGGTATTTTTAGCTCCCCGTAAATAGACCGGATTTTTAGCTTCCTGTAAACAGACCGGACCCTAACGGAGGTAAACAGATTCTATGTTAATCTATAGGATCCATACACATGGTTTAATTAGTACGGAACTGTTCAGCGCGTTCCGCCAAACAGACTGCAAGTTTGGGGAGGCTGTTATAATTCCGGAGCGCCGGACGCATCTCATTGACAAGAATGGATCAAAAACTATTGCCCAATAAAAACATTTTTACACAGGTCAGTTTTTGATCTGACTAGTGCAGGCTCTCTCAACCAGGGTTCCCTGGAACCCCAGGGTTCCTTGAGGACTCTGCAGGGGTTCCTTGGCATTTTACCCCATCGTGGGGGAAGTATAATAGAGCACACTATAATAGGTGGTACTGTAACAAGAAGCACTAAATTGGGGGGTCAGGAGACAGTATAATGAGTGACAGTGTAATAGGAGATAGTGAAATTAGCAGCCTAACCCATTTAAAGACCATGCCTCCTGAAAAATGAATGTAGGGGTTCCTCGAGACCAAAACATTGTTTGCAGGGGTTCCTTGAGATCCAAATGTTATTTACAGGGTTCCTCCAAGGTAAAAAGGTTGAGAAAGGCTGGACTAGTGTAAACCCACACATAAGCGGTGCTAGTGCTTGGCTGGTGTTGCCAGTATGTTTGAATTTGGCACATGTTTTGATAAGGGTTTGACAAGTGGCAGTAGTGGTGGAAAGCAATACTTTTGCTCAACAAGCATTTCAAAGTCATCAGTAACCAACACAGGGGTGTACGAGTTTGGCACACATATCAGTACACATATCAGTAAGTGTTCAGCCAGTGATTGACAAATGGTGGGGATGGATCAGTAAGCAGCACTGGGGTGTTTCACTTACTACGAGGTATAACATCGGTAGGTTAGTATTAGGCGTGGAGAATAGGAAGGTTAGTTGAAGAGGATTATCTAGGGGAGGTCACAAGTTGAGTTTGCTGTGAGCTATAAGGCGCGTACATAACCCTGATTTAATCAAACAAAGGGTCGTCAGTTATGGCGACCGTTTCTCCGTGTGTACAGTCTGTCGGCAAGCGGATCAGTCAAAACCAGCCTTATCAGCCTGCCAACAGACTGTACACATGGGGAAAATGTCGCCAGAACGGCCGCCACGCAGGTGGGACCCGTCGGTTGAAGAAATCAGGCGTGTGTACTAAATCGTATAATTATGAATATCCTTAATACAATATTATCTATATCATTACTATCAGCTCACTTCAAACTCACTTGTGTAAATATTAAACGTGTATGTGTCTGGCCCTTACACCATTGTATGGCAAAGGCACTACATTTGCTCTATGCCTCATAGCAGGTTATCGGTGTATGGAGTGACACCAATTTAACCCTTAGACTGCCAGATTTATTTATTTTTTGTTTGTTTTTAAAAAAACTACTTGCCTGTGCCAGCTACTTTGGCATACTGGTGACTGAATATTTTGACAAGCTCTATATGTTCCATAGTCCAAATTAGTAGGCATTGCATTTGAGGGCAAATAATTGAGATTTGATACAGCATTATGGTTATTATGATGAGAATCTATGCAGTTTGTAAATGGGCTAATCCAATCTTGGAAGCAAAGCATTAGTCCATGTTTAAGCTGCATAGGTTTTCAACAACATTTGCATAATTCTGCATCAGCTTATTTGTAAATCTCTAGCAAACTTAGTCAAAAAAAGAAACGTGGAAAACAAAAAGCAGAAATTTAGTCATTTTGGTGGAAAATGCCTTTAGAAGTCATAGATGCAGGAAACGACACAATGTCTAAAGACGTCGTCGAAAGGCAGAAGTAGTTTTGGCGAACAACTTCTTTAGATGCCTGCAGCATATAAAGATGGCAATTTCGAAACATCTAATGGCATTGGTGGAAGCCTAAGTGTTAAATGTTAAGTTATCTAAACCTATTTTCTAGGTCGGCCAAGATTTCCTTTATTTGAATAGAGTGCATGTGTCACTTTTTATTGTCTTCTGTGCCCATATTAATGAAACTTACACCTCATAAAGGGGTGGTCTCCACTGCTTCCACCTCAGAAAATCCTCCAAGCAGCCTGTGGCATTGTATCCAACTCTTACAAAACTAAATAAACAAAGCTCTAAAAACGCAAAGAGTTAAAAAATGGCAGCTATGTCTAATGGTGGCCATACATGGTACAATTTTTCATTTTTTTTTCGATTAGATAATTTAGTTTGATTATTCCGTTAGATCGAATATAAAGATTTTTCCAGCATGTCCAATCTGATTTCTCGAAAAAACGGGATAATCGTTTGAATTTCTTGATCGAAAACAAAAATATTTTCAACTTTCATTCGATTTGATCATTTAGATCGAATAAACTGGATAATCAAACGTTTTAATTGTACCATGTATGGCCACCATAAGAGTGATCAGGAGAGGAAGTACAAAAAAATGCCAATAAGAGTACAGACAGTAACAAAAGCATGGCCTGCTTGATCCAAAGTAGAGTTTTTATAAAACCAGAATAATGATGGCAACAGCCACACATCTACTCACTAAGGCTAGCATTATCAGTTTACACAGTGTTCCACACCTTAAGTCACAAGGCTAAATTTCTGCTAGTTGTGCCAACAGCAATGACACCATGTAAAGCTGGCAGGACACAAACATGCAGTGTATTCTGAATAGGAATATAAAAAGGATTCAGCTGCATTTGCATGCATAGAGTTGATTCAAACTGTCAAGTTAACTCAGGCTGGGCAATGTGTGTAAATATTTGTGATTTGATTCCTGGACCACTGGGTTCAGTATATTGTCAAGTGGGAAATGTTCATCTTGTCTATTCCAATCTTCAGCACATTCAGAAATTAAATGCTTGTACTTTAAATGCCTAACCAATGTAGAAGTCTTCTCACTCATCATAAATGAATACTCCCTCTCACATCTGATAATGGACACCAATCCATCACCATTCCAGGACAACATATTAAGCAGAATTCCAATGGAATCTCCACTCCCACTGAAGTTATACTGATGGCATCGTATCCATAATTTCCTTTCATCTCACTTTTAAACACTACCCAAAAGGACCCATGTTGGTTTCAGTTTTAAAGTACTTCTACTTCAGTGAGATTAAAAAAAGCTTTAAAATGGAGGTTCCAAACAAAGCAACATACTTTCATTATGGATTTTAGTTTTGTTTTTGACACTCAGGTGACTCACATTGTTTACCCAATTTACCCAAAAAATTACTAACCACTAGTCCAGTATTCCAAACAAGAGGTGAAAGAATCATGGCAAACCATGGCTTATGGGAACATCTGGTCCCGTTTACCACGGTAGCATTCAGGAATGGTGCCTTGTGGTTTATATTTGGGATAATACCAGGCCCAGCAGTACCACCACTGCCATAGTACCATGCTGGTATCTTTACGGCACGGACAATAAAGTGCAGTTCCAAGTCAACAGACCTATTAGTCAGAGCAGAGCCTTGCACAAGAGTGTGGAAAGCTAATTACTATTGATCCTCAATGATATCTGTTGAGAAGTGGTCGATATTTCACACCTCTCTCAGTTCTGAAAGTTGACTTTCCCTAGTGCAACCCAAACCTTGTTGTGACTGGCTGAGAATCGGACTCTTGAGAAAAAACAAAAAAAGACACAAAGGGACCGGGAGCCCGATCTGGTGTATCATCAATGAGACACCAGAATATGTAAGTAAAACAGTGATATACTCACAAAATTGGGTTGCTGTAAAAAGCAACCACCTTTCTCGCATGTGAGGAAGTACCGTCCTCACTTGGCCTTGCTTCTGATAGTAGTTTAGGTCGCAGCTCCAGGTAAAAGGTTGGCCACTTGGAACAACTTCCAAGTGTGCACTCCCCTATACTGGGGTGGTGAAGATTGAAGAAGGGTAGGAGGCGCCCGTAGACTTATATCAGTAGTAGGAGATATGGTAATACTAAAGTAATGTAATCAATAGAAAGGATGTTCCTACCTTATAGTAGTGAAAATCACACGCAAGGTAGTAATAGATACTTCTTAACTTTTATTGAGGCACAAATGACAACGCGTTTCTCGGCTACAGCCGCTTCCTCAGGTCTATGGATGTGCCTAAATGCCAAGTGTCACTATCCTGGACCGGATTTTTCACCTTTCAGGATAAACTATGCACAGGATGGGTTGGGATGGGTGCTATCAAAAAAATGAACTTTGCTGGCTTCAAGGGTTAGTAAATTGGATAGTAATTATCCTGCTAATGTATGCAGCCTGGAAATCTGCCAGCCAAATGCAGCAGCATTTGGATGAGGAGGCGTCACAAAACCACAGTATTCTGAAAGTGGGCATGGGGTGTCAAAATTGCACTGGAGCTACATGAAGTGAATGGCATGGTTTGTGGTGGTCTGCTGAGCAGACAGACAACAGCATGCAGGAAAGTAGTACTATGGCCCGAGACTGAAGTCATGGTAAGGCTACAGAGAAGACTGATAAAGTGGTGCACTACACTGGGGCTCAGATAAGGATTTGAGCATGAATTTTCTGAATGAGGAGACATCACAGAAGTAGGCAAAGTATACAGTAAATGGAACAGCAGCAGACTCTGCATGACCGCTATTCTGCAAAGGGTGGTACAGCAAAAACAAGGCCACACAAGACGTGGGGCAACTCTGGTGGAAAACATGCACGGATTGAGGTACATTACGTACTGGGGAATACAGGTAGCAGGATATCTGGGAAATGAATGTGAATGGCACAATAATAATGGAGGCATAATAGAAGTGTGCACTAGAGGTATTGCCTCTCGATGCAGCCCACCTATCGTGTCACCATACCCTCCCTTTAGATTTTAAGCCTTTGGCAGGGCCCTTTCTCGTGTATCATACTTATTTGTGCACTCTAACCACAGCATAATGAGAACTTGTATTATTGGGACTACTAGTCCAGTGTGTGATCTGGCATTATTGCTTATCACCTGTATTGTGTTATCTGTCACCCCTATTGTCATTGCTGGTAACCTTATTTATTGTACAGCATTGTGCAATATGTGGGCGCTATATATTATTCCAGTAAGTATTAATAATAGTTAGAATAATAAAGGGGAGGGCAAGTTCTTGCATAGTGTTTTGAAAATGTATTGTTATATGGAAAGGGGCAGTGATGGGATACCCAAGCCCTGTTTTGTGGGGTGTTGACTGTAAAATTGCTTTAAAGGAGTACTGTAAGGGTAATGAGTTTAACTTATCTGGGGCTTCTAACGCCCCCCGCCATCCTCGTAGACGTCCTGCGCAGTACACTCCAGGTGACGTCAGTGGGAGAGAGGACACGCACGGCAAGGAGACGACATTAAAGCCCCAAATTCCGGAAGTGAGCCGCAGCAGGGGACCAGAGAATCCTTTTGTCCCGGCGCGGGCACAGGACGTCTGCAGGGGGCCGTTAGAAGCCCCAGGTAAGTTAAACTTTTAAAAAAAAAATTTTTGTACCCTTACAGCACTCCTTTAAATAAAAATAGGTCTTAAAAATAGATCAATACTTACCTATGGAGAGGGGAAGGAGGACCTTGCTCCAGTAGAGCCTTACCAGTTCTCTCTCCATTCCCTTGTTCCACCACCAGGCCATGGTAAAGTTCGTCAACCAGCTTGGTCAAATACACCGTCAGGAGTACTTCTGTGGACTTTGGAAGTACTCGTGTCCCTGAGTACTTTTGAGAATGAGTGGGTCCATACTACCCTGGCGCGAGTTTGGGCTCATGTCTGCACAGTACGGATGCGTCCATCTTTGGAAACACCCAGGGAGTGGAGTGCTTCAAAGGAGTCCTGTAGGTGTAGCATTTCAACGGGGGACAGCAGTGGACCAAGGGCAAGGAGAGAGGACCAGGAAGGCTCTATGGGATCCAGAGCCTTCCCTCTCCATAGTATCTTTCAAGCTTGCTTCACAACTCCTATGCTGGCCATGCACTGGCCATGTCTGCTCTCTACCTTCAGCATGCTATTTGAATTTAAACTCCCCAACACAGTGTCACCTGTTCTCTCAACATTGGCTACTAGGCAACAAAGTAGTTTGTGGCCCACTAGGGGCCCATCAGCCGTTTTGTGGTGTTCATGGAAAGACTCGCAGGCACTTAAGAGTCCTCAGGAGAGTCCATGCCTACCACTAGAAGCAGAGTTGACAGAACCTGCTCCTAACCACAACGGCATATGCGGTTTGTTTAAATACCTGCAATTTACAGTGGAGAGCAATTTTTGTTAGTGAAGTTACGCTCTAATTAAAACTTGTTACATCATTTAAATCCAGCACTAGCCCAGAAAGCACGTCCCCCCAGCCCCTAACAAGAAGCGTTCATATGTCAACCCTCCTCTAAAAAAATAAGCCCTAGCTGAAATTCCGAGCATGCTCAAAATATAAGCCCTGCCCTGAAAGGAAGCCCTAGTGGCAGTTTTTACCAGTGTCCTCCGCTATGTCTTCCACTGTCTTCCATGGTTCGTGTCGAGTGTCTTCAGCTGTCCCTCATGTAGGCCTGGATTTACCTTACAGAAGCCTATAGGCACAGGTCCTTGCACCCTAGACTTCGACCTCCATGAACCGACAAACCCCTGCTGAACCACCCTGCAAGTGTGCTGGCTGACCCAGCTGTCACTTCTCCCTTACTTCTCTTGCCTGTTATTGGTAGCTAGCCTGGTATTAGGTAGCCAGAGGTACCCTCAGTATTAAGTAGCTAGAAGAGCCCAACTGAAGGGAGATCTCGCCAGTGGAATGCCGAGAGCAGGGCGAGTAATCTCATTTACACTTTTCTGCTCTGCATGGAGAGGGAGTCGCTCAGGGAGGGGAGTGAGCTGTCTTTCCATCAGGCACCTGTCCTCCTACTGGTACCTCCTCTTTGATGTGCTGTCCCCATGTCCTCCAATGTCTCCCAGCTCCATGCTGTGCATATGGGTACAGCGCAGAGAAGAGGAGGATGTACAGACAGAGAGATACAGGGATAGCGGAAGACACCTGAGACACATGGGGGACAGCAGAGGACATGGTAGACAGCGGAAAAGGCGGGAACAGTGGAAGATGCGGAGACACCGGAGAACCGAGGACACAGTAGGACATGGGGACACAATGAATGAGCAGCTGAAATATCTAACAATATGCTTTAATCATCATACCTTCCGTAGTCTTCACATCATTTAAGCACTACTTTTAAGTCACTCACTAAAATAAAATTAAGATAATGCTGTATCACTGGCGAGTAAACAAGACTAGGTGATCAAACTATACGCAGATTAAACATCTCACATACATATTTTAAATGACCTATAGAGCTGTTTTGCTAGACTTTACATCGCTTTAGTTATTTAATCCTTCGGAATGCTGATATAGTCTAGGGCTGTGGTAGCTTAGTGATCATTACTCTCTTGGTCATGATATGCATGTAATGAATCACTGCCACTGTAACAACTTTGTCTTGCATTAAACCAACAAACAACTAAGGATGAATTAGTGAGCAAATTTTGCTAGATGAGGAGGCTCAACAGTGAATGAGCAGGTGCTCAGTAATGTCATATCAGATGACACAGGGTGTGATGCTGAAAAACAGGTTCTACTAACTATCCAGCAGTCTGGAGAAAAAGACAGTAAAAAATACCATTTATGTCCTTTGAGAGAAACAGAATTTTAAATTCAATACTAGTTAGAAGAGAAGCTTGATGTCACATAAAACCACTTGACATTTTCCACTGCTTATCCATTAAAGGGAGTTGGAAACAGGAGCTACAACACAAGTCAAAGCAGCCTCTAAGCAGAGTTTCTCTGGAAACGTCTGATCAGGTGTTACTGTATCAGGAGGAACCCAATAATCACCATTTCCTAATTTAAACAGCGAATAACCTACAGAAATTACTTACATTTACCAAAGATCAAATTCTAGCCTTGATGAAAACATATCAGTGCACAGAGTGGTATTTGACTAATAAGATAGTAGGCCAACTGGAGATCTAGAGTGATATTGTTGCGGGATGAAGCAAGAAGGATGGGGAAGATATTGTTGAGGGTGGTAAATTTGAAGGGACAAACTTCAGAATCAGAATCAGAATCAGTTTTATTTCGCCAAGTACAGCAAGAGCTATAATCGGAATTATTTGTGGTACACATGGCATAGACAGAGTAGAGACATACAAAACATGCAATTTGAAATACAGTAGTCAGATAGACAAATAGTGATGCCGGTAAAAAGCTAGTAAAGGCCCCCATTCCCGGATTGAGACCGGGGACCAGCTGACCTCCCGGCAGTTAGACCAGCAGGCCGGACCGGGGAGGGTCAGAGTTCAGAGTTCAGTGCCCGAACGGCTTGAGGGAAGAAAGTGTTCTTCCGCCTGGTGGTTTTGGCTGGTATAGTCCTGTAGCGACGGCCCAACGGGAGGAGCTTGAAGTAGTGGCTGCCAGGGTGAGAGGGGTCGCGGCAGATCATGGTGGCCCTCTTCCTCAACCTAGCGGAGTGGAGGAGGTCAAGAGGTGGAAGAGGAGACCCGATGATTCTCTCTGCATCAGCTATGACCCTCTGCAGTTTATGCTTATCACTGGCTGTAGCGCCCGCGTACCAAACAATGACTGAGGAGCAGAGGATGGATTCTATGGTGGCAGTATAGAAGCCGGTCAGTAGTTCCCTGGGCATGCCAAATCTCTTCAGTTGGCGCAGGAAGAACAACCTCTGCTGGGATTTCTTCTGAATTTTTGTGGTGTTTTGCCCCCATTTCAGGTTATTGGTGAGAGTCGTGCCGAGGAACTGAACCGATGACACCGTGGAGACTTCTGTTCCTCCAATGAGGACAGGTGGGAGGGGGGGAGGGGGGGAGGAACATAAAAGAAACTTTATGTTCCTTTTAATTATTGGTTTTTATTTTTTAGGCGGTTTTTGTTTTTATTAGGTGATTGAAACTGACAAGTACGGCTAAATATAATTGACGCATGTCTGTGGTACAAGAGCCTTGAAGGATATAACAGACATACAAAAATCGTTGTATATGAAGATAGTTTCTTGTTAGTCTGTATCAATATGTAACACATTGATGCACAGATTATTGCATTTTGATATGCCAATGTTAATTAATGTCTTTAGTGGAATCCATCAATAAAAATTATAATAAAAAACAAATCTGATGGCTATATGGTGTTCCAGGCTCTGATTTTCTATTCTATGCACAGATCCAGTCCTTTCTACGTGCACATCTAAAGAACCTATCTGCCATAGCCAATATTTTACCCTTTGATCCATTTTTAAAACCAAAAGGTGGTAAAATGTCATTATCAGATATATTCAACAGGGCCTGGGAAATATGGGTTTGCAGGGTAAGGTGAAAAATAATATGTCTGGCTGGAACAAATATTTCACGGTACCAGATATCAAAAAAGAGAATCATTGAGGGTAACAACCAAGTTAAGAGAGTGATGATAAACGAAAGGTGGAGAGAGTCCCACCTGCTCATGATATATCAAGCCAAGTATGCCTTTAATGTGGTATATAAAGATCTGAGGCCTGGGTATACAAATCATTGTGCAAAATGTTTACATCCTAAAGCTAATAGCATTGTTTATAGTTTTGCCCAATTAGCCAATCCTACTGGGAAACAATTATCAAATTCATAAATAAGCTGAGCAAATGCCAATTATTGAAAGACCCTATGTTGCGTCTATTTAACTCACAGGAAGAATCTAACCCCCCAAAACATCACTGATCTGGTTGATCTGTGTCTGTTAGCACAGGGTTTCTCAACATTTTATTGGTATGTACCCCTTTTAAAACCCTGTACTCACCAAGTACCCCCTAGCATGGTAAACATTATCACACGTACCCCTTGACAAATATATATTTAATCGTAGTACATTATAATTGGTTCTAAACCATTTCCAAGCATTTACTATTGCTTTTAATTAGCTAAAATACTAATTTGGTGCTGTTTAAATAAGATTTATCATTTTCTAAAACTCTAAATTTGTTATTTTTGGTTAAGTATAATCAAGCCCGAGTACCCCCTAGAACCCTCAGAAGTACCCCCTGGGGTACGCGTACCACACGTTGAGAACCTATGTGTTAGCAGCCTGGAAAGCAATCTATAATAGATGGGTCTACCCAACTATGCAATGGGGAGAAGATGAAATGGTCGCGCATCTAACCAAGATGCACCTGATAGGTACTCACTGCATAGGGCTAAAAAGCCTCTCAAAGGCACAAGTGTGCTCATTGCAGTGAAACAGGTGCATTAATAACTAATGCATCTCACAATACAAACAATGGAAGCAAATCCATGCGTTACACATTATCCGGGGACCTTACCCTTCTCTTATTGAGAGAGACATCTGTTCCACGCTGCAGAGCATGTTAGCAGGGACGGCTCGTGCAGCCTTCTCTCTCAATAAGAGAAGGGTAAGGTCCCCGGATAATGTGTAACGCATGGATTTGCTTCCATTGTTTGTATTGTGAGATGCATTAGTTCTTAATGCATCTGTTTCACTGCAATGAGCACACTTGTGCCTTTGAGAGGCTATTTAGCCCTATGCAGTGAGTACCCATCAGGTGCATCTTGGTTAGATGCGCAACCATTTCATTTTCTCCCCATTGCATAGTATTGTATTTCTTTCGCTTTGGGTTGTGGTTGTGGGCGGTGTCCCCGGGCAGTGAGTTCCTGGGGCGCCGCCCACGCCACACCTCTTCCCCTTTATATGGCCTGCTGCTCCCAAGTCAACGTTGCTAGCATGTTCCCATAATGTTGGGTGATTTTAAACTTAGATAGGGTGGGGACCCCCAGAGAAAGCTGCACGAGCCGTCCCTGCTAACATGCTCTGCAGCAAGGAACAGATGTCTCTCTCAATAAGAGAAGGGTAAGGTCCCCGGATAATGTGTAACGCATGGATTTGCTTCCATTGTTTGTATTGTGAGATGCATTAGTTCTTAATGCATCTGTTTCACTGCAATGAGCACACTTGTGCCTTTGATAGGCTTTTTAGCCCTATGCAGTGAGTACCTATCAGGTGCATCTTGGTTAGATGCGCGACCATTTCATTTTCTCCCCATTGCATAGATGGGTCTACCCAACTGCACCTACCATTTGGGACTTGAAGGAAGAGCTGAGGCATATAATGCTACTGGACAAACTAGAAACTTATATTCACAAGGAAAAATCTACCCAAAAATGTTTCCAACGTTGGAAGCCATATCTCCTTTATATAATGTCTCGTCAAGATTTACAGAAACTAGTTTTGCCCTTTAAATCTACATCTTGGTATGCAACGGAACAACTTATAGGCACCCTTGGACGATTGGAATTGGAAACAAACTGACTGCCAAACTCGCTATCTGATAGAGTGGAGGACACAAACTTTATTACCTGAACTAGAAGTAATTTCCACTAACCTACAATATATGAAGAAAGAGTGATGGGGAGGGGTAGGGGATAGGATGGTCGAAAGCATGTCATTTCTACCTGAAAAGTGGTTTCATACTAGGTTTATTTTTGGGAAAACTCAATAAAAAACATGTTTAAAAAATCTTAGGTTAGGTTTCAATCTTAGGTTATATATTATATATTATATAGGAGGCTGAAAGGGATAAAAGCAGGGCTTATTAGTCTCCTCACTTTCAAAACTTTTCAATCTCATACAATATGGTAGAAAGGTAAAATAGTTTGAATTTTAGCCAAAAAAAAAGGTTGCATAGGAGTGCACTCATATTGCATATAAGTAGATGAGGTAACACTACCTGAAATCACATTGAGGCCTGTACTGTTACCTCAGGGGTAGCCCAATCATATCTACAGTACATAGTATGCAGTCCTACCTATGAAATCTATAAAGATTTTGAAATCCGCTGACCTTCACACAATTTATGGCAAAACTGCATAATGTATATTTTGACAGCAAGGCATGAGGCCAGGCTAAGCTTCCTCTGGATCCCAAGACCTTTGCAAAAATGCTTATATTGATAGCTGATCATAGTATGGCAGCCACTATGCTAGGAACAGGACTGTGAACATAGCTTATAGGCCCCGATTCACCAACTTGTGGTAAGAGTATCGTGTGCACAGCAATTTTATAGGTAATAACACTGTGAGAGCACCACCTGTTAACTCATTAGTGGGCATTGATGCAATACAGTAGGTGAACTGGTTGCCTCAGAAACAGCAATTTTCATTACACACTGCACTGTCTGAGAAACCTTCCTAACTCCTCCTATTTAAGAACAGTTTAAGAAGGAAACTATACTATTTAGTGATTTCTTAACCTCCCTGTCGGTATGATTACTTTCACATTTTATTGTCTAAAAGTGGTGCAATTTTTTCACAAGCTTTTAGACCCTAAAAATCATAAGACTAGATAGACTGGTGGCAGCCCTGCAAATTTCACACCTCCCATGGATCTATCTCGGGGGTTTCCACTATGAGCTGCAGATTTCTTTCACACGCACTACCTCCGGCAACGACGGGTCTTTCAGACCCCCCGCTGGGCGTACATTCAGCAAACGTTCAGCCGACGCACCTTAAGACAGTTCTGCACCGATTTCTAAAAACCTACCAATATTTTATGTCAGACACTCTTGATATATGTTCCCCATGGAGGCCAGACAGGACAGTTACCTCTCCAGCACATTCTGCTGTTTACTCTGCATTCCCCAACCATGCACAGATCCTTCCAAGCCCAGTCTCAACTGCAATCCTTGCTTATATGACAATGCCTTTTGCAATATACAGTAAAAATGTAAAAAAACAAAAACAAAACAAAAAAACACACCTTTTTGTTTACAATAAGATTTCTTGCAGCCCACAAGGAAACACGCTGCTGTTTGATAGTTACAGATTTTCATTTTTTGTATTCCCAATTCAGTGTGGAGCAAGTGATTCACTCATTGAGTAGACTGTTCCCGGGATTAACCACTAATCTTGAGAACCAGAACGTATGAAGTGTGATCAACTTAGGGCCCTTTTACACTTAATCAGTTGCTGTCAGTTAAAACGGAAAGAAAACTGATTTTCAAAGTAATGCCCATCTTTTCCTATTGCACCTTTCACACTTAACGCGTTTGAAATCTTTGTCACAATGCACTGCTATGGAAAAAACGCGTACTAACGCACACCAACTAATTAAGTGTAAAAGGGGCCTTAGGTAACAGATTTGTAATGCTTTCATTTGCTGGTTATGATCAGAGTAAAAGGAAAAAGGTCATCACAAAGTCAGGGCTCTACATAACTGCCAGCTAATCAAACTGATCACACTTTTTTTGTGCTCCGGCACACATGAGCAACAGTAGTCATACCAAATGTCTGCTCACAGCTCATTTGCAACCACCAACAATTACAATCACTTTAGCCGGCTAAACCATACAACACCAAGTAAGTGGTAAGTTGCTTTCAGCAATATTTGCTAAAAATATTGTAATATGTGTAGCTGTGATGGAGGGAAAGTTTTTGTTCCCATAAAAGTGGAGTCCATCCCTGGCCCAAATGTTTTATTAAGCTGTGTGGGTACAGCACAGAGCTTGTTTTTATCAAACTATAAACTCCCTGATTAGTGGATGCCAAACGGAATTTAGAAGTTCTTTAATTTGCTAATTACTACAGCACAGAGTGCCAGGGCTGCGGAGAAAGCCAAACAGCAGGCTCAAAGTAACATTTTGGCATTATGTTTACTAAACTATGATATTTGGAACTACGCCTGGAGTTGGGATTTATTACATGTGCAGGTTTAACTACTTTTCAGAGCATCCACTGTAACAAGGACTGTAAACTTTTCCACTCTAGAATGCGGTCAGCGTTATAGTAACATACTGATTTCACAGTATGTATATAGAGTGGGGTATAGTACAGTATTAGCTAGCCCTATCTTCAACATCGAGTCCTAAACAGCCAGAAAGCACACTCATCCGGCATCCACCAATCCCCATTGGAGCCAGATAACAGAGACTCTGCTACATCCTATATAATAAGAGACAGGTGTTCCTGCGTACACCTGTCTCTGTGTCGCTGGGTCCGTACTTCTAGCTACTAAGCATGTGCGGACTCAGACAGCCTTTGGAACTTGCGCACAGGGCGCCAGTGAGCCAGGCGGGCGTGTGCGAAAGCGGACAGGTGAAAAAAAAAAAGATGCTTTTTGACCATTCGATCGCTTTGGTAGAATACGCTGGAAAATCAAACATTTGTATTGTACCATGTATGGGCACCATAAGGCCTTATATGCACACAGAGGAGGGAATTCAGCTGAGGCGACTATTCAGGGCCAACTCGGCTGTGAATCTAGCGTGGGAACAGGTGTCCTGCACCATCGCTTAGAGATTTGGCACACCAGATCTCCATGTGATAATGACAGAGGAGTGACAGAAATGTGCTTTGATCTCATGCTTTCCATGCCCATCGGATGCCACTCATGTGCCACCTCCCATCCCCCCCCCCCCCCCACACACACACACACACCTTTCCACAGAATAGTACACACTGCACAGCTACACTCAAGTGACATATCTATGTAACAGGCAGCACAGGGGTGTAGTGGTTAGCACTCTCCTTGCAGCACTGGGTCCCCAGTTCAAATTCCAGCCAGGGCATTATCGGCACGGAGTTTGTATGTTCTCCAAGTATCTGCATGAGTTTCCTCCAGGCCCTCCAGTCTCCTCCAGCATCCCAAAAACATACAGATAAGTTAATTGGCTTCCTCCTAAATTCGCCCCAGACTAAGATTCTTCACACAAAATATACAAAGAAATAAGACTATGGTAGAAATTGGTTTGTGAGCTCCTGAGGGACAGTTAAGTGACAAGACAATGTACTCTATACAGCGCTGCAGAAGATGTATAAATAATAATATAATCCCCCACAGTGTGGGGCATGTGTGAGTATCACCAACAATGATTAAGCATACAGGTGAAACTCAAAAAAAAAAAATTGAATATCGTCCATTTATTTCAGTAACAACTTAAAAGGTGAAACTAATATGAAATAGGAACCATTGGCAGATGTTTTGGATTAATTAGCTGATTAGAGTCTGACACAGACTTTGGGCTGGTGCACACCAGAGCGGTTCTGAAGCGTTTTTTAAAAAACACTTGCAGTGGGGAAACCGCTTGGCTAATGAAAGTGAATGGGATGGTGCACACCAGAGCGGGTCGGTTTTCCACAAACGCAAACTCGGAGGCTGCAGCATTTTTTTAGATTTCTGAGGCGTTTCTGCCTCAATGTTAAAGTATAGGAAAGTGGAAAACAGCTCTGAAAAACGCTAGATCAGAGCGGTTTTCCAGGTATATTTGTTACAGAAGCTGTTCAGTAACAGCTTCTACTGTAACAATATTTGTAATTTGCTACACAAAAACGCTCCA
This sequence comes from Hyperolius riggenbachi, assembly GCF_040937935.1. Classification (NCBI taxonomy): domain Eukaryota; kingdom Metazoa; phylum Chordata; class Amphibia; order Anura; family Hyperoliidae; genus Hyperolius; species Hyperolius riggenbachi. Next base: position 209,115,853 of record NC_090654.1, read on the forward strand.
AAAAACAATAGGCATGTTTAGAAAACCTCTCTAAGGGCCCTTTCACACCAGAGGCTAGTTTCGGCGGTTTACAGGCAAGACCATAGTTGGCGTTATCCAAGGTAAAATAAAGGTCCATAGACTTTCATTTTACCTTTCACACCTAAAGCAGCTTTTTTGGGCGTTGCGTTTTGAAGCTGCCCGGAGCTTTTTCAGGGCTGTTTACAGCCGAAGTTGGCTGTTGGCGTTTCAATGATAATCAATGGAAAACGCCAACGTCAGCGTTTTCAAAGCGTTTTACAGCTGACTTGTTCACTTATTTTTATAGAAAAAAAAAGGACGTTTTCATATGAGCTGTAGAACGCTGTGAAAACGATTTGAAAACGCTATGTATTGGCGTTAAGCAAAAGGCTGAGTTTCAGCCTTTTCTACCGCAGCCTCTAGTGTGAAAGAGCCCTAAACATGCCTAGAATCGCTCTAACATCTGCTTCAAAAACCTCTAGCGTTTTGCAGATTTGCTAGAGGTTTTTGGTGTGCACTGGGCCTTCGATCAGGCTTTCTCAACCAGGGTTCCTTGTGTACTCTGCAGGGGTTGCTTGGCATTTTCCCCATCGTTGGGGAAGTATGATAAAATACATTAAAATAGGAGATTCGGAAAAAAAACATTAACGTGGGGGTCAAAATAATACTGAGCACATCAATAAGAAGCACCAGAATAAGAAGACGAATAAGAAAAAGAAGTATAATATATAATAATACACTGTAATAGGTGGTAGTGAAATAAACAGCTAATGCAGGGGTTCCTTGAGATCCAATAATTATTTTCAGGGTTGCTTCAGGTTAAAAAAGTTGAGAAAGGTTGGACTAGAATATAGAACATTTTCACAATATTTTAATGGTGCGAGATTATAATTTTGGGGTTCTCATAAGCTGTAAGTAATAATCATCAACATTATAACACAAAGGCTTGAAATTTCTCGATTTCCATGTAACCAGTCTATTTCAGTATATAATAGTTTCATCTTTGCAGTTGAATCACTGAAACACATGGACTTCTGCACAATATTGTAATTGGAGTTTCATCTGTCTGTACCCCAAAGCATTTTACTGCATAACAACAAAAACCATGTACAACATTAGCAAAAATCATGCCACGGAGCTTCTGTGTCCTTCAGTCACACACTGTGTGTTACACTTCATAGAGAGTTTATGTGTGCATTAAACCACACGGTCTGTTACTTGACTCCCAGCTCTTTAGTTGGCATCACAAAAGCAGAGGCGTGTTAGTGGAACTAGTAACTAGACAAAGCAGTCTCGTTCTCCTCACACTGCCCTGCTATTTTCAGCAACATTTCTCACACCAGCTCCTCCAGACATAAACATGCCGGAAGAAGTGAGGATTACGCTTTAAGCTCCTTACATTATTGCGCTAAACTGCCTGTCTAAGAATCCAGCTTTTCACACACAACAAATTAGCATGAATCTTACTACAGCTAGAAAAAAAACTGTGGATGGGACTGGGGGACACAGCCCAAGCATGCAGAAGCCAATATTTGCGGTCATCGACGATCTGACGAAAATGATTCTAAAGTCCAGCAATCGGAAGTGATTTCTTCTGCAGACTAATCTAAAGTAGCAAATGAAAGCCTCACTGTATTATTGATCTTTGAGTAAGGCCTCGTTCAGACTATACGCGCTGCCGTGCACATTTTGGCAACGCGTATAGTGTGCGACACGCAAGAACGGTAGAAGGGCATAGACAGCCCTTCTACCGTTCCCATCATATGCGCTGTGTGGCAGCGCGATTGCGCTATTGCGTGCTGCATGCATTTTGGGGAATCGCAGCGCAGATCCCATTCATTGTAATGAATGGGATCTGCAGTGCAGCGCATAGTAGCGCAGATGTCGCAGATTGCGTTCCGATCGCACAGCAATCTGAGCTAAATGATGTGAACGAGGCCTAATACCTTAACCAATTAAAGTAAATATAGATATTAACTTCAGTAGCTTCAAATATCTTCATGGCGCTTGTAAAAATAATGATCACTCATGTCTCCGACATTTTTATGGTCGCTGCTCCACGATATAGATTGTGGTAAAGTTAGAGACTAAAGGGAGCCACACATGATACAATAAAATGATCCGATTTTATGGCAATTCGCTAAAAAAAAAAAAAAAAAAAAAAAAAAGATCGCATTTTCCGAAAAATTGAATTTTTTTTTGTTAAGCGAGCAAGAAAGCCAATCAGATTTCCCATTTTTATTCGATAAAAGTTGATTGGGAATGGTGGATTTTTCTCATCAATTTTTATGAAAATGTAATGGTGTGCGGTAGATTGTCAATTTATTAATATATGCACCAAAGCAATTTTCTCAGAGTTTCCAATCATTTTTATCATACTTGAGAAAAAATTGAAAATATGAATGTGGTACATTGGTCAGCTATTTGAAATGTTACAATTAGTCAGAAAAAAGGATTGCCATTCTTGAATTAAACATCTATTTCAAAAAATTGTATGGTGTGTGGCCACCTCTACAGGTGAAACTTGAAAAATTAGAATATCATGCAAAAGTCATTTATTTCAGTAATTGAACTTAAAAGGTGGAACTAATACAGTATATGAAATAGCAACCCTTTACAGGTGTTTTGGATTAAGTAGCGGATTAGAGTCTGACACATTGAACCTAGAATATTGAACATTTTCAAAATATTTTAATGGTCTGAGATTTTAGATTTCGGAGTTCTCATAAGCAGTACGCCATAATCTAATTTATAACAAATAAAAGGCCTGAAATATCTTACTTTGCATGTAATGAGTCTATTACATATATTAGTTTCACCATTTAAGTTTATTTATTTATTGTATTTATAAAGCGCCAACATATTACGCAGCGCTGGACAATAAATAGAGTAATTACCGAAATAAATGAACTTTTGCACGATATTCGAATTTTTCGAGTTTCACATAGATACAAGTGTGTGACTACAGTACAACAGGACACATGTTGGGGCTTAGCTATAATGAGGAACTATAGCATGGAGGCAACATTATCATTACAACTGATCTCGTGCAGCAGAAAGTCTTCCTTGCAACCATGGCACCAGTACCATGGCAATAGTAACATTTTGTACAGGATTTCTCATTTCCTAGTACTGTTTGTGAAACTGGACTTTTCCTAAACATCACTGACACTGTTCTTAGGTTTCCTGCAGTTAAAGTTACATCTTTACTACAAGACAAATGCACACCTAAAAGTGATGTAGAGCAGTGTTTCTCAACATTTTATTGGTATGTACCCCTTTTAAAACCCTGTACTCACCAAGTACCCCCTGGCATAGTAAACATTATCTCAAGTACCTCTTGACAAATATATTTTTAATCATAGTACATAATAATTGGTTCTAAACTATTTCCAAGCATTTATTATTGCTTTTAATTAGCTATAATACTAATTTGGTGTGGTTTATGTAGGATTTATCATGATCTAAAACTCTAAATGTGTTGTACTTAGTTAATTATATCAAGCCTGAGTACCCCCTGGAACCATCTGAAGTACCCCCTGGGGTACGCGTACCACACGTTGAGAACCTAGGATGTAGAGAACACAAGTTTTCCATCATTACAATGCAGACTATTAGATTTCAGACTACAGCAAACTGTTTTGGTTGGGCATGATAGAGAGTTGTTTGTAAAGAGTTATGAACTGTGGCCCATATGCAATCAACTTTTTCTCCTGAGGTTTCTTCTATGGGATCATTTTTATATTTTATTTAGAATACTTTTTCAGCACTTTGCAATTGAAAAAGTACCAAAAGGCAGGTGGAAAAGTACTGTTAAAACTATTTTAGGTATTGTCCTTCCTGAGGATTTGAAGGGCATTTTATAGACAAGTTTAAAAAGAACACTTAAGAGACCCATACACTGGTTGATTTCAGATTCTATATAAATCGATCAATCAAAAATTGATTCTATCAAATCTATTGATCGATTTGCGGCCGATTTCGATCGATTTGATCTGACAGGATGAAAAATCTAGGTTGATCTGCTGCTGACAGGAGACTGATGGCCCATAGAGTTGCATTGGATCCAATGGTCTAATAATGCATTTAGATCGATTTCCAATAGATTTCTTCCTGAAATCTATTGGAAATCTGTTTGGCACACATCAGATAGATTCCTGTCAGATTCGACTTGACCGGCATCGGACAAATCTATCTGACTGTCTAATCTGCTGCAAAAGTGTATGGTCACCTTTAGGAGAAAAAATTAATTGCATATGGGCCTGTGAGTAACTGTACAGTATATGGTGAAGTAAAACTGCTTTGTTTCCATAAGGTTCCCTGCACACTGCAAATCCGTTTTCCGATTCCGTTTCCGATTTACAATTCAATTTTCCCTGAATGCAATCAACAGAAAAATGGAGTCAAAAACGCAACATGCACTAACGATGAAAAATCTGAATCGGATGTAAAAACAGATTAAAAGTCTGAATCGCATGCAGTGTGCAGGGAGCCTAAGTGACATTTCCTTAGTTTAGCCTGAATAAAGGCAGACAAATGTTTTTTGTTAATTACTTGTATGAAAAGCAGATGTGTTGGGATGTATCCTTTTCAACCGAGGAACAGTTCAGTATTGCAAAGTCACAATAACCTGCCCAGCGATGATCCAAAATGCCATTCTCCATTGCCAAATAAGTTTTTATGCATTTAGCTGAAGAGAGGGCAAAAGCCCATCTTAGCAGACATTTACATTGCTTCTATGGAGTAATAAGCAGAAGGTAAGATTTTTACAGATTCTTGCTGACCTATCATCTGCAGATTAAATGTCTTGGTTTTGAACTTCATCTCATCTCTTCTCTGCACTCATATGTATTTTTCTTTAGGACTGGGCCACTCTGGCACTGAAAAACAGACCGTAAGTGGATCCTAACCAAATGAATCCAAACGGATGCCAACGGATCCAATGTTAACCTATGGATCTGTTCATATTGGTGTGTTCAAACTGATCCGTTCTGCATGATCTGCTGGATGGACCGCAAATTTAGATCTGCAGTAATTTGTCCGGATCGATGGATGCATCACATTGACCATGTGCTAATGGAACGAAGCATCAGACATGGAAAACCGATGCCTTTAAAGCGGAATATAACCCTGCATTTCAACTTTGCTCTAAAACATTATTTACAGTATATTATATGCAACCAGCATTTTTTTTTTACTAGACCAGCATTGGAAGGGTTACACAGGACTTTAAAGTTCCTGGAGATTTCTGCAGACGCATCCGAAGCTCAGATAGTTACATTTTGTTTACATAAATGTATCTAAGTGTTGAATGTTACACACTTTGGCTGTTCTCCAGCTCAGTCAGAGAGATGAGTCACATTCAACACTTAGATACATTTATGTAAACAAAATGTAACTATCTGAGCTTCGGATGCGTCTGCAGAAATCTCCAGGAACTTTAAAGCCCTGTGTAACCCTTCCAATGCTGGTCTAGTAAAAAAAAAATGCTGGTTGCATATAATATACTGTAAATCAGTGTTTCTCAACATTTTATTGGTATGCACCCCTTTTTAAACCCTGTACTCACCAAGTACCCCCTGGCATAGTAAACATTATCTCAAGTACCCCTGGACAAATATATTTTTAATCATAGTACATAATAATTGGTTCTAAACTATTTCCAAGCATTTATTATTGCTTTTAAATTAGCTATAATACTAATTTGGTGTGGTTTATGTAGGATTTATCATGATCTAAAACTCTAAATGTGTTGTACTTAGTTAATTATATCAAGCCTGAGTACCCCCTGGAACCATCTGAAGTACCCCCTGGGGTACGCGTACCACACGTTGAGAACCTAAGCTGTAAATAATGTTTTAGAGCAAAGTTGAAATGCAGGGTTATATTCCGCTTTAATGAAAACTGTTCCGTTCCAGGGATCAGTTTAGACATGGATCAGTTTTGTATCCATGCCAGTGTGGCCTGGGCCTTAATCACAGAGGAGATTATGAGATCTGATTAGTTATTAGTGAGTGCTACCATTGTTTTGACTGCACAGAAACAGTTAGAGCCCTTGAAGGGAACCTAGGAAGGTAGTGGGGGAAAATTCATACATACTTTGGGCTTCCTCAAGCCCTGTTGAGATCTTCTGACTCCCTCGCTGTCCAAAACACAGGGTAGTTTTGTGTAGGAATTTGACTATACATACATGTTTATCTAATCCTGTTACATGTTGGACTTAAAGGATACCTGAAGTGACAAGTAGAGATTGCAATAATAGCCACCTACCTGCTTCTGTATACTTCAGTCCTACTTTCTCCTCTGAATCTTTGGGTTTTGGTGGCGGCCATACTGCCTGCAGTCTGCCAGGTGTCCGATCATCAGGGTCAGAAGGACTACTAGAGTCTGGCTGCAAAAGACAGAATTTTCATTTAATTAAATGCAGCAGGAAGATCCCCCAACCAACTAGCAGTGCAAACAGTAAACTCTCTCTTCAGTGTGAAAATAAATAATATTTTTGATTCCTTGAAGTTTTAGAACAGTTAAGGTATTAGGACCTGAGGCGGGGCAATGCCTGCCTATTGTGCCTGTGGAATACAAAAGTTCCCATACATGAAATAGAATTTTTAACTTTTTAACTGTTCACATAGAATTAACTAGAGTTTTAAGAGAGCCCGAAGTGACAGGAATATGGAAGATGCCATCTTTATTCTCCAACATGCAATGCAATGTGACTTCTGCCTCCAATACTTTAAAGAACCGCTATTTATCACAAAATGTAAAATACATCAAAACACAAATAAAAAGTAAATTTCTCACAGAGTATAAATTACTATCTCCTATGTTGCTGTCACAGTAGATAGCAGAAATCTGACAGGTTTTGGACTAGCCCATCTCCTCATGGGGGATTTTCAGGGGTTTCTTAATTTTCAAACACACTTAGTGAACGGCAGTTTCTCAGCCCAACTGCCAGAATAGTGTGCAAACAGGTAGAGGTAGGTTTGGGTGCGTGGGTGTGTGTGTGTTGCATCTTTGTAAAGCTCAGTGCTAGGGAGTGCTTTAGTAAACAAATGAAATACTGAGAATGCTTCATGAACAGATTGACTAGTTAAAATCCTGTCAGTTTCATCAGAGTTCTATTAGCTACTGTAAGTCGCAACATAAGTGGAAAGTTATTTATAGTTCATATTACTATGGAAGAAAAATACTTATCTGTCTGTGTTTACATGTATTATAAATTAATTTTTTGCTTTGCGATAGTGGTCCTTTATGTGTCTGGTCCTCAATAACCATGCAGATCAGATGCCGGATTCTGGTCTCACCCCACTGGCTGCATCCTTGTTGCAGGTGTGTGAATCACATGCATGACAGCCAGGCAACTGGCATTGTTTATAAGGTAATGAAGATGGCAGGCTCTGTACTCCTCACTTCAGGTTCCTTTTCAGGACCATAATTAAGTGGAATATCATTAAAATGCAACTTTTGATACTTCGGTGCTGAATTCATGAGTAGTGTATGCTATAGCAGTCCAATAAAATAGTAGAATGGTTCCACATATCCCAATACACGAATACATAACATACTACAATTCTTGTTGGAAAGTACTACAATTTGTCCACATTTAGGACCCTTTCACACAGTGTTTGTTACGATAAGATCGCAGCACAAAATAGCTGAAAAGACGCACCACGTGTTACATAGTTATTTGGGTTGAAAAAAAGACGTACGTCCATCGAGTTCAACCAGAGAACAAAGTACAACACCAGCCTGCTCCCTCACATTTCCCTGTTGATCCAGAGGAAGGCGAAAAACCCTTACAAGGCTTGGTCCAATTAGCCCCAAAAGGGAAAAAAATTCCTTCTTAGGCCCATCCGCCTCTAAAAACGCTTGTCTAATGTATTGCAATGGGATGGTGCACACCGGCGGTTTGCGGTTTTTGCCAAGCCGCAAACGCGCCTCCTGCTGCGCGTTTGCGGTTTTCGGAAGCGTTTCGTCCTCAATGTAAAGTATAGGAAAAACGCAAACCGCTCTGAAAAACGCTAGTTCAGAGCGGTTTGCCAGGCATTTTTGTTACAGTAGCTGTTCAGTAACAGCTTTTACTGTAACAATATGTGTAATCTGCTACACAAAAACGCACGCAAAACCGCTAGGTATGTTTAGAAAACCTCTCTAAACATACATAGAATCGCTCTGAAATCAGCTCCCAAAACCGCTAGCGTATTGCGGATCTGCTAGCGGTTTTGGTGTGCACTGGGCCTTACTCCAGATGGCAATCAGATTAAATCCCTGGATCAACATCATTGGGCATTACCTAGTAATTGTAGCCATGGATGTGTTGCCTCTATGGTGGGTCCATTCAGTGAGGCATACAGTAAAACGAAAGTATGTGCCACTGTCACTGTAAATGCACAGCATGCTGTGCTTTACTGCGTCAGAACCCACCAATACGCACTTTATGTGAAATGCCCTGTAGTAATAGCATTGCATTGTGCTGCAGTGCTACTGTTCGTTGTGATGCAATGCAACCGACTTGGTGCGGAAGAGCCTTTAATCAAATCACATGTATACCACGGCTTTGTCTTATGTGTGTTTCACTGCTCTGAGCAGCTTCATCCGAAGCTATAGAACATACTAGGGACCATAGCCAGTTTAATAACAGGCTCTAGGTCTGTCACTGCTACCACCTGTCAGTACGCATGTGCGTGCCCGCCACGTGCCCCACACCCCCCCTCGCGCACACGCCCGGCTCTCTAGCTGTCCTGCTCCCATCCCAACAACGTATGTCCCTGCGGACACACACATACACACGGACATGGGACGCAGAGACACAGGGGTTTTATTAGGTAGGATTATGGGCACAGGAAGTTTTGAAAATAAAAAGTGAATTCATTAATCAACTCCAGTCACTGAGGTTGATGCATTAAAACTAAATTAGTGTGCACACAATATGCGCGGTCCTCTCTATGCACGTTCGCTAGTACATTAATTAACATAGTATTGGCCACACTAGATGCTATCGTGCAGCAATTAGGTTTAGCTCACGCAAGTTTAGAGCCGATTCTACGCAGAGAGAACCGAGCGTAACGTGCACACGCCAATTTTAACTTTCTATGCAGACAGAGGCGCAAGAAAAAAAAGCAGACACACAAAGAGTTGTATATGTTCAAAACAACAAGGATTTATATGTATACTCCAAAAAGTGCAACACCTTTCACAGGCATCTCCTGCTTCATGAGGGAATAAAAAAAAATTGAGCATGTACTCGTACAGATCTGGTGCAAAGCTCAGCACCTCTGTGTCAGAGGCGCTGACTTTTGCACCAGACTTGTATGAGTATTAGTAAAAAAAAATTATTTTGGCGCCTCTGTCTGCATATACAGTTCCTGTGTCCACCATTGGTGGAGGGTTACTGCCCCGTATTTCCCATCTACAGAGAGCGACTTCTTAATCCTGAGTGGGGACAGGTCTAATCTCCACACCTGCTGATATAGTGGTTACCTGGATGGTAACCCTTGTTTGTGAGTATATCTGCATACTTATCTCTACATATCCATTCTACATGCTACACTATGGAGTATGGTTAGTAATAATACAATAGTCTTTACAGGCCCTAAAGACATCCACAGACAAAACCGGTTGGGTGAATCTGACTAGCTATGCCAGGGGTCCCCAAACATTTTGGGTCGAGGGCCAGGTCAACATACTTCAGACTGCTGGGGGGCCGGAGTATACATAAAACGACAGTGACGCATACCCAGGTGACAACCTGCAGTGGACAGCAGTGTCACCTGATGTGGAATTTCATTGGAAAGGAGAAAATGACTGCTTTCTGGCTTCCATGTGGATGGGTGGTGCCAGCACTGCTATTCAATATGCCATCCACCAATATTTAAAGATGTAAGATGCTGACCGCATCTATAGTAATACATTTTGTGTGTGGGGGCCGGTAAAAAGGCCTCGGGGCCTCATTCGGCCCAGGGACCTTAGTTTGAGGACCACTGAGCTATGCCATGCATCTTGACATTACGCTTGGATGCAGCCCCAAAGAGAGACACTGCACCATCCTCACTCAAAGCTCACTACTGTCTGTTATGTATAACTGAAATCTTAGTATGCTATGCTTATGAGTAGTTTATACGTTTTAGTTTTATTCACTACAACTGGAAGTACCTCTTTTTTTGCTTTTGTTTTACACGCACAATGATAGAGAAGATGAATGAAAGTTTTGATGTAGATCATGCGGCTGGTTCGCACAGAAGCTTTGGAGGCGTTTACGACCGGCGTCTGGGACCAGTCAAACACTCCCATTCAGCGCAAGCGCAACGTTTCGATCACAATTTTCCCCATTGTTTGAGGCGATCCTGGACACTACTTGTAGCATCCAGGGTCGATTAACTGGAACGTCTAGTGTCGTTGATCGTGACGGGAAGCCACTGAAAGCGAGATGCAGCCCGAAGTTGGGCAGCCCTTAACGGGACCTTGAGCAGTATCATAAAAATTTTATCTGGACTTACCTGGGGCTTCCTCCAGCCCCCCGTAGCCCGTAGCCCGCGAGGTCCCCCGGAATCCTCTTCGTCCCTTCTGTTGTCGGCTTTGGCTCAGCTGACGTCACTGAATTACCAGAGCCACCAGCGGGATCATGGAAGGGATGAAGAGGATGCTGGGGGTCCTTGTGGGTGACGGGGAGCTTGAGGAAGCCCCAGGTCGGTCCAGATTTTCTTTTTATGGCACTGCTCAGGGTCCCTTTAAGGAGGAAGATAAATCTATGTTTTGGAATTATACCGGGCGACTGGATTGTTTATAGCTTGGATTTCATTATTAAAGGACAATTCACCTGAGAGAAATATGGAGCCTGCCATATTTATTTCCTTTTTAAAGGACCACTATCCAGAACCAGGAAATGCTGTTGAAAAAGAAAACCCTGACAATCCCCCATGAGGAGATGGACTGGCCCAAAACCTGTCGGTTCAGTCAGATTTTAACTGCCTGCTTTTTTTTACCATAGTGGTCCTTTAAACAATACCAGTTGCTTGGCATCCTCTTGATCTTTCATGCATCAGTAGGGTCTGCATCACATAGATAAAACAAACATGCAGCAAATCAAATCAAGAGGAGGTGGCTGTATACCTTGAAAAGGGAAGCACAAACAACAGGAGCCCAAATAGCACAATAGGTCACCAACATGAGACTTCTACAGAGAAGAAGTAATAGTAGTACTGTACTGACAAAGGTGGTTGCACTGGGGGCAACAGACCACATAAGGCAAGTGAAGATTAACAACCCCGTCTCCACTCGGGTGTATATAAAATTAGATTAAAAACAACTAAGAAGAAAAAAAAAGGTGTTCCCTGCATGGCTATTTGTAGTGTTTGGCAGACCCAGTGCATAATGAATTTCATTTATTTCGCTTCTAAATTAAGTTGTATTTATTGAGGTGAGCAACCTCCTTTTCTTACTTTTAGTTTTTAAATCTAAATTTTATATACCCCTGGGAGCCTCTTTACCGCCCCTACGCAGCAAAGCAAGTTGGACTTTATTCAGAAATATCTGATCTGCATGCTTGTTTAGGGTCTATGGCAGAAAGTATTAGAGACAGAGGATAAACAAGACAGCCAGGCAATGTGCATTGTTTAAAAGTAAATATGGCAGCCTCCTCTACATCCCTCTCAGGTAATTATCCTTTAAACCACTTTGGTAAGGAAAACTAGAGGTGCAGCAGAAGTTTTTGTAAACAGCACTGAACTTATTCAGACAGCATTGCATGGTTACTAAAGGTGCGTACACACGCACTACTATAAGGCTAATTTCACACCAGGACGTTGCGTTAGAGGGGGCGTTAAGGTCGCATAACGTCCCCCTAACGGAACGCCTGGTGGTGCTAGATCTGGACGTCAGAGTGAGCCGCGTTGTGCAGCTCACTCTGGCGTCAGTGATGCCGTGATGCGCACTCTTGTGCGCATGCGGCATCACGTGGTCCCGCCGGCCAATCGCCGCACAGAGCGGCTGCTCCAGGAAGTAAACACTGCACGTCATAACGTGCAGTGCATATTAATTAGCCATGTGCCTGGCCGCTCTCCGCTCCTCCCCAACATTACTGAGCATGTGCAAGCAGTCTAACGCGGCTCAGCCGCGTCCAAAGTACTGCATGCAGTACGTTGTCTTGTGACGCAGCGTTACAATGTAACGCAACGTCCGCACTGTGAACAGCCCCATTGATTTTTCATTACTGTGCGGTGGGCTGCGTTACAGGCTGCTCTAACGTGCACCTGTAACGTCCCACTGTGAAACCAGCCTTAAGGTAGCCATACACTGGTCGATTTGCCATCAGATCTGACCAACAGATAGATCCCTCTCTGATCGAATCTGATCAGAGAGGGATCATATGGCTGCCTTTACTGCAAACAGATTGTGAATTGTGAATCGATTTCAGCATGAAACCGATCACATTCTGTGAAGCTGCCACCGCGCCCCCCCCTGCATACATTACCTGCTCCGGCCGGCGCGTGTCCCCCTGGTCTCCGCTGTCCCTTCTCCGTGCTCGGCTCCAGCTTCACTGAGCTTCCTGCCAGGGAAGTTTAAACAATAGAGGGCGCTCTACTGTTTAAACTTCCTGCCGGGACAGGAAGTTCAGTGAAGCTGGAGGAGCCGAGGACGGAGAAGGGACACGTGCCGGCCGGAGCAGGTAATGTATTGGCGCTAGCGTCGGTCGTTGGGCATTCGAACGCACTCCCGACCCGCCTGCGATCGAGCGAAATCTTCCGCACGGACGGATCGACGGAAACGATCGATTTTGGACGGAAATCCATCGTTCTGTCAGCATTTGCGCAACGATTGCACAGCAGATTCGATCACAGTGATTGAATCTGCTGTATATCGGTGGAAAAATCGTTGGGCCCCTTAAGGAAGGACGGGTCCATCAGACCCTCCAACTGGGTGGGTGTTCCAGCGATAGTAGAGAGTGTGTACAGTCTGTCGGCAGACTGATAACACTGTTTCTGAACGATCCGCTCAGCGATTTGCGATTCCGATTTTCCCTAGATGCTATCAAAACAAGAAGAAAAGCGCAGCATACAGAACAGATTAAAAATCGCAAATCCGAATTGCATATAAAATTGTGTCAAAATCGCAAATCTGAATCGCATGTATATGGATTTTGATTTTGGTAATGTCTGCTATAGTATATTTGCACAAATGTAAACTAGCCTTGGTGTATTAGGCATACAGGTGTGTAAAAAGTGATCATTTGCTAACCGTAAGGCCCTTTTTCCACAGTCAGCTGAACTGTGCACTTGTCGGGCGGTTCAGCCTTCAGGGTGCTGGCCATGAGTGCCTTTCAGCTGCAATTACATGCAGTCGAATGGCAGACTTTGTAATGCCATGCGTGTCATTTCACACACAGTTGTATTACCCAGCGGCCCAAAACAAAAGCGACTTGTGTCTGAATACGGCCACGCTCAGGTGTGACAATATATGGGGCCACCTTTCCAAACACTTTCAGCCTCCTGTGGAAGAGTTTTGAAAAAGGTTTTGCAATGCTAATAACTAAGATTAAAAAGTGGGGACTTTAATCAAATTTATTGTCAGATCGACAATTTCCAACATGTCCTGTCTGATTTCTGATCCATTTTCCATAGAAGTGAATGGAAAAGTCGATTAGAAATCAGATCGGACATGTTGTAAATTGTTTATCTGACAGTATATCTCTCAGAAAATTGCATTTTGTGTACCTAGCATAATGCTTGGTACTTACCATGCACTCTCTCATCAGATTTCAGGTTGAATTGATAATTTGACAGGGTTGATCTGATTTCCTATTGTTTTTCTGATCGATTTCCTGATTACCTTTGTAAAAAAAGTAGATCAGAAAATGATCAAAAATTAGACCAGACCTGTCAGAAATTATCAACTCGAACCAAAATCTGATGGTAAATTGCATGGTGTGTACCAGGCATAAAAGCATCAGGTTTATTAAAGGACACCTGCAGTGAGAGCAATATGGAGGCTGCTATATTTCCTTTTCAACAATACCAGTTGCCTGGCATTCTGCTGATCTTTCATGCATCATGGGATGCTTGAATCACACACCTGAAACAAGCATGCAGCTAATCAAGTCAGACACGTCTGATCTGCATGCTTGTTCAGGGTCCATGGCTAAAAGTATTTGAGGCAGTGGATCAGCAGGAAAGCAAGGCAATGTGCATTGTATAAAAAAGAAATAAAACAGGTCAGCCTCCACATATCTCGTTTCGGGTTCCCTTTCACTATCACTTTCTATTCTTAAAACAACCATCATCAAGCTAGGAAAGGAGTGAAAACCAGCAATACATCTCTGAAAACTGTTTTAACCCACTCCCACTGAATTCAAAACTAATACATTTTGGCAAAAAATGCTAAGCATGCACTAAACCATTTGAAAATTTAGAGACTTTTGAACGTAAAAAATTAAAGACCCATACACTCCTCCGGTCTGCAGACTGGTCAGCTTCGGAGGCTCTGGCCTTTTCGAAGATGGACTTCAGTGTCTCTTTCTCAATCTTCTGCTTGCGCTTCACAGCCTCCAGATCTGTAGAGTCCGGTGATGTTGCCGTCTTTTTAGGAGCACCTGTGAAAAAAGACTTGAAAGCCTCCAGTGCAGACTCAGGTTTCTCCTCTTTGACGTCTGTCTCTTTGCTGTTATCACCTTCCTCTGGATGTACATCCTCTTCTTTCTCCTCTGGCTTTGGCACATCAAAGTTCAGGAGCTGAGAGAGTTGTTCCATAAACTTTGAGCTGGCTTTGGTCTCAGTTGACTTTCTAACTTCCCTTTTCCGTACCTGTGAGCCATTGGGAAGTTTAGATTTTTGTACTGGCTGCGAGAGTTTAAGCAAAGCCAAGTCACTGTCTCCCTGTTTTACCGTGAAAGTTTCCTTGTCGTCTGCAGTAGATCCTTTTTTGTGCACACGAAACCCACTAAAAAAAGCTGGCAGCTGGAATGGCTTCTCTCCTGGGGTGTCTTGAGGACTACTAGTAGTAGTAGTAGATGGTGGAGTTGTTGGGGTGCTCTCTTCAGTTTCCTTTTCTATGTTGGCACTTTCATCCATGCTGGGGCCTGCAGATTTGGACTTGTTTAAGTCAATTCCATCTTGGTCTTTTCTTTCTACACCATCACTATCTTCAGTATCTTGTGGTTCAGAGTCCTGCTTAGAGCCATTGTTCAAGGATACAGGAGAAGCCGATAACTGCGGGGACACAGGAGCCTTTGTTGTTTCCTGGCACATATTCTCCTCGGAGCTCTCAGTGTCAGAATCGGAATCGCTGCTGATGTGCACTAGAGTACCATGTACCAGCAAACCATCCTGCACACCATCCGCCGGCCCTATGATGGTTTGAGGCAAGGGATGCATGTCAGACGCTGCTTCCTCTTGAATGTCTGCATCTTCCAGACTCTTTGTGTACACTCCCTCTTTTTCATCCTTTTGCTCTTGTAAAACCTGTGCTTCTGTCCCTCCCAGATAATCTATTTGTGGATGAAGATCTTTGTTGTCTTTTTCATAGTCATCACATTTACCTTGTCCCCTGGTGACTTGTGATTCCACATCCTCCTCCTCCTGGTGTAAATCCACAGTACTGGTAATCTCTAAATCCATGCCTAAGTGTTCCTTCTGGCTAATTTGCTCATCTTTTTTTGGCTCCTCTTTTACCTCTTCTGGGTCTTCTGTACCTTCCTGTGCCATTTCCAGCTGCATACCTTGCTCATTATGGTCTTCTGTACCTTCCTGTGCCGTTTCCAGCTGCATACCTTGCTCATTATGGTCTTCTGTACCTTCCTGTGCCGTTTCCAGCTGCATACCTTGCTCATTATGGTTTTCATCTCCTTCACCACTCACAATGTTTGGCTGCACATTCACTTGACTCTCCAAAGAGCGGTACGATTTAAGAACTGCATTCTCTTCACTGGGTGTAGTATTTTCTACCTTTGGTACAATTCCAAAAAAGGACTTTATGGAAAATTTACCAAGCAGGGATGGCGCGGCCACATCTGGCTCATTTGCAGATACCGGGTCATTTGCTGTGGGTTCTGCAGTGCTATTCTCTTCCACTTCCATGCTCAGTTAATGCAGTCACAAAAGTGGCCTGCAATATTTCATGCAGCACTCTAGCTTGGAGCGCAGTACAACAGTCATTAAAAGTTTTAAATTTGTCTCAAAGACAAAAAAAAACAACTGAAAAATAAATGGATTGGTGCAGTTGTCAGATATGTTGCATATTCATGGTATGGAGAAAGCTCTTCCAGTTAGTCAGCCTCTGTTGTCACTTGTCCATTGAAGACACAGTGGATCACCGGCCTGCAGATTTCTGCTTCCTGCTTCTCAAACGGGAGCTCAGTAGTTGCCTGGCAGCTTAATCACACACATATGACAGAGTTTGTGAGCAATGACAAGCATGTTAGTTATGAAAAGGTCCGCTGTTCTGCTTTGGCTTCAAAGCGCCACTAATTAAGAGCTGAGGGTAAATCAGAAGGGGGACAATCCTCAATAGAAAGGAGGCAGACGTGTCACACGAAGAAGGGTAAAGTTGTTTCGCAGGCATACGAGCCCTTTCAGCTGGATCAGGACGGGATCTCCCTCTTCCGCCTTGCTGCAGTGTTTCTGAAGAATGTAAATGTCATCGGCTAGAAACAGCTTGAGAGAGGCTGGTTTCATGTTACTTTACCTCCCAACTTTCAGGTAACAGGTATTCAGTGAGTGAGGAGGAGGAGGAGCTGGCTGCATCCACCCACTTGGGGAGGGCAGAGTAGTAAAAGGCGAACACACTACAACAGGAATCTCAAAGCACTCAAAGCACACATTTTACTAGATGCTAGCTAAAGAAGACAATGTTAAGTGAAAGGGATTTAGGTGGGTTACTTTATTTTCAAACAAAAAACAAGACTGGGCATGCTAGCTGCATTCACAAGGAAGGTGTAAAGATGCCCATCAATCATACAGTCCTGATTGTACAGTTTTACCAAGTAGTTTATACATTTAGTTTGCCCATCCATTACAATGGCGTTTATTCAAGTCAGACTTTCCTCATTTTTCTCCTAAGTGATTTTTTTCAAACCATATCAAAAAATGCCTTTTACGCCACCAGCAAGCATGAAAACAATAATAATAATTTGGGCAGTACTTTTTCACCTACATTTTGGTAAGTTTTTTAATTGCAGAGTGCTGAAAAGTTTTTTAAACAGAAGATGAAACATTATCTCCTAGGAAAAAAAAGTGAATGTAATAAGGGCCAAAGTACTTACAACTGAAGTGAGAAAAATATGGAGGCTGACATATTTTTTTAATGATACCAGTTGCCTGGCTGACCTCCTTGGCTGCATTAGTGTCATACACCTGAAACAAGCATGCTAATCTTGTCAGATCTGACTCTATTCAGTTTTTGAAAAATCAGAATTTTCCATGGTGCCCGATCAATGACTTAGGCCACATACACACATCAGACCATAGTCTTTTGAAAATGAAAGATCACAGACCTATCTTACCACCCTTCATGTAGTATGAGAGCCATACCGTCACAGTCTATTCTATTGAGCTGAACTCCCCATCAGACAGAAATCTTTGCAAGATGCTGCACACTAAGGGCTGGTGCACACCGAGCGGCTTTTTGGGCGTTTTCAGATCAGCTTGCGGCTGCGGATCTGCTTGGTCAATGTATCTCAATGGGGTGGTGCACACCAGAGCGGGAGGCATTTTGCAGAAACAAAAAATGCCTGGGTGAGGCATTTTTTGGATTGTGGATGCGTTCCTGCCTCAATTTTAAGTATAGGAAAAACGCAAACCGCTCTGAAAAACTGCACTTCAGAGCGGTTTGCCAGGCGTTTTTTGTTACAGTAGCTGTTCAGTAACAGCTTTACTGTAACAATACAGGAAATCTACTACACCAAAACCGCTAGACAAAACCGCAAAACGCTAGCTGAAACGCTACAGAAAGAAGAAAAAGCGTTTCAAAATCTGCTAGCATTTTGCGGATCTGCTAGCGGGTTTTGGTGTGCACCAGCCCAAAGAGGCTGTACAGACACAAAAGATGAGTATCTGCAATAATTCTGTTCCTGCCAAAGATCCGTTCCTGCAAATTGCATTCAGAGTCTATGAGATCTGCAGATCATCATACACACCTTGTTTAACTGACATTCATCTGCAGATCAGACAATCATCTGCAGATCTGAAAATCCATCCTGGTGGATCTGATCTGCAGATGAATGTCTGTTAAATAAGGTGTGTATGATGATCTGCAGATCTCATAGACTATGAATGCATTTTGCAGGAACGGATCTTTGGCAGAAACAGATCTTTTGCAGATACTGATCTTTTGTGTCTGTACAGCATCTGTGTGTGCAGCATCTTGCAAAGATTTCTATCTGACGGGGAGTTCAGCTCCATAGAATAGACTGTGTAGGTATGGCTCTCATACTACATGAAGGGTGGTAAGATTGGTCTGTGATCTTTCATTTTCCAAAGACTATGGTCTGATGTGTGTATAAGCCTTAACTGTACAAAATTTCCTTGCAATCTCTCGAAACAAATGGTACACACTATGCAATTTGCTTTTAGACAGACAGGTCAAATAGATTATTTCCTACAGGTCCGATTTGATTTCCAATCTTTTTCTAATAAATTTTGTATAGAGGTGATCGGAAAAATAATCGAAAATCAGATCCGACCTGTCGGAAATAATGGATTCGACTATCTGACGGAAAATTGCATGGTGTGTACCAGGCATAAGTTGTTTCTTCATGCATGATACAGAACTGGATACGAACTGTACAAAGCTGTTTCTTCAATTCGGGTAGGAGGCGCCCGGTCTAGATACGGTTTTTAGGATCGTAATACTAGCTTAATAGTATGTATCATTTAAATTTTAATTTTAGTTTGGGTTACTTTCATCAAAATAATAAATATAATTGGATTGTCCTACCTTGATGGTGTGCGGTGGGACATACAAGCAAGTAGAGGCTTGAATTGGATAAATCAATTTTATTGTGCACTTGACTTGGTCAAGTGCACAATAAAATTGATTTATTCAATTCAAACCCAAACTAAAATTAAAATTTAAATGATACATACTATTAAACTAGTATTACGATCCTAAAAACCGTATCTAGACCGGGCGCCTCCTACCCGAATTGAATTAGCTGTAGTCCCTTGTATATTCATATATTAAGGGTGATTTTAGTCGAGGGTAGTCGACGGAGAAAAATCTATTTTTCGGAGCAGCGACCGTCTGGAAATTAAGAGGCCGAGTGGGGACGGTATTCTCCCCACCTGCGAGTACGAGTGGTTGCCTCTTCTGCAACCCAATTTTGTGAGTATATTTTCAAGTGCTGCTAAATTTACCCCGATATACTAACGATATTGCACCAGATTGGGCTCCCGGAGGTTCTCTGTTTTTTTCTTCTCTACCACTGCACAAAGCTGTTTCTTGCATGCACACTCATATTTTCTGGGTGTACACAGGAGCTTGAAACTAGACACAATACAGTTCAATAAAGTCCCATTTGCTTTGATATGTAAAAAGGATGCCTGGATTTACTGACTGCACCAAACTATGAGGGGTAAACACCATTCATTAACAAATGTATTGATAGGCCAGGGAACAGGAAGAGATTAGGATGTGTGAAAGTTTCTGTTTGTGACTGCAATCTTCAGGTGTGACTGTCTGCTCCACACCTCTGGAATTTGCAGCTGCATCCTAAAATTCTCTCACACATGCTAAGGATGACCTGGTGGTGGGAAAAAAGATAATGTAAAGGTTTCATATACGTCTAGCGATTTTTCGGCTGATCAGATTCGATGATTATCGAATAGGATCTAAACTGGTGCCACAACAAGCATACCCGATCAATGAATCAACTGTTAGTTTTTTGGGGGGCCGAAAATGGTTGAATGCATTGATTAAACAAGATGGGAAATCTCAAACCGATATGGTCGATCAGGTGCGCAATGGTAACGACATGCGATATCACGATGATCAACGAATGTGAAAGACTCCGGTCATTGCCCCGTTAAGTGTAAAATTTTCCCTTCACACTCCCCCCCCAGTGCTATGTAAAAACACACACTCACCTGTCCACTACTGCGACCCCAGTTACAGAGTCTTTATGTCTGTTGTATCCTGTAGAAAACTGTTTGTATTCCTCACTAGTGGCTTCGGTATTTTATCCAGTCGCCCGATATGCTCTAAGTTAGGGTGACAATTCATGAAACTTCAGGGTGCCCTGGGTTACCCTTTTTTTGTATCCTGGGTAGCATGTAGAATGTGCCCACATGAGGAATGTCTGGTATGTGCGACAGTCTATTAAGATACAGCTATTAATTTCCGGGATGAGGAGCCAACAGGCACCTGAAGATTGTGGTCACAAACATACATACTTTCACACGTTCTAATCTCGTTTCCACTGGGGACTCGGATGCTTGCTGCGGAAAACTGCAGCATGCAATCCATAATTTTCCCTGCATCGCATCGCCTAGGTAAATTCGCGTCAATGGAAACTACTCCATTGACGTGAATTTGTTGCAGTTTCCTTGCGTTGCGGAGCTGTTTCCGCATAGCAACTCGTCTAGTGGAAACGGATCCTTTACTGTCCCCTGGCCTATCATTTCATTTGTTAATTAATGGCGTTTACCCTAATCATTCAGTCATTAGATCCAGGCATGCTTTTTACATTTCAAAGCAAGTGGGACTTTATTCAATGGAATTGTATCTAGTTTCAAGTTGCTGTAAAGGCACGTAAACATGACTGACTATGCCGTCCGCTAACGACCTCCTCAGCTGATGGGCGTGTGTACAGTGGGCCAAAGACCCCCAACCCACAAGCAATTTGCACGGCGGATCAATTCACCCCTGCGAACAACGATAGCATTGTTTCTGTCACTCCCCCACCTTTAAACAATACCAGTTGCCTGGCAGCCCTGCTAGTCTGTTTGGCTGCAGAAGTGTCTGAATTGCACCAGAAACAAGCATGCAGCGAATTTTGTCAGATCTGACAATGTCAGAAACAGCTGATCTGCTGCATGCTTGTTCAGGGTCTATGGCTAAAAGTATTAGAGGGTCAGCAGAGCTGCCAGGCAACTGGTATTGCTTAAAAAGGAAATAAACAAGGCAGCCTCCATATACCTTTTTCTTCAGTTGTCCTTTAATACAGATATTACTAAAAAATGACTTGCGCTCTTTCTCCTGAGCTAGTCTCTTTCACATCCACACTGAGAAAACAATAGGAAGACTGTTATTAGGTCGGCACTAATGCTTATGCTGCAGACTAAGCATGTCTCTGATTGGTTATCATCCAGACAATATCTCATCACAGCTCTCATTTCATCTAGTTTTATTATTCATACACAGGCTCCAATCCTAATTACATAAACAAAAGCAATACAGAACTTGGTAACAGATTTTCTCTAATCCTGCATAATAAACACTGCATACTAATCAAAGAAAATGTATTGTAGGCTTGGGCAATATTAATATAATGCAGTCCTAGAATGAATCAGGACAATCAACCCATCAGCACCTCCTCTACACATTCTGACTCACCAGAGCGCAAGAAAATAATAAGACAGGGTAATGGCACAATTATCACAACAGACCTGATTCATTATAGTTAAATAAGCTGCACAGCATATTGTGGTCATGGTAGTAAAACCGTTTAACGTGCAAGTGTACTCATGTGCAGTTCAAATGATTTGAAACGGGACTCTGATCAATGATGCAATTTACTTACACTGCCGATATTACAACTTTCAAATGCTAGAAAAATAGAGGCAGCAAGATCACACTGGCCCTATTAAACAATTCACCACTTACTCTATACCCCTTATTTAGGGTATACCAAAGTCCTAATAAGGAGTGCGCATGGTGAGCTGCACAAGGACTGTAGACAGACATTAAAGAGGAACTCCAGTGAAAATAATGTAATAAAAAAAAAGTGCTTCATTTTTACAAAAATTATGTATAAATGATTTAGTCAGGGTTTGCCCATTGTAAAATCTTTTAAATCCCTGATTTACATTATGACATTTATCACATGGTGACATTTTTACTGCTGGTAGGTTATGTAGCTGCTGCTTGCTTTTTTGGCAGTTGGGAACAGCTGTAAACAGTTATTTCCCACAATGCCACAAGGTTCACAGACAGGAAACTGCCAAAAGTACCATGGTCCTCAGAGTTTCTTGTTGTGGGAGGGGTTTCATCCCCAATATCAGCCATACAGAGCCCGTTGATGATCCATTTGTGAAATAGAATACATTTCTCATGTAAAAAGGGGGTATCAGCTACCCGATTGGGATAAATTTCAATTCTTGGTCGGAGTTTCTCTTTAAAGACAGGCATAATTTAGAAGCACTTAAAGTGAACCCGAGGCGAGAGTGATATGGAGGCTGCCATATTTATTTCCTTTTAACCTTCCTGGCGGTAAGCCCGAACTGAGTAATTTTTTTTTTGCTGCACGCAGCTAGCACTTTGCTAGCTGCGTGCAGTGCCCGATCGCCGCCGCTACCCGCCGATCCGCCGCTATCCGTTGCGCCGCAGCCGCCCCCCCCCCCCCCCAGACCCCGTGCGCTGCCTGGCCAATCAGTGCCAGGCAGCTCTATGGGGTGGATCGGAATCCCCTATGACGTCACGACGTCGTTGACGTCGGTGACGTCATCCCGCCACGGCGACGGGGGAAGCCCTCCAGGAGATCCCGTTCTTTGATCGCCGATGGCGATCGGAGGGGCTGGGGGGAGCGGCTATCATGTAGCGAGACTTTGTCTCGCTACATGAAAAAAAAAAAAAATTTAAAAAAAAAGATTTGCTGCCCCCTGGCGATTTTTTAGCAAACCGCCAGGAGGGTTAAGCAATACCAATTGCCTGGTTGTCCTGCTGATCATCTGCCTCTAATATTTTCAGCCATAGTGCCTGAACAAGCATGCAGATTAGATGTTTCTGACAATATTGTCAGAACTGATAAGATTAGCTGCATGCTTGCTTCTGGCCTAATTCAGACACTACTGCAGCCAAAAAGACCAGCAGGACTGCCAGGAAACTGGTATTGTTTAAAAGGAAATAAATATGTCTGCCTCCATATCACTGTCACCTTGGGTTCACTTTAAAGAGGAACTGAAGCGAGAGGTATAAGGAGGCTGCCATATTAATTTTCTTTTAACCTCCCTGGCGGGCAATTAAAACCGCCGCAGCACAATTTTTTTATTTTTATTTTCTTAAATCATGTAGCTAGCCTAGCGCTAGCTACATGATAGCCGCTGAGCAGCGGCATCCCCCCCACCCCCTCCGGCGATCAGAGGAAGCAGGAAATCCCGTTCAGAACAGGATTTCATGCTTGGCTTCCCCCTTCACCATGATGACGCGACGTTGTGACGTCATCGGGAGTCCCGCTCCACCCCTCAGCGCTGCCTGGCACTGATTGGCCAGGCTGCGCACAGGGTCTGGGTGGGGGGGGGCAAGGCGGGTAGCGGCGAATTGGTGCGGAGCGGCGGCAAACGCATAGTACATGCAGCTAGCAAAGTGCTATCTGCGTGTAACAAAAGAAAATTTTGCATATCGGCCCACCAGGGCCTGAGCGGTGCCCTGCGGCGGCATAGCCCATGCTCAGCACGCGCTTACTGCCCAGGAGGTTAAACAATACCAGTTGCCTGGCTTTCCTGCTAATCATCTACCTCTAATGCTTTTAGACATAGACCTAGAACAAGCATGCTGCAGATCATGTGTTTCTGACATTACTGTCAGATCTGACAATATTTGCTGCATGCTTGTTTTTGGTGTTATTCAGGCATTATTGCAGCCAAATAGACCAGCAGGGCTGACAGGTAACTGGTATTGTTTAAAAGGAGGTAAATATGGCACCCTCCATATTCTTACCACTTCAGTTGCCCTTTAAGAATATGCATTCCTACCAATTTTCAAATCAGTATCTGTGCACACTGCAAATGGTTTAACACCAGTATGGACATAGGACAAGATATACAGGGAATGAATGACATGCTATGGTGGCAGACACACTGCATCATGGGCCAGGGTTTCATTCTGAGGCATTGGTAGCACATTTAAGGGTAAATATGTAAACACTGAAGGTTATTCTTTTAAAATTATACTGTTTTTGCAAACATTTAACATGAACTGGATAACTACTTCTACATTTACCAATTACCTGTTAGGGCTGGAACCCACAAGAGCGGTTTTGTGAGCATTTCTGGAGCGATTCAAAACGCTAGCGTTTTGCCAAAACGCTCAGCTAATGTTAATGGATAGGGCAACTTCCACTGGAGCGTTTGCAATTCCTCAAATGGCAAACGCAGGACATGCAGCATTTTGGGAGCGTTAGCGCTTCAATGTAAAGTATATAAACGCTGGCTTAATCGCTCATTAAAACCCGCATGGATCGATTTTGCTAGCGTTTTAACCTTACCACACACTGTAACAAAATTAAAATTAATTGAAATGACCAATCAGACATTAAAATGCTAATCGCTACACAACCGCTGGCAAATTGATACACTTTGTAAAATCACTTCCTAAAACGCTCATGAAACCGCCGACAAACTGCTCATACAAAATGCTAGCGCTTGCGATTAGCGATAGCGTTTTGCAGTGGGTTCCAGGCCTCACAGTCAGTACATCGGTGTAGGAATAGGGACAGCATGTTGACACAGTACAATGACAATGTAGAGAGATTGGTCTGAACTGTTACCATATTTTTTGGCCTATAGGACGGACCTTTTCTCCCCCCAAAATGGGGGGAGAAAGTCAGCGAGTCTTATAATCCGAATGAACGGTAGTAGCCTGCCTGCAGCTTGCTTCTCTCCAGCCAGAGGGATTAGGTTGCTCATGCTGCTGCGGGCTGAGGTGGTTGCTGAGGGGCTGTAGGGGAGCGGCTCATCCTCCGTCCCGTTTCCATTCAGTACCCCCCTCTGTCACTCCATTGTCCCCCTGGGTCCTTTCTGTCTCCCCCTTTGCCGGTATTCGTCATGCTTGGTCCCGGGAGCTTCAGCATGCGTAAGTGCAGTAGCATCAGTGGCTACCTTTAGGTCCCTGCAGCCTGATAGGTGGGGGTACACTGCCAATCACGGCAGCAGCTGTACTAACACAGGACCCAATGGCCCATACAGGATCTCAAGTGGGACCATGGCTCCAATCACTGCACTCTCCGAGTCTCAGCGAATGCAGTGATAGGCCCCAATTAGGGAGCCGTGACCCAGAGAGACCATTGGGTCCTGTAATATAGCTGCTGCCGTGACTGGCAGTGCGCTCTGCCATGATTGGCAGTGCATCCCCCCTGCTGCAGGGATCTAAAGGCAGCCGCTGATGTTACTGCACTTACGCACGCTGAAGCTCCTGGGACCAAGCGTGACGGATACTGGCATGGGGACACAGAGTATGGGAAGACAGAAAGGACACTGCATATATAACATTAACCATTGTGCACAAGACAAGAGGGCTCACTCTATTGGCAATAGTAGTGTTAGGTTGTCTTGCCCAAGGTGTCCTCACAGAATAGGGGGAGGGGGAGAAAAAGGACACAGGGGGACGTTGGAAGGGCAGAGGTGGACACAGGGGGACAAAGCAAGGACAAATGAGGACACAAGGAAACAGAGGTGCACAGAGGACGACACAGGGAAAGAAGAGGACTCAGGAAGGACAGCGAAGAACACAGGGACATAAAAGGTACAAGGGAGACATAATAATTTGGGGGAAAGAATCCACAAGATGCCCCTACACAATGGACACACCAGGTTTAGTATATTTTTTTCCATGGTTTTTGTCCTCTAAGCCTAGATATGTCTTATGATCCGGAGCGTCTTATGGTCCGAAAAATACAGTAAATAGTGGCCACTGAAAAATAATGCATATACTGAGTGATTTGTTTGTGCAAAAATAACAAGCCTGATTTACTAAGGAATCTCTTCAGAGAACTCCAACCATCTCCAGTGCCAATATAGCAAATGATCTGGCAAACCTGGGTTGGAATTTCTTAATTTCTGCTATTTTGTTAAAGTCTGCAGCTGCATTACTCCTGTCATATTGGATCGTAGTGGGGACTGCTGAAAGGTTGGTAAATTAGTAGCTGATGTGACTTAAGCTTCACAAGGTTTAATATGTGCGTGCAATCATGATCAGTAATACGGTTTAAAGCTAGGAAGTGGCAGGCATAATAGAATAGCTTAAAATCATAGGGGGGGGGGTGTAACTTACATCTGCTCAATGGAAAACATCAGTAAGGAATGGTATATGTATCATTTAGGAGACACACAGGTGATGCATTTGCGAGTCACCTGCTTATAGCCTAACTTTTTACACAGTTTTAGTCTACCACTGTGGTGGTAGGTTGGGGGTTTGCCCCATTTTGGAGTGCAGCAGACTGACCAGATTGTATTCCATGGGCTCGATATATCAAGCAAGCCGCGTTTTAATGATCTGTAGTGCCCCCTATGCACATCTTACATAGCCGTGCGTGCTGCCATGTAAGGAGTGTGCCTTCCTTAGTTACGCGCATTGCAATGCGCGTAACATTAACTGCGGGTGGCCCTGCTTCTGTGAAGTATCGTTACAGCGATACTTCACTCACGGCCGCTACTGTATTAATTTACATAGCAAGTTAAATTTGCAAGTTTATATTTTGCATTAGTGATCAGCAGGCACATGCCCTTTTGTAAGTCCCATAAATGTGGCCACAAGGGCTGTGTAATCTACATGGGCGCACAGGGCAGGGAGAGCATGCAGAGAAAGGGTGGGACAGCATGCAGGGACTGTGAGCAGCTCCAGGCAGGCTTCTGTACACACACAAGGAAAGAGCTCTGGGCAGCAGAGCTATGTTACATGCTACAGCATTCATTGTGGCTCTGCTGCCTGAAGCTCTCTTCGGGGCTGAGCCCACTGATGCAGTTGTGTCCACTTTTCAGTTACACATCAATGTTAAAAATGCTGAAAAGCGGACAGAAGCGGACACAACTGCATTAGTGGGCTCAGGGCCTTCCAGTGTAAGTCGAAGCATGCCTGGAGCTGTGTCACAATCTCTGCATGCTTTCCCGACCCTTCTCTATGGGTCACCACATGTTTTCTTGGAAGTCCCCGGCAGAGAGGAAGCAGCAGTGGTGGCAGGAGGGCCCTTTGCCCGGTGGTGGCAGGAGGGCCCTTTGATCTCCATGGCCCATACTGCGGATAGCTGAACAATCATGGGTTAAGCCCCACCCCCTGCTTCAGAAAGCCCGCCTCCATGTATCATAGGCTCCCCCACCCGCAAGCTCCGCCCACTCTAAGGAGTGCATTGGAACACAGACCGTGAAGACTCCATTGCACCTAGTGGCGTACCTCTGTCACTGAGTGTGACTGTGTTGTGGTGGTATTAAGCCAGCAGAGGGGTGCACCGGTGCAGGGCAAGGGAAAGTGGGACTGGGAGGAGGCCCTGATTTTAAAAAGATACCAGAGCTGAAAGCAATTGTAAAAAAGGGGGGAGCTGATATATATGGAAAGCAGTCCTCATGGCCTCCACTTCTCCCAATCTCCTCTGTCCCCCTCTTGTCACTTAAATATCACCTGCAGCGCAGAGCACTCCCGGCAACACAGCCAGGCCAGTGGCACTGCTATGCGACTCACTCTCCTGGAAGAGGCTGCAGGAAGGCATTTAGGTGAGAAGAGAAGGTGATGAAGGGGAAGGGGGGGGGGGGGGGGGGAGTGGGATCTGTGGGCATGAGGACTGCTTTCAATACGGGTCTGCTCCCCCCCACCCGTCATTTTTACGATTGCTATCAGCTGCGGTAATCCTACTTGCTGACCTGCCGGTTACTATGCATTTTTCAGTGGTTGGGGTAGGGGTGGGGGGATTCATATTACTTGTAAGCGACAGTGAGAGGGTTCACTGAAGGCTTACCATGCAGGCTGTGAAGGGCAAAAACTGCACATGGGGACATTGCTCAATGCCAATCTGTAAAGGTAACACTGGGGCGATAATTTTTGCCCACCTATTATTGGTAATATTGGATGAGCATATGCCATATACAATTTCACATAATCGGAATTAACAGATTACGATCATCACAACTCAATTTATCGCAAGTGAAATAGGGCCCCTTTTTTAAATTTGCGCGCCCCCCCCCCCCCCCACACACACACTTAAACATCCTCTGCACGGCCCTGATGAGGGCTTCATATTAGGTTATTTGAGCACACTTTCTCATAAGTAAGCTACCACTTTACCAGTTGAAAATAATGAATGCAGCCTGGAGAACACAAGTCAGCCCACAACTCTTGCCTAGATTAAAAAAAGAAAATCTGCTATTTGATGGCAAAAGTTTGCAACACCTCATGATGAGCCTCAGCTAATGGGTGTGTCCCCTTATTTACACTATAGCACAGCAATGATTCACACTCTAAAGGTAATGCCTCAATATGTCATCGGGTGCTTGACTGTAAGGGTGGATGGCACTACCCACAAAGAGAAAGCATTCCAGTAATCTCAGCATAGGTCAGCAGTCCCCTAAGGGACCCCATGCTTGTACATTCTATGTGAGCTAGTAAGCCATGCAATTTGGATTAGAATACAAGTGCATTCTGTAAAAGTACATTACACTTGCTGCACAAGCAGAATATGTAAGGAGTTGACTGATGTTAAAATGAAATTCTTTGACACAGCAAGCTATACGAATCACAAATTATGAATATGTGTTCAGGGATGGTACATGGGTACTCCCTAACAAACAACCGAACGACCTGCCGATACAGTCCAAAAATGTAATAGATGATTCTATGAAAAAAGTAAAATAAAAAAAAAAAGTTCTAAAAAGTTTTTGAGAAAATCAGTTTAAAAAAAATTCAAAGACCTGGCACAATGCTTTGACTTAACCACCTTGTGCGTTGAGGATAGTATATCTACACCCCACAGGACTTCAAATATCAACGCCCCTGTGCAGGAACTGTTTATTGCGGTGGGTAGCCGCAGCTTGCTCCTGCGCGTGTACTCTCCTCCGCCAGTTATAGGGGAGATATATTCCCATTTATTAATCTAAGTTCCCGTGTCAATGTTCACCAGCATCAATGAGATGCTCGGGTCATTGTATCTTCCCAAGTAACACATCCACGCATTATTTCCCGTTTAGCGTACTTATAGTACACCAATAGGAAATAATGTGCATCTTGTGGCCAAATAGTAAAATTACACCTAAATTTATTTTAATAAAAAGACGCAAATATAAAATTCAAATGAAGTCTTTACCTCCCACCCTCTCCCATAGTTGCATAGATAAATTACATGCATATAAAAAAATTAAAAATAAAATAAAAAACAAATAGTTACCTTAGCAACTGAACTTTTTTTTTCTGTTTATGTATGTCAAAAGGGTATATTATTGTCATTTATGAAAACTATGGGCAAAATTTAAAAAATGTACCTTTATTTCCAAATAAAATATTGGCACCATACATTGTACTATGAAAATATTTTAAAAGTTTCTAATAACCGAGACAAATTGGCAAATAAAAGGTGTGCGTTTTAATTATTAGTAATATAAGAAAACAAAGAAAAACATGCACAGGATGGGCTGAAAAAGATCACTGCAGGAGTGCAAATTGCCAAAATACAAGTAGCAGATCCAGTAGGTAGAGAAAAGGGGCTATGCACATCCCTTGTAAAACTTCACTTTTAGGCTGCTTACACACCAAGACGTTACAGGCGCACGTTAGTGCGCCTGTAACGCTCCCCCAACGCACAGCAATGTAACACAAGTGGGCTGTTCACACAGCCCACGTTGTGTTACATGTAACGCTGCACGTTCTCCTCAAAGTGCAGGATGCTACGGCGTTGGAGCGGCTATAGCCGCGTTAGACTGTTTGCACATGCGCAGTGGGGGGCGGAGAGGAGGCGGGGAGAGCCAGCTACAGTAGCCGCGCACATGGCTACTTAATATTCACTTCACTGGCGGGCGCTGATTGGCCGGCGGGACCACGTGATGCGGAGTGTCTCGCTCCGCATCACGTGGACCTGCTGGCCAATCAGCGCCACTCTGGGAGACATTATAGGAATCGAGCCGCCTAACGCGGCTCACTCTACCGTCGGCTCTTGCAGCACCATACGTTGTGTTAGGTGCACGTTATGCGACCTTAACGTAGCACCTAACGCAACGTCTTGGTGTGCAAGTAGCCTTATTGTAGAAAAATAAAAACGGCATACATTACATCCAGTACAATGTTGAGAGAGGTACTAGGCTGGTGGGGAGGTCTCTCCCCACCAGCCTAGTACCTCTCTCAACATTGTACTGGATGTAATGTATGCCGTTTTTATTTTTCTACAATAAAAGTGAAGTTTTACAAGGGATGTGCATAGCCCCTTTTCTCTACCTACTGGATCTGCGTTTTAATTATAGTAGCATGTATTATTTTAAAAAGATAATGTCAGAAACCTGAAAAATAATTAGTTTTCTTAAATTTTTTCTTATTTTCCCTATTAAAATGCATTTAAAATAAAATAATTCTTAGCAAAATGTACCACCCAAAGAAAGCCTAATTGGTGGCGAAAAAAAACAAGATATAGATCATTTCATTGTGATAAGTAGTAATAAAGTTATAGGCGAACGAATGGAAGGAGCGCTGAAAGGTGAAAATTGCTCTTAATTGCTTGATTATATGGGTACAAGTATCCTTGATGAGGGTAGTGAAATAGATATGGATTGGAGGCATCTATAAGGTTAAAAGTCCTGGAAATAGTTTCCTATTTAGTATAACTTTAGGGGTAGCCATGGGTTTAACTGATGAGCCTTCAGTCTAATGTTTATATATTGGATCTCAGGGCCCTTTTCCACTTGCGGTGATTGCGATGTTGAATCGCAAATCGCTAGCGATTTTTAAATCGCTAGGGTTTGCTAAATAACATAGGAATCGCGGTAGGCATTTTCCACTACCGCAGTTCATTTTTTACTGAATCGCGATCGCGCCTCGGAGCAATTTTTACCGCGATTTTGCTATGCAGTGCATTGCATCGCAAAACTGCAATCGCTGAAAAAAATTTGCTGAATCGCAATCGCTAGCGTTTAGTGCAAACGCTAGCGATTGCTAGTGGAAAAGTACCCTCAGTTATTTTGCACTCAAAGATACCTATGTAATTTCTAAATCATGTATTGTATCTATTTAATAGGAGGAAGCAGCTAAGGCTGTGCAGGTTAATTTATATGGATGGTATTTATTTATTGTATTTAAAAAGCGCCAACATATTACTCAGCGCTGGACATTAGTTTAGGTTACAGACAATATTTAGGGGTGACATACAGCAATATGACAATACAGGAATACAACAAAAACCAGCTCACGCGGCACAGTAAGAGTACAAGGTAATGCTTAGTCAGTCACTGGATGGGAGCATAGAGATTAGGCGATTTGAGTTCACCCAAATGCCTAGCATGGGTGCACAGTAATAGAGGTGCATGATCAGGTAGGACACAAAAGGAGGAGGACCCTGCCCAAAGGCTTACAATCTAGAGGGAGAGGTAGGGACACGAAAGGTAGGGGACCAGTGTTCAGCCGCAGGTTTAGAGCACTTGTGAGTGGTGGTAGGCCAGAGTGAAAAGGTGAGTTTTGAGGGCCTTCTTGAAGATGTTGAAGGAGGGGGCTGCCCTAATGGGTTGAGGTAGGGAGTCCCATAGTGTTGGAGCAGCTCTTGAGAAGTCCTGGAGGCGTGCATGGGAGTGGGTGATGCGGGGGGCGGTCAGGCACAGTTCGTTGGAGGAGCGGAGTGAGCGGCTAGGTGTGTACCTCTGATTAAGATCGGAAATGTAGGTTGGACATGTTTTGTGGACAGATTTGTAGGTCAAACACAGTATCTTGAATCGGATTCTGGACTGGATAGGAAGCCAGTGGAGGGATTCAATGAGGGGAGCTGCCGTGGTGGAGCGATGGGACAAGTGCATAATTCTGGCTGCCGCATTCATGATGGACTACAGCGGGGCTATTCTGGTCATAGGGAGGCCAGACAGAAGGGCATTGCAATAGTCAAGGCGGGAAATTATGAGGGCACGGATGAGGAGTTTGGTGGTGGCAGATGTCAGGAAAGGGCGGATCTTGCAGAGGTTACAAAGGTGGAAGTTGCAGGACTTTGTGAGGTTTTGAATGTGAGGACTGAATGTGAACTAGAGTGCGGGGTCCAGGGTGACTCCCAGACAGCGGGCTTGAGAGGTAGGTGGTTAACAGTGACATGAACATCTGGGAGGTTCAGCGATGGATGGGGTGGGAAGATCATAAATTCCGTTTTGTCTACCTTTAGTTTCAGGAACCTAGCGGACATCCAGGAGGAGATGGCTGATAGGCAGGAGGAGACCTTGTCCATGGTAGTGGTGGATATGTCAGGGGTGTGAAGGTAGATCTGGGTGTCATCTGCATACAGATGGTAGTTAAAACCCATGGAGGAGAGTACCTTGCCAATGGAGGATGTGTATAGAGAGAACAGTAGGGGGCCAAGGACCAAGCCTTGGGAGACTCCCACCGAGAAGTGGTTGGGGGTGGATGAGGACTCATTGAAGGAGGTCTAGAAGGAGCGGTTGGAGAGGTAGGATGAAAACCAGGTCAGGGCGAGGTCGTGAATGCCCATGGACTGGAGGGACTGGAGGAGTAGGGGATGATCTACTGTGTCAAAAGCTGCAGAAAGGTCAAGGAGGAGGAGAATGGAGTATTTACCTTCAGCTTTAGCTAAGGCAAGGTCACTGACCACTTTGTTGAGAGCAGTTTCAGTTGAGTGGGCAGGCCGAAATCCAGATTGCAGTGGGTCTAGCAGTGAGTTGGCATTGAGGTACTGGGTCAGGCGTTTGTGAACCAGACGCTTATGGAGTTATGAGGCAAAGGGGAGGAGGGAGATAGGGCGGTAGTTGGAGGGTAGTGAGGGGTCGAGGGAGGGTTTCTTGAGCAGGGGTAGTACAGTGGCCTGCTTGAAGTCTGAGGGGAAGGTGCCTGTGGCTAGGGAGAGGTTAAACAGGGTAGTGAAGACTGGGGCCAAATCCGTGAAGTGAGGCTGGAGTAAATCAGAAGGGATGGGGTCAAGGGGGGAGGTAGTGGTATGGGAAGTCTGCAGTAGGTAGTTGTCTTCCTCAGTGGTAGTAGGGGTGAGGGGAGGATAGGGTGGAGGAAGAGCTGGTTGGGAGGGGGTGGGAGGTGAAGATTGGCTATTTCCTGATGGATGGAGACTATTTTGTTGATGAAGTGGGTGGCTAAATCTGTGGCAGAGAGGGAGGAAACAGAGGGTGGGGAGGTGGGTTTAAGCAGGGAGTTGAAAGTGGCAAAAAGACGTCGGGTGTTGGAAGCTTGTGCTCCAATGATCTTGGTAAAGTATTCCTGCTTCGCATCAGTAAGGGCAGTGTGGAACTGCAGCAGGTTAGTCTTGTACTGTAGGAAATACTGGTTAAGTCGAGTTTTCCTCCATTTTCGTTCAGTGGCACGTTTTACCCTCTGGAGATTGAGAGTGTGGGTAGTGCGCCAGGGCTGGGGGTTAGGGGGACAGATGTGGCGGAATGCTGGGGGAGCAGCTTTCTCTAGGGCTGATGAGAGAGTTTGGCGATAATGAGCTGCAGCAAGATTAGGTCAGGTTAGGGCGGGGAGGGTGGAGGAGAGAGCGTGGAGGGGGTCAGCAAGGGCACTATTTGATAAATTACTATTTTATAATGTCTTGTGAAATACATTTCTTTGTAAATTGGTGAAAAAGAATGTATGAAAAAAAAATTGCTCTGGTGTACAAGGGAAAAACCCCTTAGTAGGGAAGTGGTTTAACTTACCTGGGGCTTCTCGCAGCCCCCTGGAGTCATGTGCCCATAACTGCTGCGGCTGGGAGCTTTCTGCGCATGCATAGCACATGGAAATCACTACTGCACATGCACAGAGCACTCCTGGCCGATGAAGCGGGATCAGCTTGGAGCCATGCATGCGCAGTAGCCACCAACCGGCAGCGACTGGCCAGCAGGGACTTGGACTGGTGCTGTGGGCACAGGACGACTCCAAGGGGCTTCAAGCTAGGTAAGCTAAACTAAATTTTTATTTAGAGAGACTTAACTAGTTGCCGACCGTGTCACGCTGATGGGCGTGGCCGCAGCCCCAGGACCGCCTACCGCCGATCGGCGTAATGTCCCGGGGCTCCGTTTTGCAGGAGATCGCGCATCGCCTGCTCGGTGGATGGTGAAACTGTTGTCTAATTAACATGAACAGCACTGCGATCTACAGCAGCGCTGTACAGGGGACAGCCGTGTGACACGGATGTCCCCCTAGGGGACTCAGAAGCGATCCGCTGTGATAGGCTGAAGCCCATCACAGCCGATTGCTGTGATAGGCAGACGGGAGGGAGGGAGGGAAGGAGGGCAATTCAAATAAATTAAAAAAAAAAATTAAAATAAAAAAAAAATAAAAAAATACAATATTAAAAAAAAACAAAAAAAAACCCTGGGGGCAATTAGACCCTACCAACAGAAAGCTCTGTTGGTCGGGGGAAGGGGGTGGGGTGCTATTTAACACAAAACGGCCTGGTCTTTAGGGGGGTTAAGCCTGTGGTCCTGAAGAGGTAAAGTCTCTCTTTAAGAACAGATTCAGGTTAAAAACAAACCTTTAGTCCCTAACTTGTTTGTTAACTGTGAACTACTTGTATTTTCTTTCCTGTATCGTTAAGTCTAACTAGTTACCAATCAGATGACCATGTAACGGTAGTTCGGTGACTTGCCATACAGGACACATCAGCATGGGAATGGTGCTGGAATACAGGAGGCTAGTGGGGCTAGGGAGCATAAAGACTATAATAACAATAACATTAATATTTTTATAGCGCTTTTCTCCCTGGGGACTCAAAGCGTTGTGACCTGTGTTATGCAGTTTCAAAGGCCTTTAGCCTTTTTTTTAAAGCAGTCCAGAGAAGGAGCCTCTCGTACTGATTGTGGAAGTGAGTTCCATAGAGTAGGGGCTGCATAGGAAAAGGCTCGAGCACCAAATGTTAGATGTATCCTGGGAATAACCAGATTCATCTTGTTGGCAGAGTGGCAGGTGCGTGGAGGGGCATAAAGTTCCAATAGATCCACTACGTATTTGGGTCCCATGTGGTTTAGAGCCTTGAATGTCAGCAGGCAGATCTTAAAATGGATTCTCCATTTTACTGGCAACCAGTGAAAAGTTTGCAGTACTGGGGTGATGTTTGAGCTGCGGGGGGCATTGGCTAGGAGCAGCATTCTGTACTATTTGTAAGGGGCGCAGAACCTTATCTGTAGATCCGATGAACAGGGCGTTGCAGTAGTCTAGGTGGGAGGATACAAATGCATGAACCAGGGCAGGTAGGTCTTCAGCTGGGATAAGGTGTTTGATTCTCGCTATATTTCTTAGATGGAAGAAGAAAGACTTGACGACAAGCTAATACCTGCTGTCTGAGTTTTAGATTTCTATCCAGGATCACCCCAAGGTTTCGCACAGAGTCTTTATACTGTACGGTATCTCCCCCAATTGCTAGTTTGAGGTGGTGAGCGTTTTGAACTTTATAATAATGCACAGGTGAAAATGCAAAGATAAAGCGTTATGCCAAGGAAGGGTTAACCAGACATTGGGGTAGGCATCCCAATTATTCTCCTTGGATCTGAAAGCTGGAGGCTTATTTTGACGTCACTAAGCTCCTAACAAATTTCCAGCTGGCACATATATACACACAATAGTGAGGACACCAAATAGTTAAAGACTAAAGCGCACTTTGAACACGTCTATTTTTCTATACGGGAGATTTGGGAGTTGTGGATTACTTAGCTGTAGACAAAAAAAAAAAAAACACTTGAATTAAGTGGTGGCTATATGGCTCTAGCAGAATACTACAGTTTGCCAGTCCAACTAACAAAATAGAGTGCAAACAAGTAAGGAAGTAGTCGGACATTTTTGTGTATATTCTTTCTAGAGAGGTTTTGTAGGCAATACTGAGAATCTACCATGAGGAGATGGACTACCCAAAATCTGTCTTACGTACTATGATTGAAAAAATACATAGTGCATTTTGCTCTGGGAGAAATGTAAAATAATCTTGTGCATCCTTACTTGTAATTCCAGTGTTAAGTGGAGGTGATTTCGATTTAGACGTCCTTGTTGATCCGATGATCTTGGATCACAAACCCGAGTCAGGTCACACAGTGAACTTGCTGGTAATCTGCTGACATCTCTCCAATCACTTCTAGGTCCTGAATAAAAACATAATTATTCGTTTGACTTATCAGAAATGTATATTTACCAATTCATTATGCAATACAAGAAACAAAATATATCCACATTAGAAGGACTGTGCATAGATCTCAGCAGGGATCTCATCTAATATTATACACAGCATCACAACCGTAAGATTTGCACTTCTGCAGCACTTGATCACTTAACACTCCTGCCCATGTCTAGCTACCATTATCCAATTAGGTCAAGAATGGCTTTTCCCAATCAATATTCTGATCAAGACCCGGTCTATTGATGCGGTATGGGAGCAATACGTGCCCATGGGGCTGGAGGAAGCCCCATGTATGTATAAAAAATTGACCCACATTAGTCTCAAGCTTAGACCACATTTAGGGCTCAAACCTACTGCGGCAGCAGTGCTTCTCTAGGCACTAGTGATTTGAAAAAGCTCTTGCTAATGCAATGCTATGGGGGATTTTTATAAAATTATATCACTCATGTGGGATCAGACTCATAGCATTAAATTGGTGAGAGCTGTTCAAATCACAAAGCGCTCAGAAAAGCGCTCCTACTGGTTTCCAGGCCTCATTCTTCAGACCATTAGGCTATGTAGAATGCTTAGCTTTTTTTTCTACCTCTGTCTGACCTGTTATAAATTGATCTTGAACTTTTCTGTTCATTTTGTGATATAAATAATAGTTCTGTATTAATAGCATTAGTGGTATGTGATAATGGGTGTCTCATCTAGGACCCAAAATTGATACAAATTCCTTTTCCAAGTCAACACAGTCAAACAAATTGCCATGTTTTTCATCATATGCTCACTCCATCCTGAATAATCGCAAATATCTTCAGAAGGCAAACTTTTGTTTTCCTTTATTAAAGAAGACACTCGCGAGGGAAAAATGAAACAATGTATTCTTGCACCCTCTAGTGGTGACTTAGCAAAGTACTTGCTTCAAACAATAATGTGTACTGAATGTAATTGGAGTTACCTAGAGTTCTACAGTTTGCCTTGTTTTATGTTGCAAGTTTGTACATCTAAATTAAGCCCCAGCCTTTAAGATACAAAAAAAGGATATGACAGTGTAGTCTATTCTGCTTACCATAGTACTAAGTTGGTGAGTAGAGCACACTTATCATTTGATAGTTATATACTTTATTGAAAATTGAAGGTATTGTGATACCCTACAGCAGCGTTCCTCAACCAGAGTTCCACGGAACCCTGGGGTTCCGTGAGGGTTCCGTGAGAACCTCAGGGGTTCCGCAGCGTTTTGCTTCTTTTGCAGGACAGATTTGTCCTGCCTTCTCCTTCTGTAGAACAAAATAGTCCCACTGATGCGACCGGCTAATTAATTCAAGCCGCAACGCATCACGCCGCTCTATTATAGGACAGTTTTTGCGCCCTTCAGTGATGCGGCAGAGAGCAGCGTGGTGGACACTGTGAAGAGGACGGCAGGCGACGGCTGAGGAGACGGATGAGACATTCACCAGGTAAGTATGTTTGGACCTGTGCACTGTGGATGGCTGGGTGATTGGGGGGCCGGAGATAAAAGTAACAGTATCTGCTCTGTGATTAGTTCAGCTGCTGCAGGCAATAAGTCCAATGCTTTACTGCAGTCATAGATAGGGGGGCCTGGGAGAAAACGAACATTATCTGCTCTCTCTGTGGCTCTGTGATTAGTGCTGCGGCAGCCAATGCTTAAAGTTCAATGCTTTACTGCAGCCACAGAGTAATCCTGGGGGTCCTTATTCTTGCCTACTACATATACTGGAAACATCTATGCTGGGGGTGATTGACAGATTGGGGTGATACATACATTTAGTATGCAAGATGATTACTGCATTTGCTTTGGTAGTAGATTGGTGCAATTTCTATGTGGGGTGATTGCCAGATTGTATACGGGGGTGATGCATGCATTTATTATGTGAGATGATTACTGCATTTGCTATGGTAGTAGATTGGTGCAATTTCTATGTGCAACAACTTCACATACAAAATGCAACATTCAACCCCCACAGCAAATGTAGCAATTATCCCACATATTACATGGGGTAATAATTACTTCATTTCATATGGTTCACGATTGCTGCATGTGACATGGAAGTTGATTTGTGCATTGCATAATTGAGTGTCATTCCTGCATATCATGTGTGGATCATTTCTGGGTTTCCTGGTGTGATTTCTAGTAAGTTAGGATGAAACTTTAAAGAGACTCTGTAACATTCAAAAGATCCCCTGGGGGGTACTCACCTCGGGTGGGGGAAGCCTCCGGATCCTAATGAGGCTTCCCACGCCGTCCTCTGTCCCACGGGGGTCTCTCCGCAGCCCTCCGAACAGCCGGCGACTGTGCCGACTGTCATTTCAATATTTACCTTTGCTGGCTCCAGCGGGGGCGCTGTGGCGGCTTTCCATTCCGAACTACACGGAAATACCCGATCTCATTCGGGTCCGCTCTACTGCGCAGGCGCAGGAAACTTGCGCCTGCGCAGTAGAGCGGACCCGACGGCGATCGGGTATTTCCGTGTAGTTCGGAGCCGACAGCCGTCAGAGCGCCTGCGCAGGAGCCAGGAAGGTAAATATTGACGTCACCGCTGCCCGGACTCCACGGAGGGCTGCAGCGAGACCCCTGACGGATGGAGGACGGCGTGGGAAGCCTCATTAGGATCCGGAGGCTTCCCCCACCCGAGGTGAGTACCCCCCAGGGGATCTTTTTATGTTACAGTTCCTCTTTAAGATTAAGTGAATTTAGTGGACATTTTAGTTTATACTTCCACTATATCCTTTTGTTTTATGTTTAGATTATCTTCTTGAAAAAGATGAGTGGGGGATCTATGTGGCGCTCTGTGAGGACTTTGTGTGAGATGGAGGAAGTAGGCCTGGGCCTAGTACAGAAAGCACTAATCAGGCTTCTGATGATGAAGCAGCAGTACACTGTGAAAATAAGGACAGTAAAAAAGTCTGTCTTTATAATGAAAGCTACCCATCACTAGGATTTACTTGGGCTGGTGATCCAACCTGCCCTGTTCCATGGTGCATAGTCTGTGGCAAAAAACTTGCCAATGCGGCAATGGTTCCAGCAAAACTGAAAAGGCACTTTACTACCCATCACGGCCATTTGACAAGCAAAAGTACAGCATATTTTAAACGGCTATTGCAGTCTCAAAGCAAGCACAGTCAAGCCTTTGTTAAGAAAGTCACAGTGAGTGAAAAGGCGCAGGAAGCAAGTTACTTAGTGGCAGAACTTCTTGCCCAGAAAAGAAAAAGTCACACAATTGCAGAGAACCTCATTATGCCAGCGTGTAAAATTATAGTGAGCAAAATGCTTGGTGAAGATGCTGCAAGAGAAATTGAAAAGGTTCCACTGTCAGACAGCACGATAAGTCGGCGCATCGATGACAGGTCACGTGATGCTGAGGAAGTGCTGTCTAGTCAGCTGAAAACCAGCAACTTTGCTATACAGGTGGATGAATCCACAGATATCACCAATAAGTGCCTTATTATGTCATTTGTTAGGTTTGTAAATGATGGAGAAATTCAAGACAACTTTTTCTGCTGCAAAGAGCTGCCTGAAATGAGTGAAGGCCAATATATATTTAATATTTGAACTTCTTATCTAGAAAAAAAAGGTCTGTCTTGGGCAAACTGTGTTGGAATATGTACAGATAGCAGACTATCTATGGTTGGCTCAATAAGAGGGGTTGCTTCACTTGTCAGGAAGGAAAATGCGGGTGTTGTCACAACACCGCTTTCTTCATAGGGAGGTCCTGGTGTCAAAATCTCTTGGAGAAGAAATGAAAAAAGTACTGGATGATTTCACAAAAATGGTTAACTTTATAAAACAAAGACCACTTAATTCAAGAATGTTTAAAAAACTGTGTGAAGACATGGACAAAGAACATGTAAATCTCCTGCTTCATACTGAAATAAGGTGGCTAAGCAGAGGAAGAGTTCTTGACCAGGTATTTGAGCTTAAAAGTGAATTGCAAGAATAATTTCAGCAAATTAGCAACCCACATTTTGCTGGGTGTTTTGAGGATGGAGAGTGACTTCAAAAACTGGTCTACTTGGCAGACATTTTTCAGCACCTGAACCACTTTAATAAGTCACTTCAAGGGCCAAGGAAAAACATTCTGACTTCAAGTGACAAAATTCTTGGATTTCAAAGGAAACAGTCTTTGGAAAAATCATGTTGCTAATGGAAATCTGAAAATGTTTCCACTGCTGAGTGGACTTGAAAGTGAAGAAGGATATCATCAGGTTTCTAATCTTATTGAAAAACATCTGGAAGACTTGCAGAATAAAATGGAACATTACTTTCCTTCACTTTCAACACAACAGTATGACTGGGTGAGAGACCCCTTTTCTGAAGATTGTGCTCATCCGGTGAACTTTTCTTTGAGAGAAGAGGAGGAATTTTGTGAGTTACGATGTGATCGTACGCTAATGTTGAGATTTACTGAGTTGCCACTAGACAAGTTCGGATTTCAATAAAAGAGGAGTATCCTGCAATTCATACAAAGGCAGTGAATATTTTGCTTCAATTCTCAACATCTTACATGTGTGAGCAAGCTTTCTCCTGTCTGACATGCATCAAAAGTAGGGCCAGAAATAGAATTCTTTCAGTTGAAGATGAAATGTGTGTCTGCATATCCAAGGTTCGACCACAAATTGATGCTTTGTGCACGAAAAAGCAAGCACAGGTTTCACACTAGTGAAGTAGGGTAATTTTTTTTTATTCTTATACGGTTTGTACATAATATATATATATATATATATATATATATATATATATATATATATATATATATATATATATATATATATATATATATATATATATATATATATATATATATATATATATATATATATATATATATATATTAACATTAGTGGTGATCGAATGCTAATTGATAAACCTTTTACATTTGCAATCAAAATGGCGATTTTCTCTACATTTTCATGCAGGGGTTCCGAGATTTTTTAAAAAAAAATTTAGAGGTTCCTTAGCCCAAAAAAGGTTGAGAAAGGCTGCCCTACAGTATTATTGCATAACATTGTAAGCTGCTATACCTTCCAATAAAGTGTTTTGAAAAAAAGGGGGGGGGGGGAGATATTTTATTACAGGCTCATCTTCAGGGACAGTTGTTGCTTTAGAATTAAAAGAAAAAAAATTATATATATATTATATACAGCCTCCTATTGGCCGGTGGGCGGTGCAGACACGCATGGGGTACGCTTCACTCATCCCGCCCAGTTCACCTGTGGCCGCGAGACTGGGAGAGGGGCTTACTCCACTGTGAGCTACAAAAAGTGTCCCTGGCTCGACAAAACAGCCGGACGGCCTGCCCACTTTAGTTCTGGGGAGAACACTGAACTTTCATTTGTTTTGGTCAAATAAACAGGAAAATCAAATGTTTATATTGTACCGTGTATGGACACCATTAGCCTTCTCTCAGATGGCTGCTACATAGACTGTTGTCTAGAAAATCTAAGCGCAGGATGAGGTTGTAGAAAGTGTGACGGGGATTAGGGGTCTGTGACAGTTTGATCACAAATGACAGTAAATAAGACTGAACAAAAGCAGAGAGTTAGAAGGATTTATTGGGGTTGATTCATGTAACCGCAGTAATTTTACTGTGCACACACAGCGCACAGTAATATTTCATGAATCAAATACATTGCTGTAAACGGAGGAGAGAATTTGTCACTGAACAGCTTTCTGAATCAACCAGATAAACTAACAGATCCATACAGTGGGATCTGTAGGATAACTGTATGGACAATGAAGGACAGGGAAACAATTGTTATTGTATATTATGTTAGGACCAGGGCCGGATTACCGACCAGGCAACAAAAGCAGTCAAAGGGGCCCCATCAGCACATAAACCAGCCGCCATGTCAGCGGTGGCTGGATGGTATAATGGTTAAAGGGACTCTGAGCAGTGCAGTAACTATGGAAAGATGCATATCATTTTAAAGATCTTTCTCCTCTTTCCAATGATATATAAACCGCCACCCTATGCCTTTTAGTTTTCGCTATTTTCGCGATCAAAATCGCGGCCATGGCAATTTCGATCGCGAAAATAGCGAAAACTAAAAGGCGTAGGTTGGC
Organism: Hyperolius riggenbachi; assembly: GCF_040937935.1. Taxonomy (NCBI): domain Eukaryota; kingdom Metazoa; phylum Chordata; class Amphibia; order Anura; family Hyperoliidae; genus Hyperolius; species Hyperolius riggenbachi. Next base: position 209,158,113 of record NC_090654.1, read on the forward strand.
AGTTTATCTATCATTGGAAAGAGGAGAAAGAGCGCTTCAAAATGATATGCATCTTTCCATACTTAAATTGTATTACACAGGACGACTTTTCTCCAAAGTCGCCAGCTCGATTCAGCACAATGCAATGAAATATAAGGAACCCAGGGGGATATAATTGCAAACATCATGCTGGTAGGTGTGAGGATGTAATTAATTAGCTGTGGGTATGCTTAAAGGATACCCGAACTGAAATGTGACATAATGAGATAGACGTGTATGTACAGTGCCTAGCACACAAATAACTATGCTGTGTTCCTTTTTTTCCTTTCTCTGCCTGAAAGAGTTAAATATAAGGTATGCAAGTGGCTGATTCAGTTCTGACTCAGACAGGAAGTGACTACAGCGTGACCTTCACTGATAAGAAATTCCAACTATAAAACACTTTCCTAGCAGAAAATGGCTTCTGAGAGCAAGAAACAGGTAAAAAAGGGGAATTTCTTATCAGTGAGGGTCACACTGTAGTCACTTCCTGTCTGAGTCAGCCACTTACATACCTGATATTTAACTCTTTCAGGCAGAGAAAGAAAAAAAGGAACATAGCATAGTTATTTGTGTGCTAGGCACTCTACATACCCATGTCTATCTCATTATGTCACATTTCAGTTCGGGTATCCTTTAAAGGCATACCCACAGGCACTGCTCAGAGTCCCTTTAAGGGCTCTGCCTCTGACACAGGAGACCAGGGTTTCGAATCTCGGCTCTGCCTGTTCAGTAAGCCAGCACCTATTCAGTAGGAGACCTTAAGCAAGTCTCTCTAACACTGCTACTGCCAATAGGGCGCGTCCTAGTGGCTGCAGCTCTGGTGCTTTGAGTCCGCCAGGAGAAAAGCACGATATAAATGTTATTTGTCTTGTCAAATGATGCTGTGCGCTGCTGATTGTCTTCAGAGCCAGGCTCTCCTCCTAGGTCCCCCTCCTGCTACTGTGCACTCTGCCGCTGCCCACCCCTCCCTCCCTTCCCACAGAGAACCACAGCTGCAGCAAGAATGAAAGCAGCAGATGGCAAACGCTCACTCACCTATCCATGATCCAAGCGATAGAGATCCCGTCATCTGAAACCCATCTGTTTCTTCTACAATGCAGCCGCTTGCTCTGAACTTCCTGATTCTCAGATCATCAGGAAGCAGTAATAGCAGTAGTAACAGAGCGGCAGCACTCTAGAGGAGACAGATGGGCTCTGGATGATGGGACCAATATTTCTTGGATCGCAATAGGTGAATGTGAGTCTGTCATTCTCCCCCGCTGCGGCTGCCTTCTCTGCTGGACTATCGTATTCACTGGGATGGAGGCTGCATGGTGGCTGTCTAGTTTGGGAGGAAATCGGTTGTTCAGTGGTGGGGGTGGTTATGTAATTCCCTCTGGGGAACGGCTTCCGGTATGGCGGTGTCCAGAGCTTTCTGCTATTGCCAGGCTGGAGATGCAGTGGGAAAGTGCTGCTGCTGTGATATCTGGCGCCCTCTTCACAGGGGTGCCCCAGCCACTGAGTGCAAATGTCCCAGCCATTCATCTCTCGCTCTGCATTTTGCCACTGCTTTTCCCTGCATTGTGCACCCACAGAGGAAAGCGGGCTGTTGCCCATAGCAACCAGTAGCTCGGCTGCCCCGGTGTGTGCGGCATGTTGCTGTGCAGCTGCATCTTCTGATTCTATTACAACATGATGGGGGGGCCCAAATCAGTTACTTTGCTTAGGGCCCCATTTAGCCTCAATCCGGCTCTGGTTAGGACTGTAATATAACTTCAAATTTAAAAGGCATGAGACTAGTCCTAGGATGCAACTCTTATCAGCTTCTTTGCTAAGAGCTACAGTGAGGTAGACAACAGAGTGCTTTATGCTGCTGAAGTGGAGGGCCTCTTGTGCTTGAATCTGAATATCCGCTCCTCTAGAATGCAAGCCATGTGTTTGAGGTAGTTAAAGAGATAGAGACAATAAAATAGCCTATTTATACATACCTGGGGCTTCCTCCAGCCCTATCAGCCTGGATCACTCCCACGCCGCCTTTCTCCGCTGCCTCTGTCCGCCGGTACCGGGTCGCATCATTTCGGTCAGTCGACGCAAGCGCAGTGCGCTCCCTCCGTACTGCGCAGGCGCATGCGGACAGAGCCGTAAGGAGCCCCTAGGCATGCGGTAGACTGGTCACGTCCGGCGGAAGTGACGGGACCCGGTACCAGCGATAGAGGCAGCGGAGGACGGCGGCGTGGGAGCGATCCAAGATTACGGGGCTGGAGGAAGCCCCAGGTATGTATAACATCTTTCTTTGATTTTTAAAATACGTTCGTCTCTGGTTCCCTTTAAATACCTGGCATTCAACAGCCTCAAAGATTTACAGTGCACCAACCATCTGGTGTCTCCAGTACAGAACTATACAGCCACTCTGCACAGACTTCATTGTGGAAACTGCTTATGTGATGTCACCCTCCAATTCATGTTCTCTGTCACAAATTACCATTCAGCCCTCAGGCACTTATTCTGAAGGGATTTAAAGGAACCTAAACTGAGAGGAATATGGATGTTTAATTTTAAACAATACCAGTTGCCTGGCAGCCCTGCTGATCTCTTTGGCTGCAGTAGTGGCTGAATCACAGACCTGAAACAAGCATGCAGCTAATCCAGTCTGACTTCAGTCAGAGCACCTGATCTGCATGCTTGTTCAGGGGCTGTGGTTGAAAGCATTAGACACACAGGATCAGCAGGAGAGTCGGGCAACTGGTATTATTTTAAAGGGAAAAATCCATATTCTTCTCAGTTTAGGTGCCCTTTAAAGGCAATGCAAGTTGAGAGGGATATGGAGACTGCCACATTTATTTTCCTTTAAAGAATGCAGATTGCCTGGCTATCCTGCTGATCTTCTGCCTCTAATACTTTTAGCCATAGACCCTGAACATCATGCATGCATGCATGCGATCAGGTACTCATACTCAGGTTTTACTGGAATAGCCATATGCTTGTATGACGTATGCATAGTCACCCTCCAATTCCTGTTCCTTTTGCTGCAGTTTACCATTCAGCCTCAGACCCTGAAGGTAGTCAGCACTGCAGGCAAAGTAACCTTTTGGATTGGTTGGTGAGTCCACACACAGTCCAACTTCGATTGTATATACAATCGATACAATGTGGGATCTCATATAGGCCAGGTCGCTGCCACCAATACGCAATAAAGCGTATGGATGTGCTAAGTCTACCTCTAGCTAAACCCTGTAGGAAAAGGGGTTAATTTGACAATCTTTCTAGAGATCGCAAAAGTACAGATAAATTGGCTATAGTAACGTTTCTCTCTAAGGAGATGTGAATCCTTTTGCAGAGATTTTCAGAACAGCACTTAGACGAACGACTTTTTAATCGTTTATTTACAGAAATAATGCAGAAACCTGATATAGCAATGGAAACAAATCGATACAATTCAAATCAGGCTTAAAAGTGGAAAATATCAGAATATAATGTCATGAGCAGTGTAAGTCAAATTACTGTGTCCTTTGCGATAGGTGTAACAGAAGATGTAAATCCAATTATTTAAAGTTCTGGGTAGTCCATGAATAAAATGCCAATCCGTTGATGGTAGATGGATGGCTAGCCAAAAGACTCTCCTCTGTGTCCAGCAGTGTTGTTTTAACTCTTCCTCTGCCAGTGGGCGGAGTTGGAAAAGGAGATAGGTGGTGTATGCCTTCTCCCGCCCTTTGTCATGACAAGCAGAAAGAATGTGCAATAACTGGAATGGTCATAACTCGGCAACAGCCAACCATAACCCGCAGAGAGTGACACAGGCACGCTTCTGGCGTTCTCTGTGTCACAGAGATACCAAAAACGTGTGTCTTGGGGTATTCCACTGCGGAGCACACAGTTGCTTGCTTTTGGAAGGCGTTAGGGATGTGCTGAGTGGCCCAACCACACACAAATCATATTTAATATTTGTCTGCTAATTTTGAAATGGCTAGCATCGACAGAAAACTGATTAATTTAGTAAAATGTCTAAATGACCTATTCTTTCACATCAAAGGTGAATTAAAAGTCATTTTCTCTAACTCTCATCAGGCTGGAGCAGGAATGTGGGGCTTAATGACTTAACGATGTGTCCCTGTATTCTGCTTCTTCTCAGAAGCCTTCTGTAGTAGATCTGTGAGCTATGTGGATGGCTCTGGTTTTAGGGTTTATTGGGGCTCACGAGAAGCATAAACAAACACTCACATCCCCCAGTGCAGGGGGTGGTGAGATGGAAGAGCACTGATTTCCTAATATCTAAGCTAGTGAAGTAAAGGGGCACTCCAGAACATCGTTTTGTGTGCCATGTTCATGCGCTTGCCGCAATGGCGTTCGCAAAATCGTGACCGCTTGTTCCAGGGTTCTGACTCAGGACACTAATGTCAGAAGAGCAAGAGGGCTGCCAGGAAACTGACATTGTTTACAAGGTAATAAATATGGCAGCCTCCATATCCCTCTCACCTAGGGTTCCCTTTAACACTGCAGACAAAGTAACTTATTGGATTGGTTGGTGCAAATAAAGTAGAGATAACTAGATGAAGTTTGAGCAGTCTATGGAATTATTGTGTCATTTGGGATTATCTGTCTGCTTTATCTGCTTCAACAGAAGGCCTCCGTTAGCTTCAATATGAAGCAGGAGCCTTGGTCACAAATCACCTCTGATGGGAACCCCACACGCGTGAAGATTTCACTTGAGGTGTACGCTACAATCTCGAATCTAAGGGAAAACCAAGCCACCACCACTGGATAACAGATAGCATAGTCCACACGTTAAAATGTACCACTTGCCAGACCTGCTTGCAACCCACAGAGGGCCAATTATCTCCACTGCCAACCTCCGGAAAGGCTCTTTGATGATCGGGAATTGGCACAAGGGAGCTTTTCGGGTACTCCCGGCCTTTTTCACCCTCTGGCACGTGGAACAGGATCGGCAGAAAGTCAGATCCACTCGCATTTTATGTCAATAAAAGTGTTCATGAACATGTGCTTGGGTTTTGTGTACACCCAAGTATCCAGCTAGTAGGATGTCATGTGCTGTCTTGAGCACATGCCCTCTGAACTCACCAAGTACCACTAACAATCTTGTGTTCTAACGAGTGTCACTGTACAGATTAGCTGTACAGCCTATCATTGTCCCAGTACAGCCTGTATTGAGCTTAATCAGTCGGTTGATTAGCAGACTAGGCCCTAAGTGCTTCAGGCTGGGATCACTCTGCACTGCGTGCAAGAATGCAGGGCTATGGGTCTCAGCTAGCTGACCAGTGACCAAGGAAGTCAGCTGCAGAGAGGTACTATCCCTGGGGTCAGAGTTAGAGGCAGAAATCGCATCTGCCACTCTGCCTGCTTCCTGCTCTGAGCTCAGGTCACTGGCAACAAAGTGTCGGGCAAGCACAATTACATACATCTATATCCCACATGTCATTTCTTTTAACATTATCACAGGCCTGTAGGTCAGAGCAATCAGACTTCAGGTGTGTCTGATCTCAGGCTTTTACAGTATTATGTGTTATGCATAAAACAGGTACAATACAATTTACTCCACAGTTCATGCCTCCCTGTCTGACACATGCATTGCCAGGATCCGAAACAGGTTGTACATTTAAATCCAGTACCTCACCCCTAGGCCCGCTAGGTACTACTGGTGCAGCAGGTGGATTCTCCTAGTCTCCCTGTTCCCCCAAATATTTTGGGCAGAGAGTTCTGCTCGGACTTCCGGAGTGTTTGAAGAGTAGTCATACTAGCACACAAGGTTAGCAAGATCTGTGCCCAACATGGTGGCAACAGGAATATCATCCAAGACCCCGACAACCGGCACCTGACACCCCACTCTCCAGTCAATCGGAACTCTGGTCTGGGCAATGTAGTTGCGAGTTTCCCCAACTCCTGTCAGAGTGAGGTATGTCCCTGGGAGGATATCCTCCTCTAACAATGCTTGAAAAAAACCAGGGTAACATCTCCTCCAGCATCACGGTATCCAATGATAGTCTGGCCGTTGACATCAACAGGCTAATGGTTGGTACTTTATAAGGCCAGTCTTGCCACACTGCTCACATCAGCAGACTGCGGGTGAACTAGACTTTAAAGTAGCAGCTCCGGGCCTTTGTGGGCCACGGTTCACAAAGACAGGAGGAGTGGATGTTACCAGCCTACCTTCTCGACGGTTTTTAGACAGAGTCCTGTGATTGTCTGACACCGGGTTTCTGCAGCTGTCAGGTACCAGGGGTTTGCAAAATGTCTGGCAACAGAGTTGCAACAAAAGTGTCTGCCAGTTCAGCGGCCTCTATTGCAGACTGGTATCTGCTTTAGCAAAAACGGTCTTACCTCTGCAGGACAGATGCAGAGGAGCTGGTTGTAAATTATGTAGTCCCCAAGGTCCTCATAAGTTTTTTTTCATAAGCCTTTGACTCCATTGGAAGAATGTGGCGCGTAAGCGGCTGACCGCATTCGCAATTGTCTGACGGTCCCTTCTGCAGGGCACAAAACTTTTTCTGGTAATCTTCCGTGGTCAGTTGAAACTTGGCGATTAAGGCATCCTTGATTGCTTTATAATTGCTGTTTTGGTCTGTGGGCATTTCAGCATAGGCATCCAGTGCTTTACCAGTCAGCTGAGGTGTCAGATGGATGGCCCACTGTTCCTTTGGGATGTAAATGACTACAAATATAGATCAATGTCCACACCCTCTTCCATGACAAGGAATTATGCTCTTGGGGTCACGGGCACAGGTGTGCCCCCTGCAAGAGTGCCAGGGGAGGCAGGTTGACTCGGGGGAGGGGAGGGAGAACTGCACCTGCCCTCTCTGGCACGATTTGCAGGTATCCCATTGTCCCTTAGTTTCTGCAAAGACGCTGTTCTGCAATGTCGGAAATGTAAAGGGGTTCAGGGCTGCCGGTTCCTCGGTAAGGGCCCTCAGCAGCAGCTGCACTGGCAAAGATATTGGGGTTGCCCCATTTTCTTGGAGCTTAAGCAGCCAGGTCAGCACTCTCCACAGTGGGACTGCTCGGTGTGCCTGGGCGGAGTGGAGGTGAAGCCTCCAGCATACGAGTGGATTTTACCATCGCCTGGCTGCTTCCATCAAGATTTTCTACAGCACAGCTTAGGATTTCCCCCTCACAATAGTTTTGCAGGTTGGGCAAGGACAAGTTTTCATAATGGATTTCCGCAGACATTGCAAAAAAGATAGATAGAAAAATGAGAGATGGGGAGGAGGAAACTATATTAATCTCTTTCAATCCTACATCAAAAATTCACCATCTATGCCCTTTGGTTCTGCAGAACAGATTTACTTAATAACAGTGTCCTAATGTTTTGAATAGGAGCCTAAATCTGACCACACTGACAAGAAATGCAGTCTGAGTATGAGCTCTGATTTAAAAAAAATATAAAAATAAAATAAAAAACTGCCAACGCTGTAACATTAATTTGGGCTGTGATCCCAACTAAGCTGCCCACCAATGTGACGTCACCCTCCAATTCCTGTACAGTTTGTCACAGATTACCATTCAGCCCTCAGACAGTGAGCGTATTCTAAAGCCCAATCTACACAATACGATTCTTTGTACGATTTGATTACGATTCTATTTACGATCCGATTAAATCCAACATGTCCGATAGGGATTCGATTGAATTCGATTTGCCATTGCAAAACAATGACAAATCGAATTGAATCCTGACTGGACATGTTGGATTTAATCGGATCGCAAGTAGAATCATAATCGAATCATATAAAGAATCGTATCGTGTAGATTGGGCTTTTAGGGATTTAATAATGCAGACAAATTAACTTTTTGGATCAGTTGGTGAGTCCACACACACACTACAATTCTGATTGTATGCACAATCGATACAATCCACTATCTCATTCAGGTAAGCTGCCACTACTTCTCATTTGAGCGTGACTATGCCTGGCTATAGTGTGGGCACTTTTTGCAGTAAATGTTTCATGATACTCATTTCTTTGAAGATCAGATCCTGGAACGTAGATCTGGCAAGCCAGGAGGAGGGAATGGGTTTAGTGTACTCTATACAGGGGAAGTTTTACACATCTGCACAGAGACACACTTTTTATGGAAGGCACTGAAATGTCATTGCTGACAGAAATACCCTCTTTCAAATATGCTTGGGCCTTCATAAGCAGTGGTTGTACTGTGAGTTTGAGAAAAGATAGGAAAAAATAAAGAAAGAAGATATGCCCTCTAAGTAAAACTTACTTAACCTCCTTAGCGGGTAAGCCGCGCAGGAGGTTTTCTCCGGTCCTGCTGGGCCGATTTATTAAATTTTTTTTTTTTTTTGCTGCACGCAGCTAGCACTTTGCTAGCTGCGTCAGCACACCGATTGCCGACGCCCCCGCGCTCGATCGCCGCTATCTGTCGCGTCGCGCGCCCCCCCAGACCCAGTGCGCTGCCTGGCCAATCAGTGCCAGGCAGCGTTGAGGGGTGGTTCGGGACTCCCAATGACGTCCCGACGTCGGTGACGTCACCCCGCCCCGTCGCCATGGCTTTGAACGGGATTTCCTGATCGGAGATCGCCGAAGGCGATCGAAGCGGGCGGGGGGATGCCGCTGAGCAGCGGCTATCATGTAGCGAGCCATGGGCTCGCTACATGATATAATTAAAAAAAAAAAACTGCTGCGCTGCCTCCTGGCGGATTTTTTTATACCGCCAGGGGGGTTAAGGGGAGCTCTGGAAAGGCTTCAAGCACTACATTCGGACAAACGACGGATCTGTCACAGATCCATATACATGCAGTGGTTTACAATTCTCTGACAGTAGCTGCTGGTGCAGCCTGAGTGCTGACTGGGTGATTTCCACAGCCTAAAGCTAAACACTCACCTTGCGGCACAGGAAGATGGATCCAGCGACATCTCCCTGATGACGAGCACTCCCAATCTATGTTCTGGACACCAGGTATGTGCAACATCACACAACAACCACAAATGAGACTTCAAACGACTTTGTGCAGGAGTGTGGGATCTTTAACATCCGCCGCAACAGTAGTTATCGCTGCATGACGCTAAATGACGTGCGTGCGGCTGTACCCATGTCGCAAGATCGCGGAATAGACCGCTTGTTGCTCCCAAAATTGTTGGTAGTCGGGAAAATAATCAAGGTGGGTACAGGCCTTAACACTAAGCAGAATCGCTAGATCAGCTGTCTTATCTTGTATGTTACAACATACCATTGCTTTTCTGTATTTGGGACAAGACAGGCCAAGATAACACGAGAATGGAAATTAAAACAAACAGATTTCTTGCAATGGGAGCGTTTTTTTCCTCAATAGCATACCTATCACGTTTAGCTAGCTGTAGAGAAACTGATGAACTCCCCAAGAGCAGTTGAGAGTGACTACTTGCTAAGGGAGGAAGTAATTGGCCTGAACACTGAACTTTAGATACACACAAGTTCAGTGAATCGAAGAGAATCCAAACCGACAGACAAACCAGCACACAAGAAAGTCTGATTGCTCACTGGCGCCTATCACATAATGATGCAGGCAAAGTGACACACAGGCAGTAGACTGGAAGAAATAGAGGATCTTCAAGAAAATGAACTGCTGTACTGCAACTACTATGAACCTGTTAACACAAGATTTATTTAGGTCTAGGAATATAGTTGGCATTATATACAGTGATGCCCATAATTATTCATAACCCTGGCAAATTTTGACTTAAACTTACTTTTATTCAACTTTGATGGGAAATTATATTAAGTGTCTCCCAAAAGATAATAAGATGATGTGCAAGAGGCATTATTGTGGAAAAAAAACATTTCTAAGCTTTTATTTACATTTGCGCAAAGTGTCCAGTCCAAAAATATTCATAACCTTCTCAATAATCAATAGAAAAGCCTCTACTGGCTATTACAGCAATCAAACGCTTCCTTGCTTTTTGAATGTCTCCACGGGTATTTTTGCCTATTCATCTTTAGCAATGAGCTCCAAATCTTTCAGGCTGGAGGGTATTCTTGCCATCACCCTGATCTTTAAAGGGAAGGTTCAGGGAGGGTGGGTAAAAAATAAAAATCAATTTCCACTTACCTGGGGCTTCCTCCAGCCCGTGGCAGGCAGGAGGTGCCCTCGCCGCCGCTCCGCAGGCTCCCGGTGGTCTCCGGTGGCCGACCCGACCAGGCCGGCTGCCAGGTCGGGCTCTTCTGCGCTCCAAGGCCCAGAACTTCTGCGTCCCACGCCGGCGCTCTGACGTCATCGGACGTCCTCCGGGCTCTACTGCGCATGCGCAGTAGTTCTGCGCAGTAGAGCCCGGAGGACGTCCGATGACGTCAGAGCGCCGGCGTGGGACGCAGAAGTTCCGGGCCTTGGAGCGCAGAAGAGCCCGACCTGGCAGCCGGCCTGGCCAGGTCGGCCACCGAAGACCACCGGGAGCCTGCGGAGCGGCGGCGAGGGCACCTCCTGCCTGCCACGGGCTGGAGGAAGCCCCAGGTAAGTGGAAATTGATTTTTATTTTTTACCCACCCTCCCTGAACCTTCATTTTAAGCTCCCTCCACAGATATTAAATTGGATTCAAGTCAGGACTGTGGTTGGGCCACTCCAAACATTAATGCTGTAGTCTGCTAACCATCTCTTCACCACTTTTGCTGTGGGTTTTGGCTCACCGTCTGGTGTAGCAATAGGGGTTGCAGAGGTAGCGACCGCATCTGGGCCCTTGGGTCAGAGGGGATGAGGGGCCCTCTCTCAAGCACAATTTTAGCTCTCTATTGGCACTGTGCTGGTAATCACTTCTATAGATGCTTTAAATAGTAGTAATCATTAAACTGTTTCCCATCCCATTCTTGCACCTTCAACACTGGAAATCCTTGGCAGGTTTTGGTGGGCCGTATCAATTGTTATGTATAGAGTGCTTGGGGGCCCCCATGTAAAAGTTGCACTGGGGTCCATAGCTCCTTAGCTACGCCACTGGTCACTGTCATGCTGAAATGCCCACTTGTGCCCAAGGCCAAGTTTCTATGCAGACTACTTAATATTGTCTTTGAAAATCCTCATGTATTGCCCTTTTTTCATAGTGCCGTTTACTGTGATTAGGTTCCCTGGTCCATTGGCTGAAAAATACCCCCAAAGCATTAGGTTCCCACCACCATGTTTGACAGTGGGAATGGTGTTCTTTGGGTTGAAGGCTTCTCCTTTTTAAGCCAAATGAAGAAAACATCATTGTGATCAAACAATTCGATTTTTGTTTAATCTGACCATAACACATAAGACCAGAAGTGTTCTTCTTTGTCAAGATGAGCATTTGCAAAGGCCAAGCAAGCTTTTGTGTGTCTTATCTGGAGAAGTGGCGTCCTCCTTGGTCTGCATCCGTGGAATCCAGAGGTGCAGGGTCCTTTGGATTGTCTGCCTTGAGACGTTGCTACCAGCAGAGCCCAGATTTACCAGGATGGCCTTGGTGGTGATCGTTGGATTCTTCTTCACCTCTCTCACTGTTAGGAATCTGGTCATGCCAGCATTGTGTTGAACTCTGATGAACTTCCTTTATTCCACCAGCAGGTGGCTCTGGGGACTTTGTGCATCCTGAACTTTCATTGTTCCACCACTAGGTGGCTCTATGCTGTCTGGAGACAGCTATGCCAATGCATGCATTGCTCTCTATGGACTTGGCTTCAATCATGCAGCAGGTGTGTCCTCATAATAGCCCTGCAAGGAGCAACCTATGCCAGAACTTTGTGCTCTCTAGCTTGAGTATCTGGACAACCCTGGTTCTCTGGTATTCTGTATTCCTATCTCTGTTACTGAACCTAGTTTTTGTCTGACCCCGATTACTGCCTGCTCCTTTTGTACCGTGATTGCTCGATTGTTGCTGAATTTATGCTTAGCTCTGACCGCGACTTCTGCCTGCCTTCTTGTACTGCGATTGGTGTGTATATAGTATATATTCGTCCTGTGTATATGTGTGTATATCCTATATATATTTAGTTAGATAGATAGGGTTTTGGGGGTTTGCACCTTGCCTTGTTTGTATGGTCTATTCAGCTCGGCCTTCAATACAATCTGCCCAAACATCCTACAGGACAATCTGGTACAACTTCGTCTTGACCTCACTCTGTGCTCCTGGATCAAGGACTTCCTCGCAAACAGGACGCAACTGGTGAAGCTTGGCAACTGCTCGTCACAGGAAAGAACCACAAACACAGGTGCCCCGCAAGGGTGCGTACTGTCCCCAATCCTGTTTTCCTTCTACACAAACAGGTGCACATCAGCTGAAAACTCGGTCAAGGTCATAAAATTTGCAGAGGACACCACCATCCTAGGTCTTATTGGCAGCGACGGTGAACATGCATACCGGAATAAGATTGAACGCATCTGCAGGTGGTGCAAGAATAACCAGCTTGAACTCAACGCAGAAAAGACAGTTGAGCTGATAGTGGATTTCAGAAGATGCCCTCACACACTCGACCCAGTCTCCATTGAAGGCACCGACGTCTCCAGGGTGTCGAGCGTCCGCTTTCTAGGCGCCACCATCACCAATGACTTAAAGTGGGCTGAGAACACCACCAAAGGTCCAGAAGAAGGCCCAGCAGAGGCTGTTCTTCCTGAGGCATGAGGAAATTTGGGATGCCACGGGAATTGATGACAACTTTATACACTGCCACCATTGAGTCTATACTCTGCTCCTCCATTGTCGTCTGGTATGCAGGTGCCACTGCGAGTGACAGACTCAAGCTCCAGAAAGTAATCAATACCGCAGAGAGAATCATTGGGTCATCCCTTCCACCTCTGGACCTTATACACACCTCCAGACTGTGGTCAAGAGCAAATAAAATACGGAGCGACCCCTCCCACCCCGGCAGTCGTTACTTTGATCGCCTGCCATTGGGTCGCCACTACAGATCCATCCCTACTAAAACCGCCAGACATTTAAATACTTTCTTTCCCCAAGCTGTCCGCTTGCTGAACTCGAGCTACCACCCTCGCGAAACACGCTAGTCTCGCATTGCTGTCCAAATCACATTGCCCCCTTTGTAAGTTATGCCTGTTATAATCTCGCTATGGTCTAGACTATATAGCTATTGTTTTATCTTGCATTCTACTGTACCACTGTCTGTCTATTGTCTAAATGCTATTTTCACATGTAACAACTTTCCATGCCGTGTGTACCACAAAAAATTCCGGGTGCGACGCCTGTCGTACTCGGCGATTAAACCGATTCTGATTCTGTGGTGGTTGCCTCCTTGTATATAGTTGCCACCGCATTTCTTGTGTTGGTACATAGTTTGTTATGCATGTAGTCGCATTGAATTTGCATAATATTGTATGCACAATTGTAAATAAACATTTTTTGCACAGAAATGTCCTTGTCTCAGTGTCTGTGTTGCTGCAAACTGATCAATCCCAGTTTCTCCGTTCAGGTTTGTAACACTATCCTCCTGGCCGGCACAGGTGTCCCTTTTGTCTTCCAACCAGGTCCTCTGAGATTTTCCACAGTGTGAAACATCTTGTATTTTTTATTTATACTTTGCACTGTAGCCACTGGAACTTGAAAACATTTATAAATGGCCTTGTAGCCCTTTCCTGACTTGTGAGCAGCCACAATGCACAGCAGAAGGTCCTCACTGAGCTCCTTTGTCTTAGCCATGACCGTCTACATACCAACTGCAGACAGCTGTGGTTTTTCATCTGTTCAGTTGATTAAAAACAGCTGTTCCCAATTAATCAGGATAATTAGGATGTTTTAGAACAGCTTGGACTAATAGGAATGGTATAGAACTTTGGATTTTCCCCACACACTGACAGCTTGCGAAGGGTATAAATAATTTTGGACTGGATACTTTTTGCTCAAATATAAATAAAAGCTGAGAATTTATTTTTTTTTCCCCACAATAATGCCTCTTGTACATTGTGTTATTATATTTTGGGATACACCTATGTCATTTCCCGTCAAAAAATTACTTGCTGGTTAAATAAAAGTAACCAAGTCAAAATTTGCCAGGGGTATGAATAATTATGGGCAGCACGTTAAGTGTATATGAAGTAAAGCAACAAAGAAGGGGGGGTCCTTTAGGGCCAGCATAACTATTGCAGCTGAAGAGATTTGTTGCATCATTTGTAAAGATTGCCTAAATTTCCCTTTGCTCAGTCTCTCCCTGGCAGGGGAACCTCTAGGCATAGGCAGTACAGGCCATTGCCTGGAGTGCCATCGGTCCTGGGGGCGCCATGTTGCTGGATTAAGCCACGCCCCTGACTAAAGCCATGCCCCCTGGCTAAGCCCCGCCCCCATGGGTGTTCTGCTTAGCGCAAGTTGCAGGCAGCTGCCACTGTGTCCTGTGTCTTATACATCCTCCCCCCCCCCTTTTGCCTCCTTCAGTCCCTTGTACCATGTCTGACCCCCTGTTTGTCCTGTCTCCCTTTATGCCTCCTGTCTCCCTTTGTGTTTCCTTCTGTCTTCATGTGCCTCATTCAGTCCCCCTGTGCCACCTCTGCCTCTTTCTGTCCTCCTGTGCCTCCTTATGTCCCCTTGTGCCTTTCTTTGTCCCCCTGTGCTACCTCTGCCCCCGTTCCTCCTTTAGTCCCACTTTGCCTCCTTCTGTCCTCATGTGCCTCTTCAGTCCCCATGTGCTACCTCTGCCCACTGCGCCTTCCTCTGTCCCCTTTGTGCCTTCTTCTGTCTCCCTCTGCCTCCCTGTGCCCCCATCCATCCCCCTCTGCCTTTTTCTGTCATCCTTTTGTGCCTCCTTCCTTCTGTCCCCCTTTGTGCATCCTTCTGTTCCCCTTTGTCTCCCTTTGCCCCTTTTGTGTTTTTTTCTGTCCCCCATCGTGCTTTCTTCTGCCGCTTTTTGTGCCTCCTTATTTCCTCCTGTGCCTCCTTTTGTCTCCCTTGTGCCTCAATCTGTCTCCCTTTGTGCCTCAATCTGTCCCCCTTTGTGCCTCAATCTGTCCCCCTTTGTGCCTCAATCTGTCCCCCTTTGTGCCTCAATCTGTCCCCCTTTGTGCCTCAATCTGACCCCCATTGTGCCTCAATCTGACCCCCATTGTGCCTCAATCTGACCCCGTGTGCCTCCTTCACTCCCCCCCCCCGGCCTCCTTCACTCCCCCCGTGCCTACTTCTGGCCCTCATGCCTTTTTCTGCCCCCCCCCCCCGTACCACCCGCTGCCCCTCTGTGTACCTCCTTCTGTCCTCCTGTGCCTCCTTCTGTCCCCCATTGTGCCTCCTTTTGTTGCCCATGTGCCTCCTTGTGTCTTCCTGTGTGCCTCCTTCTGTTCCCTTGTGCCTCCTTATGTCCTTCTTTGTGACTTCTTCTGACCCTCATGCCTCCTGTCCCCCTGTGCCTCCCTATGCCGCCCTGTGTGCCATATTCAATCCCCCTGTGCCTCCTTCTGTCCCCCTTTGTGCCTCATGAAAGTGGAGCCCTGCCTATGTGTATTTTCTGGTGAAACACTGCCCGCATTGTGTAATTTCTGGTGAAACATTGCCGCATTACAATTATTTTCTGGTAAACCGCTGTTGCAATACGATTATTTTTGGGTGAAACGCTGCTGCAATACGATTATTTTCTGATGAAACACTTCCGCAATACGTGTATTTTCTGGTGAAACACTGCTGCATTACGATTATGTTCTAGTGAAACGCTGCCGCATGATGATTATTTTTTTTGGAGGGGGGGCGCCACATGTTTTCTCGCATGGAGTGACAAAACGGCTAGAGGCACCCCTGCTCCCTGGCCTAGCTAAAACTGTAGCTGCACATGGGTTGTGAGCAGACATTTGGCATAATAAATTCCCAGCATTTGTGAGCATATAGATCTGCATGAAATAAATAAAATTCTGATGAATGATGCTGATGAATCACCGCAGAGGGGAAAAAAAAAAGTGAAAATTTGGACATGTACACAAACAGCCTTATTGATAATATGTAATGGCTAATTTTCAATAGATTAAGTAGGTGTACAATATTTTTATTTGTGCGTTAAATACTCTTGTGCAGCACACAACAAGGCACCAGGAAACTTCTCAAAAATTAACTTTTTCTCCTAAGTTTTCTCCTGGGAATTTTTTTTCTTTTTTCT
This sequence comes from Hyperolius riggenbachi, assembly GCF_040937935.1. NCBI lineage: Eukaryota > Metazoa > Chordata > Amphibia > Anura > Hyperoliidae > Hyperolius > Hyperolius riggenbachi. The sequence goes on from NC_090654.1 coordinate 209,174,134, forward strand.
TTAAAATAACATTTTAGTACTGTGCAAATGTAAAAGTACCAAAAGTAGTGAAAAAAAGAACTGTAAATTAAATTTTGAGTATTTTCTTGCTTGCTGGCGATTTAAAAGGCATTTTACTGGCAAGTTGTGAAAATCACCTTGGAGAAAAAGTCAATTGCATATGGGCCCAGGAGGCTATTGTGTATCTGAAGTGACATTATGAGATGCTAAAATCGCCGTTTTCCTGTACAGAAAGTGTTAAAAAACAAACCCACCAGATTGGTTATTTATGCAAATTAGCTGGATGATCAGCTTGTGGAATTCAGCCGGATGTCCTGAAAAGTAAATAGAAAGCAAACTCCTTTTTTCTAATGCTACGTACACACATGCGACAACGATCGTTCGTTGAGAACGACGAACGAACTGTTAATTGATGAAAGAACGACCTAAGTAAAGTTAGTTTTAAAATGTGTGTAACGATCTGATCGTTAGAACGAACGTTACACCATGTAAAGCAACTATTGCGCTTGCGCATAAAAATGAGAAGTTTCATGGAGAAATAGCGAAATGCGCATGTCAAGCCTGGTACGAACGACCGTTTCCAACGATGTACTACTTTTGCAAACGATCGTCGTTGGTAAAAATCCACCAAGCTAGATCGTTCGTTTTTAACGATCTAGCTCGTCCGTCGTTAGACTTAATGATCGTTGGTTGCTTTTTTTTTTAAACGATCGTCGTTTGAAACGATCGGGAACGATCGTTTCAAACAAATATAGTCGCATGTGTGTACGCACCTTAAGATTGCTGACAAGGTTTTAGTCCTGAAAAGATCAAAAGAGCTTTTACTTCTGTTTGTTTTGCAACTGAATTAAGCAGATTTTACATCAGACTGTCATGGCTGCTGCTTAGTATTCGATCGGAGAAATTAAGCTCTTCAACTGAAAATAAAAATATGAGACTCTATTCTGTGTTACTAATGCACTATTTCCTTTGGTAAAAAACACATAATTACTGTCAAAAGTTTATTTTCAGTTCAGGTTTGCTTTAGACCCCTTTTACACTTCAGCACCACGGTACTCTCCCCTACAGCTCATTGCAATGGCCATTAAAGTCTACAAGACATGCTACACTGTTTGCCGTGCGATGACACAGAAGTGCTTCAGCTACTGAGAAGTAACGCACAAGCTGCAGTGTGTTACCCTGTGACTGCCGAAAGTTGTGGGTTTTTCTTTCTTCGGTTGCGCCGCAGCTATAACACACGGTGCAACTTTTGGCCGCAGTGTGGTTGTTCCGAATTGCACCACTGTCGCTGCGAAGTATTGTAAAAGGACCCCTAAAAATTAATAACTATGAACAATGGTAGAAATTTGCAGTACAAGCTAGAGCTTACGTCATAAAAAAATAAGGTGGCCTACTTGGATGGCACCCACCCACTGGTGCATACTTGTAGATTGGTATGTAATTATAACATCCATGCAATAAACCTCTTAGCAAGGCTAAATGTTTCCAATGTAGCATATAAATGAGGCTACGCGACTGCATTAACCACTTTTGATAGGGCAGCACGGTGGCGTAGTGGTTAGCTCTCTCGCCTTGCAGCGCTGGGTCTCTGGTTCGAATCCCAGCCAGGGCACTATCTGCAAAGAGTTTGTATGTTCTCTCCGTGTCTGCGTGGGTTTCCTCCGGGCACTCCGGTTTCCTCCCACATTCCAAAAACATACAGATAAGTTAATTGGCTCCCTTTAAAAATTGGCCCTAGACTACAGTACTTACACTACATAATATAGACATATGGCAATGGTAGGGATTAGATTGTGAGCTCCTTTGAGGGACAGTTAGTGACAAGATATGTACATACTGTACAGCGCTGCGTAATATGTCGGCGCTATATAAATACTAAATAATAATAAAAATAATAATTTTGCCATCTGCGACACACACAATGGCGTAGTTCACACACAAGGGCGTAGATATAAGGCCCTCACATTATCACCGATGTGCACCCTCCTGTGCGCATTCTCGTCGCCACCCGTTAGTCCAAAGATCAGTGAATGGGAACACCGTTCCCATTTACCGAACTAAGTGTGCCTGTTAATAATCACCGGGATCAGATGCCTGCAGTCATTTTAACTAAGTAACACTTCCACGCATTACCACCTGTTAGGAAATGTGTGTGGACATCTTGTGGCCAAATAGTAAAATTACACCCACATACATTTTATTTAATTAAAATAACACATACCATGAAAATCAACCCCTTACCTCCCCCCCCCCCCCCCTCTCCCATAGTTATCCAAATAAAAAGCATTTGCATATGAAAAAAAATTATAATAAAGAAAAAAACAAAACAAATAGGGACATACATTTTTTAATATGCATGTCCTGAGGATATATAACTGCTCTTTTTGCAATTATAAGCTTGTAAGAAGTTTTGCTCGCAAAACAGAAAAAAAAAATACACCTTTATTTTTAAATAAAATATTGGCATTATGCATCGTACTAGGGAAATATTTTAAACGTTGCCATAACTGGGACAAATAGGCAAATACAATGTGTGGGTTTTAACCGCAGTAGAACTTTTAATTTTAAAACTTTAGTGGCCGAAAATTGAGAAAATGATTTTTTTCCCATTTTTCTCTTATTCCCATTAAAACGCATTTAGAATAAAATAATTCTTCGCAAAATGTACCACCCAAAGAAAGCCTAATTGGTAGTGGAAAAACAAGCTATAGATCATTTCATTGTGATAAATAGCTATAATGTTATTGGAAAATGAATGGGAGGAGTGCTGAGGTGAGTGCTCTAGTCCAAGGGGAAAAACCCCTTAGTAGAACCAAGACAGTTCATGGTGACCCATAAACACCTGAGAGATATAAAAGGGCTTAGAAAGATTAAAAAGCAATGTTGAATGCAATTTTGCCTTCTTAAAATGGAAGGCGTTTCCACTGCATTACATATTATCCCTGCATCTAAAGAAACTTAAATTATCTTGCCATAGTCTCCATGCATACACTGCATATTCTCTGACAACCCTGATGTATATTCATGGAAAAATCGCTCTCCTGCTATACAGCCAGTTTGGTGAGGATGATCTTGCCAAGCTTGTCATCATAGTTCAGTGCCTGGCAGCAAACGGCTTTACTCAGCACAACTGAGGGTAGGGAGCTAGCATCTAAACAGCTATGACCTTATGCATAGTTGGATGCATTAAAGGGAACCTAAAGCAAGGAGTATAGGGAGGCTGCAGGGGCGTAGCAATAGGGGTTGCAAAGGTTGCGACCGCATCGGCGCCCTTGTGCCAGAGGGGCCCTCCCTCAACTACAGTATTAAAAGGGCAGTATTGCGAAAATAGTCCTTTTTACTTCATTACATATAAGTTATGTACAAGTGGAGTAATACTTTAAACATGTTTAGTGGCTGAACAAATGTAATTAGTACACTGTCATTACCTATTTGAAGCAAGGGAGCCACGTCAGAAGAAACATTTACTGACGCCGATTTAGACAATACCACTATGCTGTAGGAGGCAGCTAAATCAGCTGTTTGGGGTGGCATTATATTTCCCCCTTGAGACGTTAGAAAAAGGATCCTGCACCTTGTAACTGCACTCTCTCGTGCAGTTCTTCAGCTCATGTGAGCCGCGTGACGTCACCGCAATTCACAGATCCTAATGCTGCCTGCCAAGGCCCCTTCACCACTGCTGGCAAGGACACGGACACCTATTGCTGTCCGTTGCTGTGGTTACCAGCTTTCAGCTCTGCGCAGCATTGTGGCAGCAGCACGGAGCAGCCAGGAGTTGTAGCAACTCCTGGCTGCTCCGTGCTGCTGCCACAATGCTGCGCAAAGCTGAAAGCTGGTAACCACAGCAACGGACAGCAATAGGTGTCCGTGTCATCCATGTTATGCTCATCCCTGTTGGCGGTAATCCGCCAAGGGATGTGGGCTATTTTAGTTCCCCACATAATTTTGCCTCGCTATTTCCTTCCCCTCCCTTTTTTTATTGGCACTTGTATTTAGCTTTATACAGCACAATGTGCTTTTAAAACGTATACATTTTGAATTTTTATGGAGCACGACTCACGTCACACTGACACCAAGGGTTTCACTTTATCTCACCTATTCAGGATTTCCTGAACTTTCATCCTATTTTTCTCTGCCTCACTCGGCCCCCCTTCTCTTCCCCCTTCCCATCCTTCCTCTCTTCCCACCTTTGAACCTAAGATGTGGGTTTGTCTGAGTCGGGCCCTTCCCATGTGCGGCCGCTAGGGGGAGTTTTTTACCCACCCTATGCGACCATTTTTACCCATGCGCAGTATGCATGATAAAGCAGTACGCATGTACCCAATAGACATGCATACGTTACAGGCGTTATGCGGATTTACGCACGCGTGTGAAGTACGTTGACGCAATGCGTCAATACGTACGCACACGTGACCCGGAAATATGGGCGGCGCTGCCACCGGAAGTAATGCTAAACGCCGGCTCTGAACAGTATTTAACCAGAAGCCTTTGCCCAATATAGTTGCAGTCTCCGTAGAAGCGCTATCCAGCGCGAAACGGCCGTCAGGCATCCAGTGCCCAGCACCCACCACCACCTACGCCTCCTCTCACCAGGGTATGCGTTTTTTCCATGCTATTTTTGCAAGATGTTGCACGTCTGCACTTTATCCATGCTATAATAAACCGAACACTTGCAGCAGTGCCAGCTTTCCTGCTTTCTTTTGTTTGCTTGCGTCTAAAAGAACTAGAGGCAGATGATCAGCAGAATAGCCAGGCAACTGGTATAAGGAAATAAATTACAGCCTCCATATACTTCACTTCAGGTTTCCTTTAAACGTGCTCTACACGGGCCTTCCAAATACAGAATTGCACAGCCTGTCTATAGAATGCCACTACCAGGTTGTTAAAGGGGAACTGAAGAGAGAGGTATATGGAGGCTGCCATGTTTATTTCGTTTTAAGAAATACCAGTTGCCTGGCAGCCCTGCTGATCCTCTGCCTCTAATACTATTAGCCATAGCCCCTGAACAAGCATGCAGCAGATCAGGTGTTTCAGACTTTAACCCCTTGAGGACCACAGTCTTTTCGCCCCTTAAGGACCAGAGCCTTTTTTTCCATTCAGGCCACTGCAGCTTTCATGGTTTATTGCTCGGTCATACAACCTACCACCTAAATGAATTTTACCTCCTTTTCTTGTCACTAATACAGCTTTCTTTTAGTGCTATTTGATTGCTGCTGCGAGTTTTAGTTTTTATTATATTCATCAAAAAAGACAGGAATTTTGTCAAAAAAATGACTTTTAACTTTCTGTGCTGACATTTTTCAAATAAAGTAAAATTTCCTATACATTTGAGCGCGAAAGTTATTCTGCTACATGTCTTTGATAAAAGAAAAAAAACATTCAGTGTATATTTATTGGATTGGGTAAAAGTTATAGCGTTTACAAACTATGGTGCCAAAAGTGAATTTTCCTATTTTCAAGCATCTCTGACTATTCTGACCCCCTGTCATGTTTCATGAGGTGCTAAAATTCCAGGATAGTATAAATACCCCCCAAATGACCCCATTTTGGAAAGAAGACATCCCAAAGTATTCAGTGAGAGGTATGGTGAGTTCATAGAAGATTTTATTTTTTGTCACAAGTCAGCGGAAAATGACACTTTGTGACAAAAAAAAAAAAAAAAAGTTTCCATTTCTTCTAACTTGTGACAAAAAAAAAAATGAAATCTGCCACGGACTCACTATGCTCCTCTCTGAATACCTTGAAGTGTCTACTTTCCAAAATGGGGTCATTTGTGGGGTGTGTTCACTGTCCTGGCATTTTGGGGGGTGCCTAATTGTAAGCACCCCTGTAAAGCCTAAAGATGCTCATTGGACTTTGGGCCCCTTAGCGCAGTTAGGCTGCAAAAAAGTGCCACACGTGGTATTGCCGTACTCAGGAGAAGTAGTATAATGTGTTTTGGGGTCTATTTTTACACATACCCATGCTGGGTGGGAGAAATATCTCCGTAAATGACAATTTTTTGATTTTTTTTTTTACACACAATTGTCTATTTACACAGATATTTCTCCCACTCAGCATGGGTATGTGTAAAAATACACCCCAAAACACATTATACTACTTCTCCTGAGTACGGCGATACCACATGTGTGGCACTTTTTTGCACCCTAACTGCGCTAAGGGGCCCAAAGTCCAATGAGTACCTTTAGGATTTCAAAGGTCATTTTGTGACATTTGGTTTCAAGACTACTCCTCACGGTTTAGGGCCCCTAAAATGCCAGGGCAGTATAGGAACCCCACAAATGACCCCATTTTAGAAAGAAGACACCCCAAGGTATTCCGTTAGGAGTATGGTGAGTTCATAGAAGTTTTTTTTTTTTTTGTCACAAGTTAGCGGAAATGATTTTAATTGTGTTTTTTCACAAAGTGTCATTTTCCGCTAACTTGTGACAAAAAATAAAATCCTCTATGAACTCACCATACTCCTAACGGAATACCTTGGGGTGTCTTCTTTCTAAAATGGGGTCATTTGTGGGGTTCCTATACTGCCCTGGCATTTTAGGGGCCCTAAACCGTGAGGAGTAGTCTTGAAACCAAATGTCACAAAATGACCTTTGAAATCCTAAAGGTACTCATTGGACTTTGGGCCCCTTAGCGCAGTTAGGGTGCAAAAAAGTGCCACACATGTGGTATCGCCGTACTCAGGAGCAGTAGTATAATGTGATTTGTGGTGTATTTTTACATATAACCATGCTGGGTGGGAGAAATATCTCTGTAAATGACAATTGTTTGATTTTTTTTTACACACAATCGTCCATTTACAGAGAGATTTCTCCCACCCAGCATGGGTATGTGTAAAAATACACCACAAAACACATTATACTACTTCTCCTGAGTACGGCGATACCACATATGTGACACTTTTTTGCAGCCTAGGTGCGCTAAGGGGCCCAACGTCCTATTCACAGGTCATTTTGAGGCATTTGTTTTCTAGACTACTCCTCACGGTTTAGGGCCCCTAAAATGCCAGGGCAGTATAGGAACCCCACAAGTGACCCCATTTTAGAAAGAAGACACCCCAAGGTATTCCGTTAGGTGTATGGTGAGTTCATAGAAGATTTTATTTTTTGTCACAAGTTAGTGAAAAATGACACTTTGTGAGAAAAACAATAAAAATCAATTTCCGCTAACTGTTGACAAAAAATAAAATCTTCTATGAACTAGTCATACACCTAACAGAATACCTTGGGGTGTCTTTTTTCTAAAATGGGGTCACTTGTGGGGTTCCTATACTGCCCTGGCATTTCACGGGCCCAAAACCGCGAGTAGTCGGGAAACCAAATTTCTCAAAATGACTGTTCAGGGGTATAAGCATCTGCAAATTTTGATGACAGGTGGTCTATGAGGGGGCAAATTTTGTGGAACCGGTCATAAGCAGGGTGGCCTCTTAGATGACAGGTTGTATTGGGCCTGATCTGATGGATAGGAGTGCTAGGGGGGTGACAGGAGGTGATTGATGGGTGTCTCGGGGTGGTTAGAGGGGAAAATAGATACGATCAATGCACTGGGGAGGTGATCGGAAGGGGGTCTGAGGGTTTGGCCGAGTGATCAAGAGCCCACACGGGGCAAATTAGGGCCTGATCTGATGGGTAGGTGTGCTAGGGGGTGACAGGTGGTGACAGGAGGTGATTGATGGGTGTCTCAAGGTGTGATTAGAGGGGGGAAATAGATGCAAGCAATGCCCTGGCGAGGTGATCAGGGCTGGGGTCTAAGGGCGTTCTGAGGGTGTGGGCGGGTGATTGGGTGCCCTAGGGGCAGATTAGGGTCTAATCTGATGGGTATCAGTGACAGGGGGTGATTGATGGGTAATTAGTGGGTGTTTAGGGTAGAGCCCAGATGTAAACACTGCACTTGGGAGGTGATCTGACATCGGATCTGCGGGCGAACTATTGGTGTGGGTGGGTGATCAGATTGCCCGCAAGGGGCAGGTTAGGGGCTGATTGATGGGTGGCAGTGACAGAGGGTGATTGATGGGTGATTGACGGGTGATTGACAGGTGATTGGCAGGTGATCAGGGGGGATAGATGCATACAGTACACAGGGAGGGGGGGGTCTGGGGAGAATCTGAGGGGTGGTGGGGTGATCAGGAGGGAGCAGGGGGCAGTTTAGGGTTAAAAAAAAAATAGCGTTTTTAGATAGTGACAGGGAGTGATTGATGGGTGATTAGGGGGGTGATTGGGTGCAAACAGGGGTCTGGGGGGTGGGCAGGGGAGGGGGTCTGAGGGGTGCTGTGGGCGATCAGAGGGAAGGGGGGGGAAGGATCAGTGTGTTTGGTGCAGACTAGGGTGGCTGCAGCCTGCCCTGGTGGTCCTTTGGACACTGGGACCACCAGGGCAGGAGGCAGCCAGTATAATACACTTTGTAAACATTACAAAGTGTATTATACACTTTGTATGCGGCGACCCGGGTGCTAGTAACCCGCCGGCGCTTCCGAACGGCCGGCGGGTTACAGCGCGGGGGGGGGGGGATGGAGCCAGTCGCCGGCGGCTGATCGCGTCACGAATGACGCGATCGCCGCATAACCACGCCCGCCACCGCCAATGGGCGTATTGCGGTCGTTAGGGCCCAGCCCTTGCCGCCGCCCATCGGCTAAAGGCGGTCGGCAAGTGGTTAAAGTCAGATCTGATAAGGGCAGCACGGTGGCGTAGTGGTTAGCTCTCTCGCCTTGCAGCACTGAGTCCCTGGTTCGAATCCCAGCCAGTGCACTATCTGCAAAGAGTTTGTATGTTCTCTCCGTGTCTGTGTGGGTTTCCTCCGGGCACTCCGGTTTCCTCCCACATTCCAAAAACATACAGATAAGTTAATTGGCTCCCTCTAAAATTGGCCCTAGACTACAGTACTTACACTTCATAATATAGACATATGGCAATGGTAGGGATTAGATTGTGAGCTCCTTTGAGGGACAGTTAGTGACAAGATATATATATATATATATATATATATATATATATATATATATATATATATATATATATATATATATATATATATATATATATATACTGTACAGCGCTGCGTAATATTTCGGCGCTATATAAATACTAAATAATAATAATAATAATAAGACTAGCTGCATGCTTGTTTCTGGTGTTATTCAGATACTACTGCAGAGAAATAGACCAGCAGGGCTGCCAGGCAACTAGTATTGATTAAAAGGAAATAAATATGGCAGCCTCCGTATTCCTCTTACTTCAGTTCCCCTTTAAACCAACCAGATTCTTTGCTCACTCCACTAACCACCCAAAAAAAAATAATGGAGAAACCTCATTAAGACTGGCCTACTAACATTCAAATTCCAACACATAACCCTTTTTTTTTTCCCTACTCTGGGCATGAGTGGAAAACAGAATGGACAAGTTTGGAAAAAAAAAAAAATCTGGTCTCCTCTTCTAGAGTACTTTTTCATTAGAAACAAACCTTCTGGATTAGAACTTTATCATTGCTGTTAGTTATGCCACGTACACACCTGCGAGAATGATCGTTTACTACCAACGATAGTTCTGAGACAAACGATAGTTGCACGAGGAAAGGAATAAATGCAAATTAGTAACAGAGAACATAGTGCAGCGATTGTTATCGCTGAAACGAACGATCACTAAAGAATAGGTGCGTGCGCACACGGATAGGACGTGCTCGCTATCGTCGCACGACGAACATACACACAGTGACGATCTTTGTCCGTTAAACGATCGCCAAAAGAAAAGTGTGTGCATTTTACAAAAGTAACAAACCACACAAAAACATATATATAAATACCTATGTAAGTGGATTGCATGCTGTTTAACAAATAATGTTGTAAAAAACATTTATATTCACAGCAAGATTGTGTATTTTTTTTTAAATTTTCAAAGAACGATCGTTACGAAACACACCACTGGAAATACGTAGGTTACATCTATATGCGCAGTTGCGCACTGCTTTCAGTAATGATCGTTCTCACGCAATTGCTGTACATACCTTTCTTTTACAGCGATGATCGCGCGATACGATGCAACGGTTTGGAAAATTCGCTCGTCAATGATTGCACTTTTCTCGCTCACCTTAACGATCGCTTCTGATCGCGACGGAAAGAACTTTACGCAATTGGACGAGCGATCGTTAATTAGGTGTTACGAACGATCATTATCCCAAGTGTGTACGCAGCATTACATATCTTTAGCTCCTCAGTTTATAGCACAGAGGAGGCAGAATAGCCTCTTTAGATTATTTTTTCTCCTTGATTTTTGAAAATTGATTTTAACCACTTAAGGACCACTGGCTTAAACCCCCAAAAAGACCAGGCCATTTTTGATAAATTAGGCCACTGCAGCTTTAAGGGCACGCAGCAGGGCCGCACAACTCAGCACACAAATTATCCCCCCCCCCCTTTCTGCCCACCAACAGAGCTCTCTGTTGGTGGGCTATGATCGCTCCCAGGATGTTTATTTAATAAATATTTCTTTCTTTTTCTAATAAATGACACCTCCCCCCCCCGCCAGCCAGTCACCATGATCAGCTGTCGTAGGCATCAGCCTATGACAGCCGATCACTCCTATGTCTGCCATAGATCACAGCGCTCTACCATGTAAATAGACGTCTAGTTTTGCCACCTAACAGTCTCCTAGCGGCGCTCACCGCTGGGAGACTGATGACGGAGCTCCGTCACTCAAGCGGTGATGCGCACGCATCGACGCGCGTGATCTCCTGCAAAACACACCCTCAGGACTTTATGGCGATCAGCAGTCCTGAGGGTGTAAGCTTGTAAGCACCCCTGTAAAGCCTTAAAGAGACACTGAAGCGAAAAAAAATATATGATATAATGAATTGGTTGTGTACTATGAATAATTACTAGAAGATTAGCAGCAAAGAAAATATTCTCATATTTTTATTTTCAGGTATATAGTGTTTTTTCTAACATTGCATCACTCTAGAATATGTGCAGATTACGCAACACTCAGCATTCAAAATGAGTCTTTCAGAGCAGTCTGTGAAGTAATAAACTCTCCTCTGCTAGAGGAAAAGTAAACAGTTCAATTACAGTTCAGATAATAAAAGTCAGATAACAGCCCTCTCCACGACTAAGTTGGTCGGAGAGCTTAATAGCTTTTTTGCATAGAGATAACAACTGGAGTTTCTCAACTCTTCCTGCACTGGAAACAATTAGACTGATGTATCTGACCTTAATGGTTTTTTTCTTAGCTGTACTACACATACAAATCATAATATCATCATTTTTTTTTCGCTTCAGTGTCTCTTTAAGGTGCTCATTGGACTTTGGGCCCCTTAGCGCACCTAGGCTGCAAAAAAGTGTCACATGTGGTATCGCCGTACTCAGGAGAAATAGTATAATGTGTTTTGGGGTGTATTTTTACACATACCCATGCTGGGTGGGAGAAATATCTCTATATTATATATAAATATATCTGTATTTATTTATTTTTATTTTTACACACAATTGTCCATTTACAGAGATATTTCTCCCACCCAGCATGGGTACGTGTAAAAATACACCCCAAAACACATTATACTACTTCTCCTGAGTACAGCGATACCACACAACACTTTTTTGCAGCCTAGGTGCGCTAAGGGGCCCAAAGTCCAATGAGCACCTTTAGGATTTCACAGGTCATTTTGAGGCATTTGGTTTCTAGACTACTCCTCACGGTGTAGGGTCCCTAAAATGCCAAGGCAGTATAGGAACCCCACAAGTGACCCCATTTTAGAAAGAAGACACCCCAAGGTATTCCATTAGGAGTATGGTGAGTTTATAGAAGATTTTATTTTTGGTCACAAGTTAGCGAAAATTGATTTTTATTTTAATTTTTTTCACAATGTGTCATTTTCCACTAACTTGTGACAAAAAAATAAAATCTTCTATGAACTCACCATACACCTAACGGAATACCTTGGGGTGTCTGCTTTCTAAAATGGGGTCACTTGTGGGGTTCCTATACTGTCCTGGCATTTTAGGGGCCCAAAACCGTGAGGAGTAGTCTGGAAACCAAATGCCTCAAAATGACTGGGGTATAAGCATCTGCAAATTTTGAGGACAGGTGGTCTATGAGGGGGCGAATTTTGTGGAACCGGTCATAAGCAGGGTGGCCTCTTAGATGACAGGTTGTATTGGCACGGAAGCGCAGGATGTTCTCAAATCGTGACCTGGACATGGCAGCAGAGAACATGGGCATGTGATGTATTGGGTGCGTAGACCATTAAGACCGCAACACATTCTTTTTGACTAGACCCATGTTAAGGAGAAGGCCCCAAAAAATGTTATGTTCAGAAACTTGGAGTGGTTTCCACTGAAAAGGCTGGGCATGGTAGCTTCTTGGATTGGCGGTTGCGTATGGTGTGGCATAACGGTTGGTCTCAGCCACAATTAAGTCGTAGAGACCAGCAGCGATCAGAAAAAAAAATTCTGTCACTGCAGTGGGGCGGGTGAGGGTTTAGCTGGGTGATCAGAAGCCTGCCGGGGGCAGATTAGGGCCTGATCTGATGGATAGAAGTGCTAGGGGGTGACAGGAGGTGATTGATGGGTGTCTCAGGGGATGATTAGAGGGGAGAATAGATGCAATCAATGCACTGGGGAGGTGATCGGCAGGGGGTTTGAGGGGGATCTGAGGGTTTGGCCGAGTGATCAGGAGCCCACACGGGGAAAATTAGGGCCTGATCTGATGGATAGGAGTGCTAGGGGGTGACAGGAGGTGATTGATGGGTGTCTCAGGGTGTGATTAGAGGGGGGAATAGATGCAAGCAATGCGCTGGGGAGGTGATCGAGGGGTGGGGGGGTTCTGAGGGCGATCTGAGGGTGTGGGTGGGTAATTGGGTACCCGCAAGGGGAAGATTAGGGTCTGATCTGATGTGTAGCAGCGACAGGTGGTGACGGGGTGATTGATGGGTGATTAGAGGGGAGAACAGATGTAAATAATGCACTGGGGAGGTGATCAGGGGGGTCTGAGGGCGATCTGAGGGTGTGAGCAGGTGTTTGGGTGCCCGCAAGGGGCAGATTAGGGTCTGATCCGATGGGTAGCAGTGACAGGTGGTGACAGGGGGTGACGGGGTGATTGATAGGAGATCAGGGAGTGGTTAGAGGGGAGAATAGATGCAAGCAATTGATGGGTGATCGATGGGTGATTAGAGGGGAGAACAGATGTAAATAATGCACTGGCGAGGTGATCAGTAGGGGTCTGAGGGCGATCTGAGGATGTGGGTGAGTAATTGGGTGCCCCGCAAGGGGCAGATTAGGGTCTGATCTGATGGGTAGCAGTGACAGGTGGTGACAGGGGGTGATTGATGGGTGATCAGTGGGTGATTAGAGGGGAAAACAGATGTAAACAATGCACTTGGAAAATGGGCCCATCCTGTGATGGCTGTTTTAAATGTAAATCGTTTAACGCGGATTTTCTGCACTGTGTTTGGCAATGTCCAATGGTCCACAAATATTGGAAGTCGGTAATACACTTCATTAGAGATAAACTCTCTCTATCAGTGGTTCTGGACTTTAAGTTGTGTATGTTGGGTGTGGTGGATGATGTGGCCTGTTCTAAAAATCAGCTAATTTTGATTAAAATACTAATATTTTATTCGAGGAAAAACATTATTTTAAGTTGGAAAAACCCCATTCCTCCAACTATAGCTGATTGGAAACGTCTGATTAATGCAGTCTTACCATTATATAAACTTACGTACCAGGCAAGAAATCAATTTAAAAAAATGTGACAAAATTTGGACCAAGTGGGTGGATGCCTCGGAATCCGCCATACCCAACCTGGACATAACTATTTCGGTTCAAGACCTTAACTGAAACTGACTTCAGGTATCATAAGATCTGTTAATAGAATGTGCGCATTGTTGTTCAGATCTACTCTTTCTCCAACCACTATATATACAAACAAGTAATGTTCAAGGACTCATAATATAATACTGTCCATTTTATCTGACATTAAGTGGTCACTAACCGGACAACTCCCTCCCCCCCTTTTCTTTATGTATAGGTTCTGTTTGTTTATGTAAAGTTATCTTTACCTGTTAATCCTGAATACATTACATGCTGTATTGTATAATGATTCAATGACAAAACTTTAATAAAAATTCTCGTTTAAAAAAAAAACAATGCACTTGGAAGGTGATCTGAGGGAGGGTCTGCGGGCAATCTGAGGGTGTGGGCGGGTGATCAGGTGCCCGCAAGGGGCAGATTAGGGTCTGATCTGATGGTTGGCAGTGACAGGTGGTGATTGATGGGTGATTGACAGGTGATCAGTGGGTGATTACAGGGGAGAATAGATGTATACAGTACTCAAGGGGGGGGGGGTGTCTGGGGAGGATCTGGGGGTGTGGGGGGGTTGATCAGGAGCCCCCAGGGGGCAGTTTAGGACCTAATATAAAAAAATAGCGGTGACAGATAGTGACAGGGGTGATTGATGGGTGATTGGGTGCAAACAGGGGTCTGAGGGGGTGATCAGGGGGGTCTGAGGGGTGCTGTGGGCGATCAGGGGGCGGGGGGCAGGATCAGTGTTCCGTTGTGCTTACTAGGGGGGCTGCCTCCTGCCCTGGTGGTCCCTTGATCACTGGGACCACCAGGGCAGGAGGCAGCCTGTATAATACACTTTGTATACATTACAAAGTGTATTATACTCTTTGCATGCAGCAGATCAGGGGATAACAACCCGCTAGCGCTTCTAAATAGCCGGCGGATTGACGTCGCGGGTGGGCGGAGCCTAATGTTGGCTCATCCCTGGCTAATTAGTCCCCCAAGGTGCCGCCGATCGGCGTTAGGCGGTCCTGGGGGTGCCACTTTGTCGACGCCCATCGGTAGTGGGCGGTCGTCAAGTGGTTAAAGGAAACCAGTGATATATAAAAGTTTTATACATACCTGAGGCTTCCTCACTTCCTCAAACCCCATGCGCATGGATCGCTCCCACACCGCCGTCCTCAGTGCCCCAGGTATAAATCTTTTAGTTGAAATCGTCTCTGGTACACTTTAAGACCTAGCTACCTGAAAGATAGTGCCCCCTCCCACACACACACAACCTCAGATCAATAGGTTCAAATAACGGTTATCCTCAGTGTCCACCTCAAGTCCATCTACTGGTAGTATTAACCAGGGCTGTGGAGGAGGAGTCATGAGTAACTGTCCCTCAGAGCGGCTCACAATCTAATCCCTACCATAGTCCTATGTCTATGTATGCATGTATGTATGTATGTATGTATGTATGTATCTATCATGTAGTGTGTGCATCATAGTCTAGGGTCAATTTAGGGGAAGCCAATGAACTTATCAGTATGTTTTTGGGATGTGGGAGGAAACCGGAGTTCCCAGAGGAAATCCACGCAGACACGGGGAGAACATATAAACTCCTTGCAGATGTTGACCTGGTTGGGATTCGAACTGCAAGGCGAGTGCAATAACCACTACGCCACCCTGCTGCCCGAGTTGGAGCAATATTTGCATCAACCACCTGAGCTGTTACACAAACTGTCATTCATATAATAATAATAAATAAATATATACAGCGAAATCCCTAAAATTCCGGCACCAGTGGGGATTGCCTGATGTGGGATACGTGTGCTTGCAAATTGCTTGAGCAACTGGCCGAAAAAGCACAAACTTTCCTCCAAATTCTCAGAGCCTCCAGTGATGTCTTGTAGCCTCCCTGTTGCTCCTCGCAACTTTCCAGTGTCCTCAGTGCACAGAAGTCAGCGTGTCACCTGACCTGCATCAGGTCAAGTGACACACCGGACTTGCGTGTATGGATGCCGGAAGCCGCTAGGAGCCCACTAGGAGCTACAGAAAGGCTACAAGACGTCACTGGCAGCCCGGTGATAATTTTAATGCCCGCAAATACCCCTGAAAAACTCCAAAACAAAGTTCCCGTTATCATCTCAGGCATGCCGGTTAGATAACAGGGACTTTGCTGTATTATTTTAACATGTATTTTAGTACATTACAAAATAGTAATTTTTCTATAAGCTGTAATTTGTTTAAAGTATATCTTAGTCGTTACTCAATTTGTAAATGAACGCCCTGTGTGTGTTGAGAGGTGCACATAGGCTTACCGCAACCCCCGTGGCCCGGGTCTGCGCTCGTGGACATCCTGCACTTGTGCCGACCCCGCCATCCTGGGTTTTGGAACAGGGCTGGTTACAGATCAACAGAGGCAGGGGCGGGGCCACGGGAGGTGTGGTAAGCCTTTGCGCATACACACACACACACACACACACACACACACACACACACACACACACACACACACACACACACACACACACACACACACACTTGATTTCCAAATCGAATAAGGTATCCTTTAAACAAGTGCATTTGAGTATTAACACATGCAACTATTGTCAGCTCCTGTAACAAATCTACATGATTTTCAAACTCCCTTTGCTCACAAAATCAATGAATTTAATAGGTCATTAAAATTGGACTACAAATTAAGTTACACAGTAGTATTATACTCTATACAGTATGTACTTCCAGCAGGGCTGTTGTGAATCCACTGAGAATGTTATGCACATTGGATGCAGAGCCTGGTTCAGATCATGCATGAAGACTGTGTAATAAAAGGAAGAATCCCCTCGGGAAGACAATCCGAGCGAATAGGGCTCGAGGAAGTCCCAGGTATGTATAAATCTTTTTATTTAACAGAGCTCTGGTTTCCTTCAATATATATTGTTTCAACAGCAATAGCTGTACACATGCTTCTATACAGTTTTAATTCCCGCTTTAATCTTCTCCAAAGCTGAGTAAGTGCTTAACAAGATTATGATGGAGAGAATTCCTATCCTGACAAAGCAGTACAGTAATAACCGATCGGTGTGTTTTCTTTGAATTTCATTCTTCAAAGCACTTTTATATACATTTATATACCACTCATGCTTGAGCCCCGGGCCATATGCAATTCACTTTTTTACTCGACTTTCCTCCTAGGTGCTATTTTTACAACTTGTAAATAAAATGCCTTTTACACCACCAGCAAACAAAAAAATACTCAAAATAATTTCGACAGTTTTTTTCACCTACTTTGTACTACGTTTGCCATTGGAAAGTGCTAAAAAGTTAATTTCAATTGACGTTGAAAAATTATCTCCTAGGAGAAAACTCAGGAGAAAAAGTGAATTGCACATGGGCCCCTGTGCTGAATATTTACAGTCTCTCTAATGCCAATCAATGACCAGCCAATTTTCATACAAAATTTGCATAATCCTGCATCAAATTAACTTGAATTAGTTGCTTCTCATTGACCTTCCCTAATCCATACTGGGACATCCAGCTGAGCCATGTGTGTAAACACTCTCTGACCATAACAATACACTCAATCATAAAAATGTCAAGCATTTTACATTGAACCCCACTAGGAAAAACTTAAAATATAAATATAAATATATATATATATATATATATATATATATATATATATATATATATATATATATATATATATATATATATATATATATATATATATATATATATATATATATATATATATATATATATATATATATATATATATATGCCTCTGGATACTCCAGTCCTCCACTGCTGCCCGGGACACTCCTTAGCTTTGGGGCTGTGCCCCTCTTCTCACACGAGTGCAGCTCTGCTGTACCCGGTTCACAGATGGGAATTTTAAAATACTTTGCACAGATTTAGTAAACATTATGAAGATTTTTTTTTTAAGACTTCCATCCACTCCCATGGACCCTCACACTGCTCTGTAATGCTTTACAACACAACTTTTTTTTCCAACCTTTTTCCAAGTACATGTTTATATTTATTGAAGCCATTTCATAATTCAATATTTGGTTATTTTTCCATCTCCGTCGCCATTTGCCACTACCTTTTGATACTGGTAAAACAAACTTTAGCCTCTCTGATGGTATTGATGAGATTGACTCATCCATAATAAAAAAAAAAAAAATGAAAACAGTACGAGTAAAGGTCCGTACACACGCCGGACTTTAGGCAACGACGGGTCCGTCGTTGCCTCCCGCTGGGTGGGCGTGCCAGCGACAGTCCGGCGTGTGTACGCTCTGTCGTCAGACTGATACGGCTGTTTCTGAGCGATCCGCCGGGCGGATCGCTCAGAAACAGCCGTATCAGTCTGACGACAGAGCGTACACACGCCGGACTGTCGCTGGCACGCCCACCCAGCGGGAGGCAACGACGGACCCGTCGTTGCCTAAAGTCCGGCGTGTGTACGGACCTTAAGACTCATCCAACAGTTCTTAGGCAGGGTTCCGTTTTCTCGCATTTTTCACATAAAAATCATGTTCATATGTGTCACGGACGGTTGCGGGGCCGCAGACGCGTCCTGTAACCGCCCGTGAAGAAAAGCGATCGCACTCGATTCTCTGCATCGATTGCGCTTCAAATCGATACAATCTGGGTTGAGTGTGTAGGGGCAGCTGAAGTCTTTTTCTCAGCAGAGAGATAGCACCAGCCCAACTGCTGGATGGCTCTTTTGATATGCTAATGAGCCTGGGCCCAGAGAGTCCCTGGCTTCAAGCTGTGCTGATGGCCCATCCATCAGGTATAGACCATGACAGAAGCAATCTAGTTGGGAGAAAAGCCAGACCCTCCGGCTCCCTCCCAGCAGGGGAGCTGACACCTAGCTAGCTGCCCAAACTTCAAAGAGCCTTTGCCTGGGAATGACCTGCTATCAATCCCAAATGTAGATCATATTCCATAAATGGCTATATGTATCATATTTTCTGTGTTGCCAGGCTGGCAGACCCTCCAAACTAACAGAGCATGTAGGGCCCGGTCTGGCGTTGGTTCTGAGAACATTTCAGAACCTTCTGAGGTAAAGACTGCCCGTTAGGCAGTTCAACAGTGCCCTAATGATACCACAGGGGTCCCACCCCTCATGTTTGGTATCAGGCTGCTGGGTACATCGAGGCAGACCTGAAAATATTAGTAAATATGCCCTGACCTGTACGGTTCTGTGAGATAGAGCCCATATATGGTTAAGGCATGATTTCTGGTCCCCCAGGACAAGGGGAGGACTCATCTCATGTTCTAAGGGGGTGTGTGGGCCCGCCCTCACTCCCTCCTACTGAATCAGTGGCATAAGAATGGCAGAGGAGCCAAACTCAGTGTCCTCCACCCTGAAACATCTTGAACTCATCTGTGCCAGCTTGAGGATATGCTGGCATCCACCTGGTCTGAACTCTGAACTTTGATTGAAACCCAGAACTCTGATTTTTCCCACAAAAAGGACATCTTTCCAGGAACTAAGTATTTTTCTCCCTTCTTCTATTTTTTATACTGGCTATTACTGTTTTAATAATTGTTGATTTTAATAATTGTCTGTATATATTAATTATTTATATTGCTGTGAATAAAAGACTTCCTCCAAGTCATTCACTGTTCCGCTACCCTGCTTATCAGCACACACAGAACTGATCCCGGGTCTCTGGAGAGACGCTACTACTGTTTGTTTGTTGTTGGCTAGACAGAATACCGTGTGTTTAACCGTTTTATTCGCAGGACTAGTCCGTCAGTAAATCGGGTCCACTGGCCCATACCAGTGGTGGTGGCAGATACCGTGGAATCGTGTGTACGTTGTAATTACCCGTGTCTCACAGGCTCCCTTCTGAGTTGTCTGCAGCTAATTCTTAACGGTTCCTGCGCATTGACTGCGACCAGAGTTCGCACGATCTGTGCGCTGGCACCGTTTAGAAGGCTGAGTGCGGTCAGCCACTAGGGCTCCTGTGACAGTGTTAGGCAGCGGTTGGGACCTGTGTTGTGCTGAAAGTATCTAAGATAGCGCTAGCAAGAAACGAACTAATTCGTTGGTGTAGCTGGAAGGCAATATATTTTTTATATATACAGAGAGACTGTGTAGCCAGTACCCCTCCCCAAAAGTTTTATTTTATTTGGCGTGGAAATGTCCGGGAACTACAAGAAAATGTGCCTGGCGGACCTGCAAAATCTTTGCCAAGAGAGAGGCATTGATGTCGGCCGCAAGAAACAAGGGGACCTGGTAACGGAATTGTTTCAATGGGATACCCAGCAACTGCGGGAGCCGGGAGTGTCCGCTGAAGTGGCTACCAGCCCATCTGACAATCGAGGGGAACCAGAGACAGACTCCTGACTGTACAGAGGTTGTGCATCCTGAGGGCCCTGCATCAACAGTTACGCAGGAGAATGTCAGTGTGGACCCCAATCCCAGAGTTCCTGAAGGTACTCGCCTGGAACCGGCCAGTACTGGACTGTCCGTTTGTACTGACCCGGTAATGCAGCAGGCATTACGAAAGCTGATGGAGACTGACCTGGAAAAGTACATGCAGTACATGGAAGCCCGCGAGGAGCGGGAACGCCAATCTGCAGAACGCAAGGCTGCTGCTGCAGAACGCCACACGGAGAGGGATGCCGCTGAGCGAGAACGGGAGCGCCAGCGACAGCATGAGCTCAACATGGCAAAGGTTCAACAGGCCAGCCGGAGTTCACCGCCCAGCCTCCCTGCTGAAGGAGCTGCACCACCCGTAAGTGCAAAATTTAAATTTGCTAATATTGAAAAAGACACAGACATTGACTTGTTTTTGCGGTCTTTTGAAAAAGCATGCCGTCAGTATCGTCTGTCCCAAGACCAGTGGGCCAGACATCTGACACCTTTGCTGCGCTACAAAGCGCTTGATGCTTTCGCAGAATTGCCTGCGGAGAAAGATAATGATTATGCTGCTATAAAAGACGCTATCATTACTAAGTACCAGCTGACGCCAGAAGCCTATCGGAAAAAGTTCAGGGCCTGGCAGAAAAAGTCTTCTGATTCGTACCGAGATGTGGTCAGCAGCTTGCTCACCACACTCCGCCAGTGGACTCTAGGCCTCACCAAAGGGTCTTATGGCGTCCTGGAGGACTTGATAGTCCTCGAACAATTTCTGAACATTTGCCCTGCTGATGTACAACAGTTTGTGTTAGAACGCAGGCCGGCTTCAGCCACTGTCGCTGCAGACCTTGCTGAGACTTTTGCAACTACCCGGGTGGCTGATACCCGCAGAACTGTCCCATCCAGCTGGAGAGGAGGTCAGCCCAATACCTCGGCAGACTCTCCTGCCCCTGTGAGCCGTCAGCCACAGAGGCCACCCAGCACAGCTTCTGCACCCAGGGCTGCAGCGCCTGGAGAGGTCACCTGTCACTACTGCTGCCAGCCCGGACACATGAAATTCGACTGTCCGGAGCGGAGACAGACACCACCAGCACCTGGATCATCTGCATCACCTGTACCTCACCCACAGCAGAGGCAACCCGCCAGCGAACCACAGTCTGGATCATCAGATTTTGTCCTGTTTGCCCGCGGAAAGGAAATCCGTGACCGAACCGACCAGCAGCAACTTGTTAGAGTGAACGGCAAAGTTGTCACCGGATTTCGAGACACCGGAGCTGACATCACGTTAGTTCACTCACACCTTGTGCCAAAGGAGAGCATCAGCTCCAGCCGATCCCTTGCCCTTACTGGAGTAGAGGGCACCCTTTTTCACATAGCCCACGCGAGAGTGAAACTGGATTGGGGAGGAGGGGTCCACGAAAGGGTTGTTGGGGTTATGAAGGATCTCCCAGTCCCTGTGTTGCTGGGGACTGATTTGGGCAAGCTTGTGTCCTACTATGAACCTGCCACGCCCGCCTTGTCGCTCACGGAAGGAGACGGACTCTCCACCCACCACCAGGTACTTTATACACTTGGGGGAGCACCAGGGGGAGGTGGGTTGAATGTGCCCAGTTCAAGGGTACCAGGTTCAATAGTGCCTGCTTCAAAGGCACCTGAGTTTGAGGTACAGACTGTCTGTTGTGATGATGCTGTAACTATACCTGAGTTTACTGTACAACCTGTCTGTAATGAAAAAATGTCTATACCTGTCAATGTCATTAATGCATGCAACGATGATTTGAGTAATGCCCGTCTGTGCCATTCTGACAGTGTACCTGTGCTAGCCATACCGCGCAGCTGCACTGCTCAGAACCCGAGCTCAGAACAGGTGGAGGGGGTTCCGGCCTCCTCCCCCTCCTCTGACCGCAGGGATGAGACCTTTCAGCCGCTGGCCTCGTGTGACATGAGCCAGTTGGCTGAAACTGACAGCACCGTATTCTCAGCCGCACTACAAAGTGACCCAAGCCTGGAGGTGCTCAGGCAGCAAGCCGCTGAGCCCCTCGCAGACGGGGCCGCTTTCAAGGTGTACTGGGAAGGTGGGAGACTGTACAGTGAGTCTGTACAGCCCCCTACAAGTAGATCCCATGCGAATACCAGATGGCTTGTGGTCCCGAGTGCGTTCAGGGGACATGTGCTGAAATCCGCACATGGTAATCCTCTGACAGGGCACTCAGGGTTCCGCAAGACACTTGCCGGTATTCGGAACCAGTTTTATTGGCCCCGGATGAACAGGGATGTAGCAAACTACTGCAGAGCATGTGCCGTCTGTCAGGAGCTGGGAAGGTCCAGGGATTCCCGCGGGGTTCCCTTAGGTCCACAGCCACTTAGCAGGGGAACCCTGCGTGGGCTGGCTGTTGACCTAACCAACCCACTGCCCGTTGTCAGCAGTCCCGGCAGACACCACGTCCGACTGCAGTGGCGCAAACGCCCTGTCCAGAACGGTCCACGTCGGGTCAACCCTGAGGGTAGCAGACCGCGACCGTTCCAGGGGAACCGAGCCACAGGCTCCAATAGGTTTTCCCGCCGCACCGGCAACCCGAGACCCGTCAGCCAGGTTGGCCGACACGCAGCGGGCAGCCGACCCCAGAACGCCAACGGGGAACTAGATCAGATCTCGCAGGTTAGCGGCAACGACACACATCTTGCTGATGCATGTCTATCTGCCTTCTCCCCAGGGGGGGGCTGTCACGGATGGTTGCGGGGCCGCAGGCGCGTCCTGTAACCGCCCGTGAAGTAAAGCGATCGCACTCGATTCTCTGCATCGATTGCGCTTCAAATCGATACAATCTGGGTTGAGTGTGTAGGGGCAGCTGAAGTCTTTTTCTCAGCAGAGAGATAGCACCAGCCCAACTGCTGGATGGCTCTTGATATGCTAATGAGCCTGGGCCCAGAGAGTCCCTGGCTTCAAGCTGTGCTGATGGCCCATCCATCAGGTATAGACCATGACAGAAGCAATCTAGTTGGGAGAAAAGCCAGACCCTCCGGCTCCCTCCCAGCAGGGGAGCTGACACCTAGCTAGCTGCCCAAACTTCAAAGAGCCTTTGCCTGGGAATGACCTGCTATCAATCCCAAATGTAGATCATATTCCATAAATGGCTATATGTATCATATTTTCTGTGTTGCCAGGCTGGCAGACCCTCCAAACTAACAGAGCATGTAGGGCCCGGTCTGGCGTTGGTTCTGAGAACATTTCAGAACCTTCTGAGGTAAAGACTGCCCGTTAGGCAGTTCAACAGTGCCCTAATGATACCACAGGGGTCCCACCCCTCATGTTTGGCATCAGGCTGCTGGGTACATCGAGGCAGACCTGAAAATATTAGTAAATCTGCCCTGACCTGTACGGTTCTATGAGATAGAGCCCATATATGGTTAAGGCATGATTTCTGGTCCCCCAGGACAAGGGGAGGACTCATCTCATGTTCTAAGGGGGTGTGTGGGCCCGCCCTCACTCCCTCCTACTGAATCAGGGGCATAAGAATGGCAGAGGAGCCAAACTCAGTGTCCTCCACCCTGAAACATCTTGAACTCATCTGTGCCAGCTTGAGGATATGCTGGCATCCACCTGGTCTGAACTCTGAACTTTGATTGAAACCCAGAACTCTGATTTTTCCCACAAAAAGGACATCTTTCCAGGAACTAAGTATTTTTCTCCCTTCTTTTATTTTTTATACTGGCTATTACTGTTTTAATAATTGTTGATTTTAATAATTGTCTGTATATATTAATTATTTATATTGCTGTGAATAAAAGACTTCCTCCAAGTCATTCACTGTTCCGCTACCCTGCTTATCAGCACACAGAACTGATCCCGGGTCTCTGGAGAGACGCTACTACTGTTTGTTTGTTGTTGGCTAGACAGAATACCGTGTGTTTAACCGTTTTATTCGCAGGACTAGTCAGTCAGTAAATCGGGTCCACTGGCCCATACCAGTGGTGGTGGCAGATACCGTGGAATCGTGTGTACGTTGTAATTACCCGTGTCTCACAGGCTCCCTTCTGAGTTGTCTGCAGCTAATTCTTAACGGTTCCTGCGCATTGACTGCGACCAGAGTTCGCACGATCTGTGCGCTGGCACCGTTTAGAAGGCTGAGTGCGGTCAGCCACTAGGGCTCCTGTGACAATATGCGTACTGTCGCATGCGCTGGAAACCTGCATGCAAAAAATCACACGCAAATTTTTGTGAAAGTGAAAAAAGGCATGTAAAAAAAAAAATGCACATTTTCTGCCAAAAAGCTGAAACATAGGGAAATTATAGCCTGGCAAGAAGGAATACGGTAATTAAAAACAAAAAGTCATAAAATAAAAATAAAATGTAATTATACCCAAAATGTATACTAGACACCTGTCTTGACACATTTTGGCAAGTTACAGGCAAATACATTGAACCAACACTAGGGAGGTTAAAGCCCTAGTTTCAACTTTTGCTTTTTTAGATTGTGTGGAATAGATTGCGATTTATGCACTGCACACACCTTTTACCTTATGAATATTTTACCATCTGGCTGGCTGGTTTTGCATAACTAATCATGGATGGTCTGGATTTGTGTGTGCTGGCCACTGAAGACTAAAATGCATGAAGACAATTATACAATTTTGAAGGGCCCATAAATAATATATTCTGGCATTTAGAATACCCGGTTAACTTTAATATAGAATTTTAACATTTCAATTTTAATACATATTTCCCCATGGCTCACAAAAAGCCCCGTGTTCATATATAGGGTCAAATAGCTTCCAGGTGTATATATACATACATATATATTTTGAGGTACAGACCAAATGTCTGCCTGTTTCTAGTTTGAATTTGGATGAGAAGGTCCCGGATAATGTTAGTTGTTGCATGTTAGCAACAACATCGTGCAGATATGTGTATGGGATCCAGGGCTGGCGTGTATTGGGAGAGGGGTGGGCCTTACACGCCACTCCTCCAAGTCCAGGCCAGAGTCTGGCAGACCGAGAGTTAACTGGTTCATCTGTGTGATTTGCTTAAATGGCTGCATCAATCAGTACGCAGTGGGCTGTGTATGTGGAGCAAGCAGGCTTTGGAAAGGCAGTGCAGCCGAGAGGGCTGCCAGGCCTGTTGCAGCAGGGAAGCTGCGAAAGTGCTGGAGGGAGTTGGACGCTAGTACTGGTGATCCAGGAGAAGCCTGGGAAAGGTGACTGGCCCAGGACTGCAATTAGGCCCGTGGCAGGGTGTTACTGAAGAACCAGTGTGGCTGTTAAAAGTATAGAGGCGTGGTATGCAGTAACCCCGAAGGAAACCCAAGGTCAGGGTTGACACAGGAGCAGAGCGCTGTACATACAATGTGATAAATACCCAGTGTGGTGGAATTATGTTGCTGTTTTGGACATTGTTTGATGATAAAAGCTGTATTGTTTCATTTTAACCCTAAGAAGACTCACTGTATGGTATGTTGTGACCCTGGATGCTGCTGATCTACTCTACCAATGAGCTAAAAATCCCCAGAATATCACAACATATATATTGTCTTCCCACTTAACTGTCCCTCAGAGAGGCTGACAATCTAATCCCTACCATAGTCTTATGACTATGTATGTATCATGTAGTGTGTGTATCGTAGTCCAGGGCCAATTTAGGGGGAAGCCAATTTATCTGTATGCTTTTGGGATGTGGGAGGAAACCGGAGTGCCCGGAGGAAACCCACACAGACACAGGGAGAACATACAAACTCCTTGCAGATGTTTACCTGGCTAAGATTCGAACCAGAGACCTAGCACTGCAAGGCGAGGGTGCTAACCACTACACCACCGTGCTGCCCATTACAGACAGTATGGCTTAGGGCTCGTTTCCACTATCGCGAATCTGCATGCGTCCAACGCATGCAGATTCGCACATGTAATGCAAGTGAATGGACCTGTTTCCACTGTAGCGTTTGCGTGGTGCGTTTTTATGAGCGGTGAAAAAACGCACAAAAGAGCCAACGAATTCGCCTGCTAGTGGAATGCATGCGAATCGCCGCTAATGTATTTAATAGGGAAATCGCATGCGTTTTTTTACGCGTTATTTTACGCGATTATGCATGCGATTCCGCATAGGAACCAATGTAAATTACACAGGCAGTGACATGGTTAAAAACGCACATAGCCTAACCTATGCAAAATCGCATGCGTAATCGCGTAAAATAACGCGTAAAAAAACGCACCTGCATGCGATTTCTTCTGCGGTGGAATCCAGGCGATTCCGCACCGCTACAGTGGAAACGAGCCCTAAGGGTGTCCATACAAACATTTAATCTCAACTGGCCAATGATAGGCCAATTTGACCACTTCCATGTAGTACGAGGAACAACAGATTTTGATTACTAGGTACAGATTGTGTAGGTAAGCTGACATACTACGTGAAAGTGATCAAATTGGCCAATCAAAATGTGATATCAGTACGTGTTATATGTTGAATGTTTTCAGATTTTAATCAAAATGATATATCATTGACGGATTTTGATATCTACATTTGGCTAAGGGCCCTGCCGCAACCCAAGAGGGAGCAGGTCTAAATTATATGGGAGGTAATTAGGGTGCTGGATGATACCAAGTTAGAATATTGATTATGTGTGGTTACCGAAATCCTATTACCAGCTTTTATTTAGGATTTAGGTGTTCCCGGTTTGACTCTTCCTAATTGATGACTTTCTTCTTAAAAAGTTACTTTACTTTCAATATAATATAATGATTAAAATTTTTTATTTTTTTTACAATATACATTTATAAAAATTAGCCAGTGTTTGTGGTGAGGAAAGATCTTACAATTTGCAATTTACAGAACATTCTTAAATTTATCACAGTTGCTGTCATCTTTACTGCTGGTAACGGGGCCCATACACCTTACTATTTTCCCACCGATATACAGCAGATTCGATCACTGTGATCGAATCTGCTGTGAAATCGTTGTACGGACGCTGACCGAACGATCGATTTCCATCCCAAATCAGTCATTCCCGTCGATCCGTCCTTGCGGAAGATTTTGCTCGATCGCCGGCGGATCGGGAGTGCGTCGATAGCGGCGTTCGAATGTCCAACGACCGACGCTAGCGGCAATACATTACCTCCTTCTCCGCTGGGTTCCGGCAGGCTTCACTTCTTCCTGTCCCGACAGGAAGTTTAAACAGTAGAGTTCCCTCTACTGTTAAAACTTCCCCAGACAGGAAGAAGTGAAGCCTGCCGGAACCCAGCGGAAAAGGAGCAGCGGTGACACGCGCCGGCGGAGCAGGTAATGCATGCAGGTGGGGCGGCGTCAGCTTCACAGATGGTGAATCGATTTCATGCTGAAATCGATTCACAATCTGTTTGCAGTAAAGGCAGCCATACGATCCCTCTCTGATCAGATTCGATCAGAGAGGGATCTATCTGTTGGTCGATCTGATGGCAAATCGACCAGTGTATGGCCACCTTAAAGATCATATGGCTGCCTTTAATGCAAACAGATTGTGAATCGATTTCAGCACGAAATCGATTCACCATCTGTGAAGATGTCGCCGCCACCCCACCTGCATACATTACCTGATCCGGCCAGCGTGAGTCCCCTGGTCTCCGCCGTCTTCTTCTCCGAGCTCGGCTACAGCTTCACTGAACTTCCTGCCGGGAAAAGTTTAAACAGTAGAGGGCGCTCTACTGTTTAAACTTCCCGCCGGGACAGGAAGTGAAGCCAGCCGGAACTCTGAGCCCAGCGGAGAAGAAGACAGCGGAGACCAGGGGACTCGCGCCGGCGGAGCAGGTAATGTATTGCTGCTAGCGTCGGTCATCGGGCAATCGAACGCCGCTATCAAAGCACTCCCGACCCGCCGGCTATCGAGCGAAATCTTCCTCAGGGACGGCTCGACGGGAACGATTGATTTCGGACAGAAATCAATCGTTCTGTCAGCGTTTGCGCAACGATTTCACAGCAGATTCGAGCACAGTGATCGAATCTGCTGTATATCGGCGGAAAAATAGTTAGGTGTATGGGCCCCTTTAGTCTATCACTGTGGAATGTTTGTTAACCCAACAGAAGCTTCAATAGAGGTCAAAAGCATTGCACTTATCTCAGACGAGATGACTCTATTGAAGCTTCTGTTGGGTTAACAAACATTCCACAGTGATAGACTAAAGGGGCCCATACACCTAACTATTTTTCCGCCGATATACAGCAGATTCGAACTCTGTGCTGAAAGCAGAAGTCCTCTATTATTGTCTAACACTGACCCTCACATGACAAGTGTCCATAAATACACATTACAGTAGTACTACATATTTAGTAGCAGGCAAATGTAACAAAAATGAAAACAATGTGCCAAAATAAATTGGCCTGGAACACAATTGGCTGCTTAAGGGTTAAAGCAGCAGGGACAGCAATACTATCCCAGGGGGGAAAAATACACATATATAAGTAGATAACTACTTGTTTTACTGACATACTAGATTTATTGTGCTGTTCACATTTTGATTTCAGGGAATCTTAAATAGTAAATAAAGAGAATTCTGCTCCTGGAATTTTTCATTTTGATTCCCTCTGACTGAAGCCCGTCCTCATTTCTTCCCTTTTTGTCTCCTAGAACCTGCACTGTCATAGCCAATTTGTTTTGGAAACACACGAGCATAGCATAGATCAGATTTCAGCAACTCACTGAACTGCCTTCAGCCAGTCGATGAGGAACAGGAATGTGGGTGGGGTAACGACAAGCTTACTTCTTGTTGGCAATGACAAAAATAGAGCCAGGCTGACAGATGAGATTTATTACAGCAGAAACTTTCCTGAATAGATTGGAGTGCTTGGAATGCAGGGAAAGGTTGCAGGCTGCATAGTAAACACGAGCAGTGGGTAAATGGAATTTGATTTTGTGGCTGACAACAGTCTTTAACCACTTGATGACCAGGTGTGGTTTGCATGATCTGTGCTGCATGGGCTCTCCAGCCCGCAGCACAGATCAGGATTATGCCAGGACGATCAGACTTACCCCCTTTTTTCTCCACTAGGGGGATGTCCTGCTGGGGGGATCTGATCGCCACCGGCTTGCTGTGCTTTGCGGGGGGGCTCTTCAAAGGCCCCCTCCGCAGCGTTTTCTGTGCTCCCTTCCTCTCCCTCCCTGGGCTGCGCAGGACGGATATCCGTCCTGCACATTGTAGGATAGGCTTCAGC
This sequence comes from Hyperolius riggenbachi, assembly GCF_040937935.1. Classification (NCBI taxonomy): domain Eukaryota; kingdom Metazoa; phylum Chordata; class Amphibia; order Anura; family Hyperoliidae; genus Hyperolius; species Hyperolius riggenbachi. The sequence continues at coordinate 209,203,444 of NC_090654.1, forward strand.
CTATCATATGCCGGCGATCCCCAGCCAATCAGACGCCGGGGATCGCCAATCTGTCTTACGGCGCTGCTGCGCAGCAGCGCCGTATGATGTAAACAGCGGGGATTTCTTCCCCGCGTGTTTACATTTTGCCGGCGAGCCGCGATCGGCGGCTCTCCGGCTGTTCACGGAGACACCCTCCGTGAACGGACATGGAAAGGCCGCTCGAACGACCGGCCGTTTCCATGGAAACCCGCAGACGACCAGTTTACGCCAATCGGCGTTAGCTGGTCGTCAAGAGGTTAAGGCCCCATTTACATTGCGGTGCGGTGAACAGCTGCATTGTAATGCGGCTTAGTGCACTGTAATGCGCCACCTATGTGACGTTCACAGTGCAGCTGTAACTTTGTGGTATAACGGGTTGCGGTATGGTAATGCACTGCATCAAGTGTGATACCGCTAAAAGTGTGTGTTACCTGAGGGGAAACCTACTTTTCATTGATTGTATGCTTAAATGCACCCGCTGTAATGCAGGTGGAACATAAAGTACTAATTTTCTCCTTCTGTTGCGTTCATGCTATACAAGAAAATAAACACAACATCCCACTGTGAACGTAGCCTCAATGTTACAAAGCCAGCAAAAACACCAGGACTTCCAGAAAGTGCATGAGAAATATTGGCCAATCAAAGAGGAACAGAGGTGTGGGAGGGGAAAATGGGAGGGAAAGAGGCTTCAGCCAATCAAGCTGCATTAGTTATGTCTGAGAGGAAAGTAAAGAAGATAAAAAGGAAACCCCAGCATTCCCTGCAACTTCCTTTGTGCTGCAGAAGTACCAAATGAGAGCCAGGGAAACAGGGGAATTTTTTTGGGAGAAGAAAAGTAAGAGTAATTTTTAACCTTGGGACTGCCTGGTTAGCATCCTTATTACTGGTTCACCAGATTAAAATAAAGAATGGATCGTTGATTTTATGCCATAAGTCAATAGGAACCGCTGTTAAATAACAAAAAGCCAGATACATACCTAAGACTCTGGGTCCTAAATGAGCCTTCCCTCCCCTCTCCTGATGCCCGTTCCAGCACTGGCTCCCCTGTAGCAGTATTTGACTAAATTAGTCCAATACGGCTTTCTCCGCCACTGAAGGGAGGCTTCGGAAATCCTCTCTTGTGCGCAGCATGGAGCAGTCTGTCTTCGGGAGGACTCGGCTCCCAAAGACTTTCGAAGCCCCCTGCGGTGAGGAATTTAAACGGGGGAGCCAGCGCTGCAACGAGGGCACTGGGAGAGGGAAGGCTCATTAGGACCTTCCTTCTCCTTAGGTAAGTATCTGGTTTCTTTTTAAAAATAAAAGACTCCCATTAGCTTTAAGGTAGTTACACTTTAAATACGATAGTTGCTGGAAACTCAAGTAAACATGACCTGATGACATATTTACTTGTTCTTTAATCCTTTACTCAAACGCTAGCAAATTTCCAGCAGTTGACTGCCGATTATCACGAGAAGATGTGATCAGCATTTGTCTCTGCAATCACACGCAATTAACTGCACTATCCTTTATGCCTGGTACACACTATGTAATTTCCTATCATTTTTCAGATCGATTTTCCAGTCCCTTATGAACAAAATTGATCAAAATCGATCAGAAAAACGATGGGAGATCAGCTTAGTCATGTTGTAAATTATCACTTCAACTGGAAACCTGACCGGAAACTGCATGGTGTGTACCAGGCATTAAAGGTGTGCAGAAACACCAAATTTAAAGATAGTCTACTTAAAAACTAGAGCCTTCTTGACCACATCTGCTTTCTGTCATGGAGCCATGCTAAATTGGTAATCCAGCTAAGCGATAAATACCCAGAAAATACTTTAAGAGAACCTCAACTGAGAGGGATATGGAGGTTTCCTTTTAAACAATACCAGTTGTCCGGCATTCCTGTTTATCTCTTTGGCTGCAGCAGTGGCTGAATCACACACCTGAAACAAGCGGGTAGATGCAGCGGGGTTTGTTACCCATAATGCCTCTCTCCGCCCAGCATTTGAACGAGCTTGCAAGCGTCTATTGTACGCGTTGCAAGCCTCGCTATGGAGCACTTCCTCCAAGCCGGAAGGATGAAGTACTCCATAGCAAGGCTTGCAACGCGTCCAGTAGACGGGGTAATTAACCCCGCCGCATCTACCCGCTCAGCTGGAGCAATTAAAGCCAATTTGAATCACGAGTAACCACTGTGGTTACTTGTGAATATTCTGTGATGAGCATCCCTGGTGCTCAAGCAGTTGCCAGGCAGCAGTGAGCATTTGCCAGGCAGCAGCAAGCAGTTGTGAGCATTTGAGAGACATTTACCTGCCTTTCAACTGTCCGTGGAAAAAGAGACCTAAGGGTACTTTAACACAGAATTAATTGCATTGCAACTGTCAATATAATCGCATTGGTATGCAAAGATAGTTTAGTGGTGCGGAGGATTCTGTCGGAATGATAGATTTCAACATTTTTGCAGATTTCAAAGTTTTGCAAAGGTGTTTGTGTGGCTTTAGACTTACTGTGATGTGCAATTTCAGATAATGGGGGAAACTTTTTTTCAACACACTATTTAGCTTCACTAAGCAGAAGCAAGCTGAGGCTAGTAAAATTTCTAATATTAAAGAACTACAGATGAAATAAATCAGCCGAAACAGCGAATTCAGGCACAACTGCAGTACAGCAATTGGGTGCCACCATAGTCGTCCACAGGGGCGTTGCTAAGATCCTATGAGACCCGAGGCAATTTTGGGCACCCCAGGTCAAAAATGGGTCTGGCCACACACCAGAATGTGGGTGTGGTCATGGGTGGAGCCAAATTTACATGAACTTAAGAGCAGTCTAAGTAGGCCTGTCCAGCAAAATGTTGGATGAAGCCCCCCCTCTTCAGAAAAAGTGCAGCATATCACATAAATAGTCAGTGTCACTTAAACATGACTAAGCAGAATTACCTGGCTTTTGTACCGTCTGGTCTGGCTTTCTGCTGGGCAGGCTGGCCTGCTGCGAGGTTGTCAGTTCACCCATAGCATTCCCTGACCTTCTAGTGGACCCCCTCCCATGCTCCCACGGGTATCACATTGAGGCACAACAACTCCTAGTATGCCCCCAGAGAAGAACCACAGCTCCCTGCATGCCCCCAGAAAGGCACCACAGCACCCAGTATGCCCACTTAGAGGCACCACAGCATCCAGCATACCGATTGATGCACCACAGCTGACTCGGCCTGGGGGACATCCGGGCACCCCAGAATAGATCCGTGACTACTACTTTGTAGCAGAACTCTGCAGCAGTGCTGACAGTGGCTGAGAAAGCACAATAACCACTCTGTAGCAGTGAAGATATTGGCAGGGACACCGGTTAGTGGCATTTGATAGCAGCAGTGTTAGGTGTAAGTAGGGTGTAAGTTAGTGTTGGGTGTAGGTTAGTGTTAGGTATGGGTAGGGGGATCAGTGATAGGCAGATGTGGGGACGGTTTGCTTGAGAACAGGAGGAGATAGGCCAATAATAGAATATCAGTTACACTACTAATATTCTATTATCAATAACAAATGATAGAACAAGTTTATTTTATTATCTGTAATACCCTACGCTCAAATGAACATGTGGTGCATTATAAGTACGCAGATCGGCTGCTAGAAACTGTTTGGCAGTCCCAACTTCTGCCTCTTGTATGGAGCCAAATAGCATGTTCGGGGGAAAAAAACCCATAAAATTATAGGCACGGAAACCTGAAATCAGCTTCATCTGGAACACATTTATGGTGCTGGGTGCATGATGGAGAGACCACTTCTGCTTCAAGAATTACTGTATACAGTTGGCAGTATTCACAAAAAAAAAAGCTGTATGGAGCTTTGAATCAGGGTAATATAACTTACAGGCTAACTTGCAAGGGGGGGGGGGGGGGGGGGGGGGGAGTAAGCTTTTGGCTAAAAAGCCTTCTTCAGACTTCATCCTGAAGAAGGCTTATTAGCCAAAAGCTCACTCTTTCTTCTAAGTTAGTGAATAAATGGTACTATCCTGATTCAAAACTACTTGCTTTTACTGATGGCTAACACAGTACAATACTCTATCACAATCTAGTGCCTACCATCATCATATGTATGCATCATGTAGTGCACGTACCATAGCATGGCTATCCTAGCATGGAAAATCTCTATAGCCAACTGACTGCTTGTTTCAATTTTAGGGTAAAGCCAATTAACTTATCTGAAGGTTTTTGGAATGTGAGAGGAAACCGAAATGCCCAGAGGAAACCCACGCAGACACGGGGAGAACCCATGCAGGTGTTGACTTGGCTGGAATTCAAAACGGGGACCCAGCGCTGCAAGGCGAAAGCGCTAATCACTATGCCACCGTGCTGCCCAATACTTTAGACTGTTTTGCAATTCTGCTCCAGTACTGCATTGTATTACAATAGATTTTAGCCTCCATACCAGGAATTCAGAGTGGATTACTTAAAACAATCACTTCTCTTTTCAGTGTCTGAACTATGTTCTTGCGGTTACATCTTTTCAATACAGACACCCCCCACCTGATAAGCAGGCCTGCTAAGAGAATTCTGCTATCCTAGCATGGAAAATCTCTATAGCCAATGACTGCTTGTTTCCATTAACGTCTCCTGGTCACTCTTCACTAATCAGCTTTGAACTCAGTCACATGTAACAGAAGCCGGCAAAGTAAGCCCAGCATGAAACATTAATAATTGCTGGCAAAAAAATGGATCTTTCATAATCATTTGCTAGAACTACCACTGAAACGGTGTCTGATCGAAGTATGAAAAAAAAGCCATTTTTAGAAACAAATCAAATCTCTTGGAATAAAATCCTTCTTTGTTTTCAAAATTGAACCAGGAAGGCTATTATGTAGTTATATTAGGATAAACTGGCTGGGGTGATTCAAGAGTATTCCTGCCACTGATCAAATTTAAGTATTGAGAAATACTCATTTCGCAAAAAGGACACATCCAAAATTACTAAATGTATTGAGAAAGACAGGAGTTTGTTTATCTAGGCAGCAATACAGGTCATTCTTAAAGAGAACCTGAGGTGGCTTAGTATAATCCTAACAGGACCCAGAGGCATATTGTGTGCACAATGACATGCCTCTGGGCCATTGTATCGCCGCTGCCAGTCCACCCTGCACCACGCTGCACCCCCTTAAAAGATCGCCAGCCTAGAGACAATTTGCTTGTCGCTAGCTGGCTTTATTTATCTGAGGCTGTCAGTCAGCCTCGCAGCATCGCCCCCTCGATAACGCACTCCCTCCGCCGCTCTCCGCCTCTATTTGCTTCCTCCAATAGAAAGCCGAGCCGCGACCCAGGAAGTACTCCTTCCAGCGATGCATGCTGCACATGACATGCCTCTGGGTCCTATTAGGATTATAATATGCCACCACGGGTTCTCTTTAAATGGGTAGATATAGAGACACTTATGAACATGCACTAACTACAACCAGATTTCAGTTTACTGTAACCTCTTTAGCACGAGTACACTGGTTCACACATAAATCTGTACATTTCCAGTCCAGTACTGTCCTGTCAGTTTGCATCAGTTTTACCTGACTGAATCGGAAATGTACACCTTTTGGCTAAGGTCACACTTGTCCATGCAGAGAACCATCAGTTTGCTATGGTTTTTTTTTTTGTTTTGCTGTTTTTCCAGCGTTTGTTTTTCTGTGTGCTTTTTTATGAGTTTCCATTTGCATTGTTTAATCATCATATTTAGCAAGTAAAAGTAATTTTCAAATTAGTTTTTACCTTATTTGGGCAAAAACACATGAGAAACCCATGCGCTTTTTTCCACTATAGGAAAGGATTGTATGCAGAATGCATGCAGTATGCAGAAAGAATCAACTTGAGAGAGTGTTAAAAACGCACAAAAAATAAAAATTGTAAAAAGCATACCAATGTATTTTATGCGCCCCATAGGCTATCATTATGTATGTACCATATTTGCGTGTGATTTCTAAAACGCATGCGATTCAAATAAGTGTGACCCTAGCCTTTGTGTGTCAACACACCCACAGAAACACATGCAAAACTGATAGGACTGGACCGGAAATGTACAGATTTATGTGTGAACACAGCCATAGAAACACATACAAAACAGATGCCAACTGGCAAAAACTGACAGGACACCTTTCTGTGAATCAAGGCAAACCAGGTTTGTGTTGTTGCAGAGTCTAGCAACAGCTTTTTACCAAAAGTATGGTTAAAATGTCTCAAATGAGGCTGCAACAGTATTGCAGTATTCTTGTAGTACTAACTTGGTTTTAAAAACTGGCATCTGATGCACACGGTCAGAGGGTGGGAGTGTAAATAATAAAATAGAGTTAATGTTGTAGGTCCCGTTTTAAGACATTCTTAACACAAGTCTATAACGTAAAATATCAGTAACTATTCCTTAGAATTCAGTCATCAAGACAAGAGAAAAGATGCCTTAGAGGAAATCTAATTAACATGTATAAATACATTAGAGGGCAATATAATAGCTTGGCGGATGAGCTTTTTGTCCCTAGGCCTTCTCAAAGGACTAGAGGACATGATCTGCGCATAGAGGAAAAACGTTTTAGCCATTTATTAAGGAAAGGGTTCTTTACAGTAAGAGTGATTAAGATGTGGAATGCATTGCCACAGGAAGTCGTTATGGCAAACTCTATACCTGCATTTAAAGGGGGCTTAGATGCTTTCCTTGCGTTGAAAGACATCCATGGCTACAATTACTAGGTAATGCCTAATGATGTTGATCCAGGGATTTTTATCTGATTGCCATCTGGAGGCGGGAAGGAATTTTTCCCTTTTGGGGCTAATTGAACCATGCCTTGTAAGGGTTTTTTCGCCTTCCTCTGGATCAACAGGGATATGTGGGGGACGGGCTGGAGTTGTACTTTGTACTGGTTGAACTCGAAGGACGTATGTCTTTTTTCAACCATAATAACTATGTAACTATGTAAGAATGCAAAGCTGTCACTACTATTTTCATGCTAATGAGCATATTTATAAAAAAATATAAAAAAATTAAAATATGATACTGACCTTTATAGTGGGCATTTGGATGCAACTTCCCATTCTCAGAATGTCCATTTCTGTACAAACTATTTCCAAACGGCTCAGAAGTTAGGTTAGAAAGACTGGATGCCCTGATTTTACCCGCCACTGGAGATTCTTTATTAAAATCATGGGGCACTCCCCAGTACAAGTCTCTACTCCATGTGCCCGGATCTTCGTGAGGACGATTTGTTGGCAGTGGAAAAATCTGGTGGTGTAGTTGGGGGCTGGGCAGCTGGGATGATAAAGGAGAAAGGCCAGAAGACCCATCTTTATGGATAGTATTACTTGATGATGAATGTCTAAGCACACCACTGTTTACAGATGGGAGCCTCTCCGTTCTACTGTTACGTTGAGTCACTGTTGAGGTCAAAGATTCCAGTGAACTGATTTGTCTCATAAGGTTAGGGCTGATGCGACCATGGCCTCCCCTGCGATCTAGCTGCCCCAACCAATACTCAGTTTCCTCCACACTTTCACTTTTAATGACTTTAAGGAGGTTTTTGTTGACAAAACCATTTAACTGCACAATCTCCTGATCAACCATGAAGTCCGCATTTCTACTTGACTGACTTCCTAAAACATCTCTTTGATGACTCTGAACAGGCTCCTGCAGTGTAAGGATGTCAGCTTTAGTGGCACACTCCTTTGGTAAAGCAGTGCGAACAGTAGTGACATTTTCACTTGGGTCATCCTTAACAGAATCCTCACAGAAGCTGTAGGTTACCACTTTTTGGACACATGGGCTGATATCTTGCACTTTAGCTACAACAGTCCTGACAGCGCTGCTATCAGAAAACTGATCACTTCCCTCCTGAGAAGTCCTCTGAGATATGCATCCTAGATTGTTACGCTCATTATGCTGATCCTGCATCATCCTTATGACATCCTGCAGATCTCCCATTGGGCTCCCATTCTGAGGAACTAAAGTGAAATCATTGAAGACATCATTGTCATACAAAGATTGAGTGCTGCCCGCTGTTGATTCAGAACCAAGTATCCCTGAACTCTCACTGTATCTAGCATGAGGGTTTCTCACCGATAGGCCTCCAACATAGCTGTCCTTGTTTTCTACCGACTGAAGTTTTGGGCGTACAACATTATCCGTGGATCCTGCCAAGGAAATTTTGATAGATGGGGTTTTCTCTTTACCTGGCGCCATCCCAGGTTCCGGGGTCCCTTTCCACTTTATCTTCTTGTTCACAAAGTCCTCTATGCTTTCTTTCCTCCGGCTGAACCTCCGGCCTTTTTTCCCTTTCGTTGGAGTCTTTTTCTCGATTGACGTAGTTAACGACTCTTGGAAATCAATGGAGAGAGAGTCCTCTAGAAAATGGGATGCTCCCGGCATGTCCTCAAATTTGCCATCCTGATTTCCCATTTTAAGTCCAGGATTTCTAATGGTGTTGAGGAGATCAACAAGCAGTTTGTCCTTAGCAGCAGTGAGCTTGTAGAGCTCCGTTAGCAGGACCCGTGTTGTCGTTTTCTTTAAGGCCTCTGTGTAGCTTCCATAAGGTGGATCCTTGTGCTGTGCTTGCTCTGTTTCCTCCCTGACTTGGATGCAGCTATCAAAGCATGCTCCTGCCTTGTCTCGAGTTACACAGCGTTTGTATATGAATCCCCTGACATTACCCGGAGGAAGATAGAAGCTGACGTAACAGAGTTCCAGAATGGGCTTGTGCAATTGGAGGACAGAGTTTGCACTCTCCATTTTCCGCCTCTAATGATTTAAAAATTTGAATAATGTTGTTAATGTTCTCTGTGCTTCTTGAGAGAACATGTGATAACCAGGCTGAAAATCATCTGACTGAGATCCACAATAGCTTGGCCTGTTAGAGCAAGAACAGAAAGGAAACGTCAGTAATGAGAATGTTAGATATACATAAATATAACCACAATGAGTCATTCTCATCAGTGCAATTAACTATATCGTTTTCAACCCTATAAACATCTGATAAGATTAAGCATGTCTGTAGTTTGCGGATGACCGGTCAGCCATTACTTTGCTTTGGTTGAGACTATCCTTTGTTTTACGTGAAAAAACAATACAACTACAGACAAATGGTGCTATTTAAATGTCAACTAAAGTGAGAGGGATATGGAGGCTGCTGTATTTATTTATTTTTAAACAATACCAGTTGCCTAACATCCTGCTGATCTATTTGGCTGCAGTAGTGTCTGAACAACACCAGAAACAAGCATGCAGCTAATCTTACCAGATCTGACAATAATGTCAGAAACACCTGATCTGCTGCATGCTTGTTCAGGGTCTATGGCTAAAAAAATAATATTAGAGGCAGATGATCTGCAGGACAGCCAGGAAACTGGAATTGCTTAAAAATAAATTAATATGGCAGCCTCCATATCCCTCGTTTCATTTTTCCTTTAAATTGTGCCACAGCGCCCTGCAAAACATCTTAATGCACAAGACAAGGATCCTCTTGCTGACCAGTAAATGGCATAATGTTTCAAGACTGTTCACAACCTTTAACACCCTGGGTGAGGTTGTGTCTTTAGAAAAGTAATTTATTTAAAAATGAACAACTTGTGCATGTATCATCTCATCCTTCCATATCCATTCTGCTGTGGGAACAAGGGATAGCATGGTGTCTTATATGTACCATCAAAAGTCAGGAAAATCTAAACCAGTGGATCACTTTAGCCCTAGGCAAAATAGACTGTGGGATGCCTTGTGGCCACACAGATCATTTGTATTTGTATTACAATCAGACTGGATTGAGTTATGGCTTGCAGCTTGCATGCAGGTTTACAGTTTACAGAATGTAGACCACTGACTAGTTGCTATAGGTTTGTGTAATGTGCACATTGCTCTGTGTCTATCAAGAAATATGATGGCACACACACACACACTATACACACACACACACACACACTATACACACACACACTATACACACACACACACACACTATACACACACACACACTATACACACACACACACTATACACACACACACACTATATACACACACACACTATATACACACACACACTATATACACACACACACACACACGTTAAAGCTGAATTTCCAAGTTTTTTTCTAAGAGGATAATGGTATTATCTAAAACAAACACCCCACAAACACACCTTCCCCTCAGAAAAAGCTGAAAATTCACAATTATAAGTTCTCAGTTTTTCTGTGCAGAAAACGCGCAGAAAAACAGTCAAGTGTGTTCCCTGCCTAACTGGTTAAGGGAAACCGCCTGACCACCAAGAAGGTCTCAGCAGTGAAAGAGACACCAACTGACAACTAAAACGGTTCCTATATGGAGAAGGGGGACAGTGTACATCATGTGACTGAGGGAGCCAAGGCACCCAATGAGTATCAAAGATGCCCTCATTTGGTGACCTGGAGGCGGGGGGAAAAGGGGTGCTATAGAGAGGCCCTGAGAATGGGAAAAAAAAAAAAATCAGTGACCACCACCAAAGCCCACAAAGCTATTATTTAGGGAGGGAGAGGAGGTCTATTGTACACCAAGTACTCCAAAAAGAAAATGCACAAATAACAAGCGGTTTCTTAAAAAAGCATTGAAGTCAAATGTCACATGAAAAAAACGGGTTTATAAGTAAGAAAAAAAAGGGGATCCCTCTATGAAAACATGCTTTCAACTGAAGTGAAAAGTATGTGGAGGCTGAGAGAAAATTTTTAATATATATATATATATATATATATATATATATATATATATATATATATATATATATATATATATATATATATATATATATATATATATATAATATATATATTCATACATCATATATATAATCATACATACATATGTGAACACCTGTTCAATTTTCTCATTGATGCAATTATTTAACCTGCTGAGCGGTCTGGACGAGCTCAGCTCGTCCAACACCGCCAGAGGCTGCCGCTCAGGCCCTGCTGGGCCGATTTTCGTCAAATAAAAAGCAGCACATGCAGCCGGCACTTTGCCAGCCGCGTGTGCTGCCTGATCGCCGCCGCTCTGCGGCGATCCGCCGCGAGCAGCGGCGAAAGAGGGTCCCCCCAGCCGCCTGAGCCCAGCGTAGCCGTAACAAAAAGTTCCGGCCAGCGCTAAGGGCTGGATCGGAGGCGGCTGACGTCAGGACGTCGGCTGACGTCGATGACGTCACTCCGCTCGTCGCTATGGCGACGATGTAAGCAAAACAAGGAAGGCCGCTCATTGCGGCCTTCCTTGTTTATTCTGGGCGCCGGAGGCGATCGGAAGAACGCCTCCGGAGCGCCCTCTAGTGGGCTTTCATGCAGCCAACTTTCAGTTGGCTGCATGAAATAGTTTTTTTTTTAATTTAAAAAAAACCCTCCCGCAGCCACCCTGGCGATTTAATCAGATGGCCAGGGTGGTTAATCAACCAATCACATGCCAGTTGCTTCAATGTATTTAGGGGTGTGATCCTGGTCAAGAATCTCCTGAACTCCAAACTGAATGTCAGAATGGGTAAGAAAGGCGATTTAAGAAATTTTGAGTGTGGCATGGTTGTTGGTGCCAGATGGGCTGAACTGAGTATTTCACAATCTGCTCAGTTACTGGGATTTTCACGCACAACCATTTCTAGGGTTTACAAAGAATGGTGTGAAAAGGGAAAAACATCCAGTATGCGGCAGTCCTGTGGGCGAACTTGCCTTGTTGATGCTAGAGGTCAGAGAATGGGCCGACTGATTCAAGCTGATAGAAGAGCAACTTTGACTGAAATAACCACTTGTTACAACTGAGGTATGCAGCAAAGCATTTGTGGAGCCACAACACGCACAACCTTGAGGCGGATGGGCTACAACAGCAGAAGACGCCACCGGGTACCACTCATCTCCACTACAAATGGGAATAAGAGGCTACAATTTGCACAAGCTCACCAAAATTGGACAGTTGAAGACTGGAAAAATGTTGCCTGGTCTCCTGAGTCTCGATAGAGTCAGAATTTGGCATCAACAGAATGAAAACAGAATGAAAACATGGATCCATTGTGCCTTGTTACCACTGTGCAGGCTGCTGGTGGTGGTGTAATGGTGTGGGCTATGTTCTCTTGGCACACTTTAGGCCCCTTAGTGCCAATTGAGCATCGTTTAAATGCCACGGGCTACCTGAGCATTGTTTGAACATGTCCATCCCTTCATGACCACAATGTACCCATCCTCTGATAGCTACTTCCAGCAGGATCATGCACTATGTCACAAAACTCAAATCATTTCAAATTGGTTTCTAGAACATGACAATGAGTTCACTGTACTAAAATGGTCCCCACAGTCACCAGATCTCAAACCCAAAAGAGCATATTTGGGATGTGATGGAATGGGAGCTTCGTGTGCCCTGCATGTGGCATAGATGGCATTGTTCTCCGGTGGTTCAACTCCTTCCTGGCTGGCAGAACACAAAGGGTAGCCTTAGGGCCCTTCCTCTCCAACCCTGTACCACTAAAATACGGTGTACCTCAGGGCGCAATATTATCCCCTTTACTGTTCACCATATACATGCTGCCACTTGGAGAAATCATACAAAAACATGGCCTGACATATCATTGCTATGCTGATGACACCCAGCTATATTTGTCATTCAAACCTGATGTCACAGACCCTACTCCACAAAAAACGCATGCTTAGCTGAGCTTCAGGAGTGGATGAATAATAATTGGCTAAAACTTAATGCTGACAAAACTGAGGTTCTTGTTATCGAGGGCCAGGGCTCAACAGCAAAGCAGCTCCAGTCTCAACCAACACCGCTAAGGATAGGGAGCTCAGACCTGAACAACTCAGACTGTGTGCGCAGCCTGGGAGTACTGATTGATGGGAAATTAAGCTTCAGGAATCAAATCTCAGCTGTTGTGAAACATTCCTTCTTTCACCTAAGGAATATTGCAAGGATTAAACACCTAATTCCTTCAGAGGATCTTCCAACCCTAGTTCATGCCTTCGTCACATCAAGGTTAGACTACTGCAACGTCCTCTACACAAGCCTGCATAAGAAAGACTTACGCCGCCTGCAATTAGTACAGAATGCCGCCGCAAGGCTGTTAACGAGCCAACCCCGCCATTGCCACATAACACCAACCCTGAGCTCACTCCACTGGCTACCGATAAAATGGAGAATTCTGTTTAAGATTGGCTTACTGACCAATCCTTGCACAATCTGGGCCCTGGATACCTGAAGGACTTGTTGCAACTACATCACACCCACCACAATCTTAGATCAAAAGGACGTAACACCTTGGTCACCCCCAGAGTCCACCTCAAAACCTTTGGAGACAGAGCCTTTTGTCATGCTGCCCCTACACTTTGGAACTCCCTGCCACACCCAATCAGGACAGCCCCATCCCTGGAAGCATTTAAGTCTAAACTGAAAACCTACCTTTTCAGTCTGGCATTCATGAACATCTGACTATCTCCTCTGTAACACAACCCAGCCTGAAACCCTGTATTAATCTGAGACACAGCTATGCGCTTTGAGTCCTATGGGAGAAAAGCGCTTTACAAATGTTATTGTATTGTATTGTATTGTATCCCACAGATCTCCATCAACTGCAAGATGCTATCCTATCAACATGGGCCAACATTTCTAAAGAATGCTTTTCAGCACCTTGTTGAATCAATGCCACGTAGAATTAAGGCAGTTCTGAAAGTGAAAGGGGGGGTCAAAACCCGTATTATTATTGGGGGGGGGGGGTCAATCAGGCTTTGGGGCTGTTTTGCTTATGCAGGTACAGGGAAGCTTCAGCGTGTGCAAGGTGCCATGAATTCTCTTCAGTACCAGGAGATACTGGAAGAAAATGTGATGCAGTCCGTCACAAACCTGAGGCTTCGGAGACGTTGGACCATTCAACAGGACAATGATCCCAAGCATACCTCCAAGTCCACTAGAGCATGGTTGCAGATTAAAGGCTGGAAAATTTTGGAGTGGCCATCACAGTCACCAGACTTAAATCCGATTGAGAGCCTCTGGTGGGACTTAAAGAAAGCAGTTGCAGCATGCAAGCCTAAGAATGTGACTGAACTGGAGGCTTTTACCCATGAAGAATGGGCTAAGATACCCGTAGATCGCTGCAAGACACTTGTGTCAAGCTATGCTTCATGTTTAAAAGCTGTGATAACTGGAAAAGAATGCTGTACTAAGAATGAATGTCACTTGGGGGTTGAATAAAACTGATAATGATGTGAGCACAGAAAAGACATTTGTGGTTATTTCATTATAAATGTTATTTTATATTTGTCTGACTTACAAGTGCCTCTTTGATTTAATTGTAAACAAGATGACTGAAATGATCAAAATCAATGTCAAACTGGCCAAAACACTATTTCAGTTCAATAATTTTGAACACAACTGTAGTAATACTTTTTTGGACTAAACAAAAATATATATTTATTGTAGTTATGTATAGTGTGAAAAGAACCTCAGGGGTATTCACTACTTTTTCTGTGCCTACTGGGGAGATTAATTTGTTGTCCCAGTCTTCACTCTATGGCTCTCATATTAACACTAGTGGCCTTTGGGACAAGAAAGTGCATTAAATCCTCAATAGGGGTTCTAAATCTAAAGCCCGGTTCACACTGCAAGAGTTTTTTAAGTGCTTGTGATAAAAAAAAAAAAACCTTACTAATGTAATGCTAGGATTGTGAGATTCCACTTAAAAGAGAACCAGAGGTGGAAAGAACACTCTCAAACTACCCGATCGAAAATCTACTATGGACTAACCTAAAGCCTAAACCCTCCTGGAGCCTCCCATTTCTGGCCCACAATACAATCGCAGTATACCACAGAGTGAATAGACATTTACAAATAGCTCCCTTCCCCTCCCCCCTATTGCCAGTGTCTGTTAATCCAAAATGTGGAGTGATAGGGGAAGGGCTCCCATCTAATAGAATATATGAGCAAAGAAACATACGCTTTAAAGATATGTGTCAGCAGGGTGGCTGGATCTCTCTCTCGGCCCTTAGGGAGAAGCAAACATGTGCAAATCTACAATGGTGGGAATACTTCCAATACAGATACCTCATGACTTCGTTAGAACTACACCCTACCCAGCTGAGACAGCCTACTGAATTTGAATCATTATGCATGGGGGAAGGACTGAGTGAGAAAACACTTTCAAAAATCTATTCGATATTGTCGATATCTGCTGCACCCCAAATGCCTTTCTTTGCGGCCTGGGAGAGAGATCTAGGCAGGTCCTTTACACAGTCACAAAGGTCAAAAATGTGCATTTATGCCCATAAATCCTCAAGAGCAGTCAGAATACAAGAAGTCAACTATAAAATACTTACCCGCTGGTACTTTACTCCAGTCAGACTGAAAATGCTATTTCCAGAAAGGGACGACAGGTGGAGATGCAGAACACATAAAGGGACTCTACTACACATTATATGGTCTTGTCCCTTACTAACAGACTACTGGAAAAAGATAGAGAGACTTCTTAAAGCCACTACTAATAGAGAGGTTCCCTTTGATCCAGGTTTTATGTCCTACACTGCAATACCTGGTCTATGAGGGGATATAAAAATTCTATTGTAAAACACATCCTCAACGGAGCCAAATGTCTACTACTTAGACATTGGGGTGGGCCAACTATACCTGGGAATAAGGAGCTGGTTAAAGAATTAGACACCATTGAATTAATGGAAGATTTATCGTTTGCGGCCCTAAACAAAACTGATATATATAAAAAGACCTGGTCATATTGGAACTTTTTCAGACACTCAGAGGACTTCGAAATAGCACTCAAGGGCGAATAAGGATATAGCCTCATAACCACTCTTACTTTTTATTGGCAATTGATGGTCAAACTATACACTTATCAGACACCTGTGATTAATAAATATCTCTAAATAAAAGGTCGCTGTGAGTACGTGGGACGAAAAGAGGCGGGAGGTGGGGGAGGGGAGGGTAGGGAAAGTGAAGACAAATCTTTTTTAAGTGTGTTCTGTTTATACCTTGGTGTACAATACTGCCACATGTTTAGATACTATATCACTCAGCTAAGGTGGACGCCATACCATTTATGGACACTGTTTGACATATTGCCGTTTGAGAATTATAGATACTCTAGAATGGGACTCTTATTATTCTGACAAATCTCAGTTACAATTGTATAGGATGTTGTGGAAATTGTGTTCATTATGGAATCACAAGCTAAACATGCCAATTTATTGTACAATGTTTATCATATTCTCTGAAATAAAAGATTATTAAAAAAAAAAAAAAAGAGAACCCAGAGTGGATCTGATCAATGAGATGAGACACAGAGCCATGTCATTAGGCAGGGAACATACCTCAGGGTCCCCCAACCGCCGCTCTCTGCCCCTCCACCCCCCACCCCACTGCCACGCTATAGCTACCCCACCCCCCCCCCCCCCCCCCCCCCCCCGCCGGAGTTTAGCTACAAGATTTGTCGCCAACTCGGAGGTAAACAGAGGGGAGTGGAAATTCCCTGTGGAACAAGTAGCCTATTTTTTTTTTCGAGCCCACCTCGGGCTCTATTTGAAAGGAACCCGAGGTGAGAGTGTATATGGAGGCCTACATTTATTTCCTTTTAAACATTACCAGTTGCCTGACAGTCCTCCTGATTTTCAGATAAGGTACTCAGACTCCGGTTTTACTGGATTAGCCATATGCCTGTTTCAGGGTTTCCAGACACTACTTGCTAGAAGATCAACAGGGCTGCCAGGCCACTGGCATGGTTTACAAGGAAATAAATTGAAGTCTACCCGGGCAAAGCTCAGGTACACAAAATCAGATACTTACCTAATCAGAGGGAAGCCTCAGGATCCAATTGAGGCTTTCCTTGGTGTTCTGCTGTTTCCCAGTCACTGAGCACAACGGCATTGTCGCAAATCCTATCAGGGCCACGCGTCTCCTCTTCCGCATTCATGGCCGCGCAGTAGATGCTCGTGCCCAGCCATGAGTGTGGAAGAAGAGCTGCACAGCCACAATGTGGAGGGGGGGCTGCGCTCAGCAATTGGGGACTTCTGACAAAAGAGGAAAGCCTTAATAGGATCCTGAGATTTTTCTATCTTCATGGTAAGTATCTGTTTTTGAACCAGAGCTTCGGCTCGGGTTCGCTTAAAAGAGATATTCACTTCTGACCCAACCATCTTGTTTTTTTCTTGTCTGAATCAGAAGACTTAGCCTGCAAAGTCGAGCTTTTCTCTTTATTTTCTATTAAAGAATCATGAGGTTCAATATTCTCAGATTTTATGCACTCCATAAGTCTTACACATATTGGGGGATTATTCTTTAACAATAATTGGCTCAGCACATGACGGACATAAAAGCTTAACAGAAGTGCTAGAAATACCTGAACATATGGTGCCTCAAAAGCCTGGTGCACACCAAAAACCGATAGCAGATCCGCAAAACGCTATCGGTGTTTGAAGCGTTTTTTTCTTATTACTATGAAGCGTTTTGCTAGTGTTTTGTGGTAGCGTTTTTGTGTAGCAGATTACAGATATTGTTACAGTAAAGCTGTTACTGAACAGCTACTGTAACAACGCTGGAAAACCGCACTGATCTGGTGTTTTATCAAGTGTTTCGCGTTTTTCTATAGTTAACATTGGAGGCAGAAGCGCCTCCGAAATCCAAAAATGCTGCAGCCGGGAGTTTGCGTTTCAGCTAAAACCGACCCGCTCTGGTGTGTACCAGCCCATTAAAAATACATTAGCCAAGCGGATTTACAGGCGGATCGCATCCAAATCCGCTCGGTGTGCACTGGGCCAAAGGTGGTGGTTTTAGTATACAGTTTTACAGCAGCTTTCTTTATCATCCTTTTCCATTTTGATCAATTTTGACATTTTTAGGCTTGAAAACAGAAACAAAAAAAATAAAAAAAAATACCTGTAGTCAAAAAGAAACACCAAAGGCTAAAAAGGAAGAGAATTCCTTTAAATCAGTGAAGAAACATTTAACCAGAGGGGAAGTAGACCCCAGCTGCATAAACACCCAGTTAGTATGACCAGCAGAGCTCTAATCAGGAATGTGTCTACAGTGACAAAGTCTGAAATGCATTTAAGTAATATCTGAATCTCCTCTCATGCACAGGAAAATCTGTTCCCCTAACAACTGTCACAAAGCAGAGAATATACTGTATTCTGTACCCCAAAACAACACTGACATGAACACCACATCCACTGTAGTCCATGAAGATCATGCTTAAGCCAGCTTCACACTGAATATTGGCGTCAGCAGTGCGGTGGCACACCGCCAAAAGCAGGCCTTCCGGGAATACCTCATTACTATGCGGTATTCCCCTTCTGGCATCTGGCCAAAAAAGAAAGGAATACGCGCTTGTGGTCACTTCCTGTTTGGGATATACAGAAGTGCACATGAGCGTATTGTAAAAATACGCTTCCGCACATGCACTTCGCCAACATCGCCGCACCCAACATTTTTTTTTCTTTTAAATCCCTGCATCGCCATAGACTTAGGGACCTTTTCCACTAGCAATCGCTAGCGCTAAATGCTAGTGACTGAGCAAAGTCCCTTTTTTTCCGCAATTGCAATTTTGCTATGCAGTGCATTGCATAGCAAAACAGCGGTAAAAATCGCTCTGAGGCGCGATCACGCTTTGGTAAAAAAGGAATAGTGGTAGTGGAAATTACCTACCGTGATTCCTATGTTATTATGCAAACCCTAGCGATTTAAAAATCGGCAGCAATTTTCGATTCAGCACGCAATCGCCGCAAGTGAAAAAGGGCACTTACATGACTTCCGATCCACCGCACATCAGCGCAGATATGCGCACTAACGTCATTTTGGAAGCGCGTTAGATTGAGCACTTCCGGCGCACACCACTGCAGGTAATTTGAAAACACCCATAGACATTTATTGCCCTGCAGTAGCAGTGCGGTAAATT